>NW_026596162.1:661246-804290 GCF_907164565.1 Psammomys obesus
GTGTGTGTGTGTGTGTGTGTGTGTGTGTGTGTGTGTGTGTGTGTGTGCATTGCTGAGGATTGCATTTAGGACCTTGTACATTATATAGCATGAGCCTTATTTTTACCTTTTATTTTTTGAGATCTTGCTAATCTGCCCAAGGTGGCCTGGACCATCTCTCTTTTTTCCTTTCCTCCCTCTTTTTCTCTCCCTCCCTCCCTCTTTCCCTTCTTTTCTTCCTTCATCATTCTCTCATGTATGAATGCCACAGTGTCCATGTGGACATCAGACAGCAACTTGCAGAAGTGAGTTTTGCTACTTCTACCATGTGGGCTCTGGGGATTAAACCTGGTCATCAGGCTTAGGGACAGGTACCTGAACCTGGTGGCCCACTTTGCAGTCCTGGCTTTGAATTTGTGATGCCCTTTCTCAAGCTCCCAAGAAGCTATTATTACAGGCTTACCATCAGCCCCAACACATATTACATATAACACTATATAAAGATATATTTAAATGTTACAAATACATCATTATTTTATTATATGTAATACCTTGTAATAAATCTATTTATGGGGCTGGAGATAGAGCTATAACTCTATTTATGGGGCTGGTTAAGAGCCCTTGTTCCTCTTTCAGAGGATCTGGTCTTCATTCTCAGCACTTGCATGTTTCACAGCAATCCATAAGTTCAATTCCAGTGGATCTGAAGCTGTCTTCTGACCACTGTGGGTATCAAGCAAACACTTGGTGACATATATTCACACAGTCAAAGCATTTATATGCAAAAGGTAAAATAAATCTAAAAAAATTTAATCTATTTGTATGCAATGTAAACATTGTAGAACATACAGTGTATTACAACATCGAGATATCAAATTGTTGCTGACATGACCGTTTAGACACTATTTTCTAATTCCCCCAAAGAAGAGACATTTGACTAGACTTGGAGTTTCCAACAAATAACACAAGTAACAAATCCTCTTTACTTTTACAGGAAACAAACAAACAAACAAACAAACCTGTATGTCAAGCTGGCCACAGATTGTAACAATTCAACAGGTAAGATCCCAAAATCTACTACTGGAAAATATGAAGTTTGTGTGTTTGTAACGGCACTTCAGTGTGGACAGTGCCACAGACATTGCTCCTCCAATACAACATTTTACGTCCATTAAGTGCACATTGTGTCCTAAATACTGGGGGCGGGGCTAAACCTATTTATCTAAATCAATTAATCTTGTTCTCATAACTCTGGGCTTGAGTTCACACCCACTTTGCAGATTAGAAAGCTAACATTTAGGGCATTCCTTCACCGAAGTCATTTGAAGAAATGGTAGAAGAGTAATTTCACCAGTCTTAGGAAGAGATGTGACGATCTCTACTTTTTTGTTGTTGCTATGACTAAATACTGATGGAAAGTAACGGATGGGAGGGAGGATTTGTTTTGGCTTAAGTTTGGAGTGGGTACAGTCATGGAAGGGAAGGTTTGAGACTGATATGACTTGGTCCATGGCTTGATGAGGAAGCAAGCAGAGGAAGGGTCACACTACTGTTCAATTGAAGCTCTCATTTTTCCCCCTTCTTATTCCATTATGGAGCCTAGCCCAAGCAATGGTACTGCCCACACCAAGGTAGATCTTCATCCCCTCAGTCAGTCCTCCCAGATACACTCACAGACACACTAAAGGTGTGCCTTACTGGTGCCCTATCTATACCTGAATCCAACTATGTTGATGAACTTAACTATCACAGGTACCTAGTGAATTAAAAAACAAAAGGAGAATCCAATGATCCCTTAGTATTTATGGGATGGGGGTTGCTTCTAGTATCTTTCTTGGGTACCCAAACTACTTAAACCTCTCATATAAAGTAACATAAGCTATGCCTCTCCTGTATATATGAACATTTCTGACTCATGATATCCAACACAATAAGATGTGTAAAAAAGTTGGCACACTGTATTGCTTAGGGAGTAATACAAAAAGAGCCTTACAAGTTCAGTAGCGATTCAGTTTGATTTGGAAAGCTTTTTACTGATAGTCATTGAATCTGCAGGTGTGGGAAGCTGCTGATTCAGACGATCAATTACAATGAGAGAACAAGAAATATTTCAATGAAACACACAGGGGAAATTGCCTATTCTTAATGTATACTATTTTTAGTCTGGTGGCTGTCTTTATTTTTTATTCCCTCTACAGAAAGGCTAGGAGCATTGGGACCCCTGATGAGGTAGCAGGACCCTGAGGCTTTGGGGTCACTCTGGGTACTGTCTCTAACACAAGCACCCAGGAGAGGTAGATCATCACTGAGATTCATCTGCTGGAAAGGTCTCATAGCTGAGCTTCTTGTGGTTAAGCACCTTGTTTTCCTTTAAAGCATAGCGGGGGGGGGGGGGAGCCTTTTCAGGAAGAGGAAGATTGGCAAGTAATTCTCTATTTCATCAGAAACTAAGCACTTAAAGACGAGTTGGAATTAATTATTCCTCTGTGAAAAATGTGTGTTTTTGTTAATGTTTTTGAAGATCTTTATAAGCAACAGTGGTATGGTTTGTGTATGGTTTGTCCCCACTGAAACTCATGCCTTGTCAGTTGTCAGTGTGGGGAGTGGGAGGTGTTTGATTTATGGAGATGGCATGCCTGTGAATAGATTGCTTCCATCTTGGGAGTGGGGGATCTCTCCTTCTCCTGAGACTGTATCAGTCACCTTGACGAGGTTGCTCTAAAGCTCCATTATTCTGAGTATTTGTCTCCACATGTGCCTGCTCACCTCTGCTTCTCACACCCACAGCCTTCATCAGAAGCTGAGCAGCTAGAGCTGTCCCATCTTGGATCCCGCCCCCCCGCCCCCGCGCCTTTAATGTTGTGAGCAAAACAAAACTTTTCTGTGTGAATCACCCAGTCAGAACATCAGAGCTGGCTGATGGGAAGGAGGGCTACACAATACCGTCTTTTGGCCATGATGGGGCTATTGCACTCATGAACTCTCACAGCAGGTATGGTTGCCTTTACAAGACTGGGCCTGTCGACAGTCAGTCATGGATGAGGCCTCATGGGACATGATCCCTTTCTTCTCTACTTCTTTCTGGGAAGCCTGAGTGAACAGGCCTCCACCAAGCACTGCTTTTGTGTGTACTGAAGCCACCAAAGACCAACGGGCCAGGACTGTGATCATGGCCTGAGAGTCCCCAAACCCTGAGCCACAGTAAACCTCCTCCTCTTAAGCTGAGTGTCTCGGGCATCTAATGTAACAGTGACTGGTGATTAGAATTCTAACCTCGCCAGGAGTGGCTGTGATGAGACCTAATTGACTAGGACCAGAAGGAAGGAAAAGAAGACCTCCCCTATCAGTGGACTTGGGGAGGGGCATGAATGCAGAGGGTGGAGGAAGGGAGGGATTGGGACGGGAGGAGGGAGAGAACCACAGGGGAGATACAAAGTGAATAAAGTGTAATTAATAAAGAAAAAAAAAAAAGAATTCTAACCTCGCTATTTTGTCTTCACTTTGATGATCACAACCATTGTCCTCAAAACCTTTTGGAGTCTCTCCTGCTACCCAGCCATCAGAATCCCATCCCACCCTGCCCCAGCAACCATTGATCTTTCTGTCCATATAAACTAGTTTGCTTTATCTGAAACTTCACTTAGATAAAACTTAGTAATATTTTGTCTTAATTCTTTCACTCAGCACAGTTATTTTAAGATTCACCCATGTTGTGTACATTAATAATTCACTTCTTTTTTATTAAACATTAAGAAACAGAGTCAAATGGGCAATTAGATGAGGCAAAGAGCTTCCTCTGAAGAGTTCCTGACTGAGTCTGATATATGCTCAGGGGAGTCAGCCACATGAGCTGTGTTTTCAGCTCTCACAAGATTAAATCTTACGATGACAAGCAAGTCTGTCACTCAGGACATGGTTCCTGAGCGTATGCCCTGTGCCAGGTATGACAAGGCCAATCAAGCCAAGTTAAAACTCAAGGGGACATAAGCCTGGTGAAAGAGAAATAGAAGACTTAGGAAGAGCCAAGAGAATCTCCTGAACAAAGTGAAATTACATTACTTGCTGAATAAAAAATTACTCCCACAACATTAAGAACTTAATAAACAAGAAGGAAGGGTATTCTTTATCTCCTGCTTTCTGAGTGTCAGAATCTTAATGCAGCCCTGGCTCAGTGCTGCTTAGGAAGCTGAAGTCAAACAGATGGCCAGATGGGAGATCTGCTGCCAAACTCACTCGAACCACAACTGGAATCCTTGGGTCTTCACAGACTTCTGGCCAGAGACTCCAGTATACTGTCACATGAAGAGTCTTCATGACACACAGCTAGCCTCTCATGGAATGTGAACTAAGAGATAGAAGCCACATGCTTTTTAATAACCTAATACTTGAAGGGATGTCCAGTTGTTAGCACTGGTCACAAAGACCAATCAGAAATGAGCAAGGGGCTGCATGCAGTGTGGGCACCAGGATGAGGCCATCTTAGAGGATAGCTAACAGAAGAATTGACTATGAGTTCATGGCGCTCAGCCATAGCGCTTGATTCGGGTGTTTTCTGTATGAATGGAAATTTCATGTGACTAAATCCGACAAGGTCTTTTAAAATATCACAATGGCGTCTAATATGACACATGGCTGATAAGAGACAGGGTGAATATAGTCACCGTACATCACATTCACTCCCATTTGCTTATTTGCATGTCATAGATTTGTTCCACTAAGGCAGCTGCCTGGTTACCGTGGCAACAGCTCAGAGGTAAATTTCCCTCAAGCACAAAAGCAATGTGAAGAGTAAAATTAAAGAGACTTGAAACAAAGGAAAAAATTATCTTTGTTTGCCCAAATGAACCTGATAAATTTCAATTTATGCAGTAAGATCCGAAAGAGAGCCCCACCCCCAAGATGTTATGTATGGATTTATTTCAAAGAAAAACAATAAAAAATGTTTCAAAAACCTCCATTCTTAACAGAAAACACTTTTAGACACCCACAGAATACTATCATGTAAGTCTGACTGTGAAACTGGGTGGGATGGGTAGGAAATACAGGAGTGGAAGCGGGTAGAGCTTGGATAGCTGTCCAAAATTTATTTGGTCCATTGTTTGGTTACCATGAAGTGCAGCTTCAACTAAGTCATCCGCATCCTTAGAGTCATGGTCACTTACCCT
This sequence comes from Psammomys obesus, assembly GCF_907164565.1. Classification (NCBI taxonomy): domain Eukaryota; kingdom Metazoa; phylum Chordata; class Mammalia; order Rodentia; family Muridae; genus Psammomys; species Psammomys obesus. Next base: position 666,391 of record NW_026596162.1, read on the forward strand.
TGATCTTTTCTCCAAAGTGGCTTTGATGATGCCAATCTGGTATTCTGAGGCTTTCCAATGGAGGACATCAGCAGCCTACCCAGCATTCTCTGCTTGTTCATCCGTGTTGAAAGAAAGAAGAGGGATTGAATTGTCCATGTGAAACCAGTTCATTACCGTGGGTAAGAATCTCAGCCAATCTACATGAAACTTCTTCCACAGGCCAGCTCAAGGTTTTCCTGGAGTAATTGATTCTTCTGCTCCTTCCAAACAAAGTTTTGTTTTCAAGTAAGGAAGAAGGCAGCTATCCAGGAATGGTGATACAAACCTGTAACCCCAGCACTAGGAAAGTTGGGACAGGAGGATTACGATTGTTGAGGCTAGCCTGGGTTATAGAGCAAACATATATCTTACCTCAGGAAAACAAAGCAAACAAAGACCTCTAACTGTGACATGCTCATTAAAACTTCAGCTATCACTGAGAGTTCATAGATTCCATCATGATTTTGTTCCTTCTTGCTTTGTGTACTTTGAAGTTTGTTTTAAAAGTATGGAAACATGGCCCAGTTCTTTTTACAAGGTCAAAGTTATACTGATACCTAACTCATGTAAAAACCCAACATAGAAAAAATTATAGATGAATATTCTTTATGAACCTAGATGTAAAAATTCTCCATAAAATACTTACAAATCAAATCCAAGAACACATCAAAAAGATCATCCATCATGATCAAGTAGGCTTCATTCCAGAGATGCAGAGATGGTTCAACCTATGTAAATTGATAAATGAAATGCAACATATAAACAGAATGAAAGCTAAAAACTACATGATCATCTCATTAGAGTCAGAAAAGGCCTTTGATAAAATCCCATATCCCTTTGTGATAAAAGTCCTGGATTTTTAGAGATTAGAGATACATGGGACAAACTCAAGACAGAAAGGCAATTTACAGCCAACATCAACCTAAATGGAGACAAACTCAAAGCATTTCCACTAAAATCTGGAATAAGACAAGGCTGTCCCCCTCTCTTCATACCTATTCAGTTGTAGTACTAGAAGTCTTAGCTAGAGCAATAAGACAACTGCAGGAGATCACAGGAATACAAACAGGAGGGTAAGAAGTCAAAGTATCTTTATTTGAAGATGGTGTGACTGTGTATAATTGGCCCTAAAATTCCACCAGAAAACTCCTACAGCTGATATACACTTCCAGCAAAATATCGAGATATGTAAGCCCTCATGCTTACTTACTGGGCAAAGGTTACCTGATATGGCCCCCAGGAATTAAATCAGACCTGGTTGGAAGCAAGACTGAGGCTGTGACAATTTTATTGAGAACAATCAGACTTTATCAGAAACAGAATATAGTGGAAATTGCCAGGATCAATACAGTTGTGGCTTCCAGGATACAATGACGTATGCAAACAGTACAGGGTACACGATACTAATGCCTAAGACCAATTGTCCAGTACAAGCTTCCATGATTCCTTGACTTACTAAGGGAACATACAGAGAACCACGAAGTGGCCTAAATGTTCAATTGCCTAAGGCAGTGTGTCAGTCTCCCAGGAACTGGAGAACACATTGTACTTCAGAGGTCACAGACTCTAACCTAAACAAAACCTATAATCATGCCTCTCAAAGCAGCTATGCCAGGCCAACTCCGTGGTTCAATACAAGGATACAAAATTAATACACAAATATCAGTAGCCTTCCTATATACGAATGACAAATAGAGTGACTAAGAGAAAAATAAGGGAAACATCATCTTTCATGATAGCCTCAAAAACATAAATTATCTTGGGGGTAACTCTAGCCAAACAAGTGAAAGACTTGTGTGCTAAAATTTTAAGAGAGTGAAAGAGATATCAAAAAATGGAAAGATCTCTCATGCTCATGGATTGGTAGGGTTGATATACTTTAATAGGCCATCCTACCAAAAGTAATCTGCAGATTTAGTCCCCATCAAAAATTCAACCACAATTTTCACAGATTTTGACAGGACAATTTTCAGCTTTGTGTGGAAGCACACACACATACACCAAAAAACAAAACAAACAAACAAAAAAACAGGATAGCCAAAACAATCCTTATTAATAAAAGAACTTCTGGAGGTATTACTATCCATGATCTCAAAATGTACTACAGAGCTATTGTAACAAAAACAGCATGGTATTGGACTCAGAAATAAGTCTACACACCTTTGGGAACCTTTTTTTGTTTTTATTTTTTTTATGAAGAAGCCAGAAATACACATTGGGGGAAAAAAGACAGCTTCTACAACAAATGATGGTCATCATACTGGATGACTGCATGTAGAAGAATGCAAATAGATCCAAACTCACACAAAACTCAACTCCTAATAAATCAAAAGCCTCAACATAAGACCAAATACATGATTCTGATAGAAGAGAAAGTGGGGAAAAGCCTTGAACTCAACAGCACAGGACTTTCTGAGCACAACACTGTTAGCACAAACTCTGAGAACAACAACTAATAAATAGAACCTCATGATACCAAGAAGCGTCTACATGGCAGAGAACACCATCATTTGGACAAAGCAGCAGGCTACAGAATGGGAAAAGACTTACAAGCTATTAGAGGACTAATATCTAAAACTGGACATCAAGAAAACAACTCAACTTTTAAAATAGGATATTGTTCTAACAGAGAATTCTCAAAAGTGGAATGGCTGAGATGTGCTTAATAAAATGTTCATGGAGATATGAAAATTAAAATTGCTTTGAGATTTCATCTTACACCAGTCAGGATGACTAAGATCAATAAAACAAGTGACAGCTCATGCTGGTGAAGATGCGGGATTCATTGCTGGTGGGAGTGAAAACTTGTGAAATCACTATGGAAACCAGTGTTTCTTGTGTTTTGTTTGTTTGTTTGTTTGTTTGTTTGTTTTATAAGGAGACCTGGAATAGCTCTACCTCAAGATCCAGCTTGTACATTCCCCCTTGGGAATATACAGAAAGGACATTTCATCCTATTATAGAGGTGCCTTGATCCATAGTGTCCGTTTTTTGCTCTATTCATAACAACTAGAATAGAAACAGCCTAGATGTCGATCAATAGATGAATGGATAAAGAAAATGTGGTATATTTACATAATGAAATATTATTCAGCCATTAAAAAGTAATATTCACAGGTAAATAGGTGGAGATAGAAAAAAAAATCTTGAATGAGGTAACAGACCCAAAAAGACAAGTACTGTATATATATGCATGTGTGTGTGTGTGTGTGTGTGTGTGTGTGTGTGTGTGTGTGTATGGATGTTAGTTGTTAAGCCTTCTATAAGCAAGCTCCAATCTGTATAACCACAGAGGTTAGATATAAAGTAAGGGATCAGGGGAGAGGTAGATTTCTCTAAGAAGGGAGAAATAAGGTAGATAATTATGGATGGATGACATGGGACAGGAACTGGAGAATCAAACAGAGAGGAAAGAGGGGGATGAAAGCAAGAACATGGAGACAGACAGCTAAAACTAAGATACATTTGAGGGGTCATATGGAAACCTAGTACAGTAGAAACTTCCTGAAATATACACACATCTGAAGGTGATCTAAAGGGAATAGTCAAATAATGGGGGAGAAGAGCCCCAACTGAGAATCTCTTGTTACCAAATGAAGCTTTCAGTGCTAGGTATGAAGTCTGTCTAATTGAATTGTTGACCAAAGAGACTCCCTAGGATCCCCTCAGACCATTCAGGCCTTTGATTGCTCACTACAAACTGATGCTAAGGCCCTGTAGCTGAAAACACCCACACAACTCATTGAACATGGAGAAGTTTAGCTGGTGCCACCCGAGAGCCTTGGGTTCATGGACTAGGGTTCATGGTACTGGAAGGTGCTCTGCATCCTGCTAAAGGAGAAAGGTGGACAGTAAGCCAGCTGTAAACTCTTCCATCTATAATGATGAATTTCCTGCAATATGGGCTAATACAATAGTGGCATAAAGCTTGTGTGAGTAACCAATCAATTCTGGTTGGATTTAAGGCCCACTCCATGAGATAGACCCCATTGTTGACACTGCTCCAGTGGCCAAAAATAATGAGGCCACATAGGTCAGAGACCACATAGGTCAGAGACCTAGGGAAAACCCAACAACTGCTACTATTCTGCTAAAGGAATGTAGCCATAAAACGACTCTTAGCAATATTCTGTTATAGTCATGGATCAGTGCTCAGCTATCATCAAAGAAGCTTCCACCTACAGCAGGTAGGAACAAATATAGAGAACCACAGCCAGACAATGGGCAGAGAGTGATAGACCTTGCAACACTCAGTCCTAAATGGGATGTCTTCATCAAATCCTTCCTCTCAGGTCATAGAGAACCCCCGAGGAAGAGGAGGCAGAAATGTTGTAAGAGTCGGAGGGGTTGGAGAACACCAAGAAAACGAAGCCTTCTAAACAGTGAGACTGATGCAGAAACGAACTCACAGAGACCTTGGCAGCATTCACAGAACCTGCAGGAGTCTTCACCAAATGAGATCTCAGTGCTCAGAGAAGCTGTCTCCAATTGATAACCATTTGCAAATGGAAACTTAATTCTGGCCAATATCATCTCTTTGGGGATACAAACCACCCTCAAGGCCAGAGCCTATGCCCAGCAGTAAATGGCCAACACAAAATAAACTCAATGGCATCTTTGGAGGTTCTTTTTCTAATGTTTTGCTGTGTCATATATATTTTTTAAACCTTACAGGTCTTTTATGTATATATAATGGCTTCCAATTTTGTGTTTTTATGGGATTCCTGTATGTATGAACATGTGTGTCTCTGTGTCTAAATGTCTTTCTTGTGCTTTTTTTTTTTTCGACTCTTCTTGTTTGTTTGTTTTGCCATATTCTGGTTTTTCTTGTTTTCTTTTCTTTTTTATTATTCTGGAGATGCCTATTTGTTTTCTAACAGGAGACTAAAAGGCTGTGTATTTGGATGGGTGGAACGGGGGAGGAACATGAAGTTGGGAGAGGGAAAACCATACTCAGAATACGTTGTTCGGAAAAAAAAAAATCTATTTTCAATAAAAGAAAAACAGAGGAAAAAAAAGAGAAAACAAAGTATATGGATTCGTTTCTTTTTGTCCAAATGTTTTGGTTTTTTTTTTTATTACTAATTATGGAGTTTTCATCTTATTAGTGCTCTTCTTATATTTAATTATTTTTTCCTGACAATAGTCTTCACATATCACCTTTATTTTAGTTTTAATCCTTTTGGTTTGTTTCCTACAATTAATTGATCATTTTTTGTTTGTTTTTTTAAAGTATTTGTGTGTGTGCATGTGTTTGCACATATATGTAAGAGAGTGCTCGTGTTTGTGTGTGAGTAGTGCAAGTCTTCATTTGCCATGGAGCACATGGAGGTCAGAAGACAATTTCAAGTATTGGTTTTCACCTCCCATGGAATTCACTGTTACCGCATTTGCCAGGCTCATTGACCCGTGAGTTTGCAAGGGTTTTCCTGTGTCTGTTTCCCATCTATGGAAGAAGCACCGGGGTTACGTATGCTCACACTCACAAGACTGCACCAGGCTTTCACATGAGCTCCAGGATCTGAACTTAAATCTTCTGTCCTGAATATTAAATACTTTACTGGCTGAATTATCTCTTTAGTCCCAACTTTAAAACAAACAATTTAATTATTTCTATCTTGAAGTGTATTAGTTTAACTCAATTACAGTTATCATATTATAGATGTGGACTTTATCATTTTCTGTATTTTATGTTTTCTTTTTGTTTTTGAGACAGGGTTTCTCTGTGTAGCCTTGGCTAACCTGGACTCACTATGTAGATCAGGCAAGCCTCAAATTCACAGTCATCCACCTGCTTCTTTCTCGCCGAGTGCTGCGATATGTTTATTGTTTTTTAAAGTTATTAAGCAAGTTTCTATCTGGGAGGGCTGGGTCATCAGTGCACAGAATATTCTCAGGAGAGAGATCTTCCACTAACCCTCTGGGAACTGACAGTCACAACCCAGAAAGCCAGCCCAGCCTCTTAGAGTCACCCTGGTCCCTTGTCTCAGTCCCTGGCTCTGATACCCCTGACTAGCTGGAAGCAGCCCCCCCAAAAACAGAAAGGAAAGACAGAAGGGATTGCAGTTTTCTCCAATCTATGATTGATTGTTACTTGTCCCATTTTTAAAAAAACTGTGGGTCAGTGTTGATTTGCATTTCAACGCAAAACCATAAAACCACAGGGGCAAGAGAGATACTCCAGAGGAAAAACAGCCCATTCTCTGCCTTGCCGACTATTCCTCCTTGCCCTCTCCATATTGCATAAGTCACATTTCTCCCCAGAGAGTTTCCTAAGCGATTCTGTTATGCTTCAAGCTTTCATATCCATCTTTCCACTTTCCTGAGTGTCCTCTCACATAAGCACTGAGAGGACAAATGGTGTTAAAATAGTATGTACTCTTAGGTCTGAGATGTCTAACTTCTGGCTCTGCCCCTTGCTGGTGATGCATATTTAAGCAAGTGGTGAATCCCCTGAGCCACAAGCACCCAAGGTCAAATCAGCAAGCAAGGCCAGTGCTAGACTTCCCTTACCCCAAGGGGAAAGTTCCTGGAGAGTAGACAGAAGAGTAAATAACAAAGCTCCATGAACATATGCTCAAGGTCTGGCACAGCTAAACTAGTCCCTTATAGCAAAGGTATGGAGGGATTCACTGTGTGTTCCACTTCAGGACAATGCTGAGATGAATGGAGAGCTCCGTAAGGCAGATCACACTCCTCCATGCAGTAATTAATGAACACATGAACGTAGATTCCAAACCTGCCCACAAGCCTCTCCTTTGAAAGATGCCCCATAGAAGTCAGGAGTACAGACATCAGCTTTGGCAAGAAAGCACAAGGATCTACCACATTCTTTCTTCTAAACCTCAGTTTTGTGCTACCTGCACATAGCACTGTAGATCTCATACAGGAAGAGGATGTGGTGGTGTGAATAAGAATGGCCCTCATAGGCTCATATGTTAGAGTGTTTAGTCATCAGAGAGTGGTCCTATTTGAAAGGATTAAAAGGATTAGAAAGTGTGGCCTTGTTGGAGTAGGTGTGGCCTTGTTGGAGGAAGTGTGCTACTGGGGATGGTCTTTAAAGTTTCGAAAGCCTATGTCAAGTCCAGTCTCTCTCACTCGGTCTCTCTCTCTCTCTCTCCTTCTTCTCTCTCTCCTTCTCTCCCTCTCTCCCTATCTACCTGCAGATCAGGATGTGGTTCTTAGCTACTGCTCCAGTGTCTGCCTGTGCAGTACCATGCTCCCTACCATAATGATAATGAAATAAACCACTGAAGCCATATGCCAACCCCCATGAATTCTTTTTACATTTTATGCTCTTCAAAATATACCAGATACCTGCATGATGAACTTTATTTCTACAATATTGTAGCTCTAAACTCTTAGAAGAAAAATCTAACAGTAGCTACAAAAGAAGTGACTGAATACATATTTATCCATTACAACAAGAAGCTGAACTGCTAGGCAGGAAGGAGAGGCAACATCGTTGTTATTGTATAGCATTGTTACAAAGACTTGCAAACTAGTAAAAGAGAAAGGTGAGGATCTTTGTAGTGTGTAATACATAGTGTAATCTTGTAGTGTGTAATACATAGGAGGCATCAATATGAACCCATGAAAGTTTCATAAAAAGATTATAGATAGATAGATGATAGACAGATGAGATAGATGAGTTAAACATTCCATATATACATACACATAATTTCATCTTCAGCCTTCAGAACAATGAAATCTGAATAACAACAAACACAACTAAGGCCCAATTTTTGGCATTTAAATAGCACTTTCCAACCAAAAAAGCCCAAAGCTTATAAAGAAGTGGTTAATTCCAGGACAAGGGCAGGGAAAAAAAAAAAAACCTAAAGATAATATTAAGTGCCCAGAACATTCTCAAGGATCAAAAGTAAGAAAATGCAAAAAGGATCAGGAGTTTTCAAACCCTAGAGATGCCTTCAAGAAGCAACCAGTGGCCAAAGCATAAGCAATTCCAGCAATAAAATAAATAATCACAGTATTGAGTTATAGCCCAGAGAACAAAGTCAGAATTTGTGAGTCCATATTGATAGACACAAGACTGAGTAAATACATGTTTCATATATTTGATGAGAAAATGTCCATATTCAACAGAAAAGAGGTAACCCTTCCTTCCAGAAGCATTCAAATTAGTAAATATTACAAGAATTACAGAATTAAAAAAAAAATCACCGTTTGATCCCCAAAGTAAATGGTGCGCCATGATTCATTGATGGAAGCCAGCTAGCACCATGAATGGGTATGGCCATATAATAATATCAAGGCATCTTCCTTCCAATAGCAACCACAAAAAAAAAAAAAAAAAAAAAGAGGAACATTTGCATGGTGAAAGCCAGTAGATACATATCACCTTCACGAAGCAGCCAAAGTGAACATGAAAAATAAATGCATAGTGACACCAGGACCTCTGCTGTGATGCACCGGGCTTCTAGGAGACACTTTCCTCAAATATATAACTGCAACGTGGTTAATAGTTAATAAGAAAAGTTTGGACAGACTTGAACTTAGCAGAGAACCTACAAAAATAGCTACCTAATACTCTACAAGAGAGTCAAGGAGGGACAGAGATAGCTCAATGGGTGGCACTTGCCACCAACCAAAATGATCTGAGTTTGAACCTGGGGTCCCATTAGGTGGGAGAAGAAAATCAACTCCAGCATTTGTCCTCTGACTTCCACACGTACACATGCTCCCCAACAGAGATTAAAAATAAATAAGCATTAGAACCAAGTGCTGAGGTCATGAAAGACACAAAAGGCTAAAGAACCATCAGAAATGGTGGAGATAGGGAGGTGGGTGATGGAATGGATGCATTCTGTACTGGAAAGACCTATGGAGGTTGTGGGGAATAGAAATATAGACTGGAATGCAGGACGGTGTGGTAGCAGGTTAATTCTTCCACCAGAGTTTCTATTAATGATTTTTTTTTATTTTTTATTTTTTATTTTTTTTTTACTCAGATGGGATTTGTGGGAGAGTGAGGATTTGGGTGAAGGTGCACAGGAATGTCCTGAACTGAGAAACAGCAGTGAGAAGGAACACAGAGAAGGGCACTCACGGTGAAACAGGGAGCTATGGGATTGCACCTTTGTGCAAAGCAGGAAAGTGTGTTATGCTGAGAATGCCCAGAAGGGATGAGCAGGGCTTGTAAAGCAGCCAACCCCAGTCCCTGGAAGGGCTGGGCCTGAGCAGGGGCTGGGCATAAACTGGGTGTGAGTTCAAAAGCTGGAAGCCACCCAATGCTGAGCATTCAAGCTCACCAGAACACTCTCCTCATCAGAAAAAGAAAAAGATGTCGGTGGCATTGCCCAAATCAGAAGGTCACTATAAAGAATGAAGTGAGGAAAGGCACAGAGCAGTCGTCAACATCAGTTCTTGTTTTCAGTAGGATGACACTTGGAGGATCAATGATGGGGCAGAGTGAGTTCAGAGTAAAAGGGGATTTGAATTGTTCAACTAGGGTCTTTGCTGGCCTGTAATACTATTACTGTCTAGGAGACTTGACCAGCCTTCTTTCTCTGTCGATTATCTCAAGCAACACCCAGTAACAGACAGAACCAGCAGCTGAAGAAAGGCATTTTTTGGCTTAAGGAGAAGCATGCATGCAACAAACATACAGAGGAAAAAACCCTGGGCCAAGCACAGGGGGAGATCCAGTCTCTTCTTGAAGGCTGGGCATCATTAAGTCTCTGAAGGGTCATCCTATTCTAACTTGTGGCTGGTTAGTTTAAAGAAAGACAGATGTCTGATTGGCCCAGGACTGTTGAGTAACAGGTCCTGATTTTACTCTGAACTTGTTGAGCCAATCCATCAGCATTGGCTTACTTGCAGGAAAGAAAAACAACAACCACAACATACAAGACCTTTGTTTTAAGGGTCTAGGCTTTTGTCTCAGGCTTGGAGGGGAAGAAGAAGCAAGCCACCTTGGAAGTTCACCGTATTTATTACCTAGTCACGGCCCCTCTCCGTTCTGTCTGCCTATCAGAAACTCCAACTTGTCCTTCTTAGTCTTCCGCAGTCCAGCAGGCTGGGGGAGGAAGGGCTGCAGGAGGCCTGCTCTGGCCTTGTTATCCAATGGCTCCTACGGGCTTGATTCATCTCTCTGAATCAAAGCAGGAGGGTATCCCGCATTCTAAGGGGCTGCCAGACCCTGGAGAGAGCTCAGCTGTACTTAAGAGTTAAGGGGCTAAAGAGCAGGCAGGCAGAGGGCCCACCTCTGGCCCTGCCTCCAGCTTTTCCTCATAGCCCACAAGATCCCCTCCATCTCTGCATCTTCTGAGTGGAAAAGAAAGTTTTCGGAAATGTGTCCACTGACCACGTGCATGCTTGTGTGAGTGTACACGAGTGCCCATCTGTGTGTCTTGTGCAAATATCTGTGTCTGAGTTTGTTTGTGTGTGCAGATTGCATAAGAGTCTATGTGTATCTGCGTGTAAGTATGTGTGTATGTGTGCCCACCTGAAAGCATAGTGCTAAAGGTGAGTGTGTAGCCACAGGTGAGTGTATAGCCATGTGTGTCTGCATGTGTGTGTGTGTGTTGGACCCTGCTGTTAAGGTCAAAGTCGGGCATTCCTGAAAAGCCCCTGAGCTTGGTGCTAAAACGATGGATCCTCTTCTTCAGCTGGGTTTCCTCCTCTCTGCCTGATCTGGGGAAACTCCAGATCCTCTGAAGAGTGTCCCATAGGCCTCAGGGAGATGACAGGCCCAATCCTTTCCGGATGAGAAAACCATTTAGTGCCAAAGACTGACCCTGAGCTGTGAGCCAGAGAAATCTCTCAGACTGACCCTGAGTCAGAGACAGAGAGTCCATCTGACCGACCCTAAGCCGGGAGACAAAGGATTCCTCCCTTAGAAAAACAATGACTCAAGATGACAGGAATAGATTAGCGCAGAATAGGCTTACTGAGGGAATTTGCAAGATAGTAGCCCTCAGACAGCTGCCCTAACAGCCCCCCCTCCCCGAATTCCTTCCTCCTAACAGCTCACCTTCCCCCTCCCCATACCCTCCTTTCCCCTGTTTATATTCTGTACTTTGGCTTACAATAAACAGACCTTGACAAAGCTTTGTTCAGCTTTGTCTCGTTCTTCTTTCTCGCCCATTTTGCCTTTCAGGTAAGGGTCCCTCTCGAGTCCCACCCAATAACCAGTTCCACAGGTGGGACAATTTAGTGCGCATCTGGGGATTCCTGGAAATACCCTCCCCATGTACATGACATGTCTTGGTACCTTAGCTTTTAAACAATACCTTATTCCATACCTCTAGCTGGATCTGGAGTTCTTCACACCCTCCCCAACCCCATAGGATAATTAACTACTGTGTTTCCCTTCTTTTGATAGGACTGTCCTGGCACTCCTAGCCCCAACAAATCAAATATATTCACCCCCAAAACCCTTCTCACCGCCCAAGGTTTATAATGTCCCTGATTCCCAAAATAAATGCTTTCTCACTCCATTCCTCCACCATGACCTTCTGAGACTCGTCATTAATTCTGGGGAAAGACGGCCTCCCCTTCTCCCCGAAAATTCACCGTTGGACCCCCAGACTTGACTTCCAGTCAGGCGAGCCATGTGCTGCTTGTCCCTGAGAGGGGATCACTGCTGCCATCTTTCTCGCGCCGCTCCACCCACCACAGTGCCCATCTGCAATTGCAACCAAGTTGGCTGTTCTCGGAGCAGCCATTCTGTCTGCCCGAACCAAACCAAGCTCCCGCCACTTGCCACTTCTCGGTTTCGGAGCTCCAAGCCTCCGTTAAGGCTGTTCTTGAAGCAGCCACTGACCTATTGTAACACTTACCGCGGAGAAATCTTCTCCGGCACCTCCAGCTGCACTGGAGATCCTCGGGCCCAGATCTTGATCTGGGCACTGGACTTCCTGGGAGAACCGGAACGACATGTGCATATCTGTGTGTGACTGCATACGTGTTTCTATCTGTATATGTCTGCATGTGAATGTGTCTCTGTGTGTCTGCATGTGAGTGTGTGTACTTAACGTGTGTCTGCATGTTTTCCCTTTGTAAATGTAGGCCTGGAAGGGAGTCGCAGCTCATTGCCACAGCTCAGCACCAACAAAAAGGACCTGAGGGAAAAATCCAAATTCAGATGTCCAAGTCCAGATTTACTGACTTCATATCACTACTAGGCCATAAGTCACAAATTCCCAAGTTAACCTACTACGTATATTCTATGTAATATGTATATGACATATGAATCATGTCTGCATTGCAAGCTCATCTGATTGCTGCTGGAACCCAGCAAGAAAGAGAACACAGGAGCACACAGTCCAGGGTAGACTGATGGTATTCTTTTTGAGGCTGCGTGAGTCCAACAGAAGTTCAGGGCGTGGCCTCGGAGTGGATGTTTGAGTGCAGCTAAAGGACGTCAGCTGGGGGCTCAGAAGCACGGAGCTAAGCTTAGATCATCTGTGACTACGAAGCATGGTGATGGCTTTAGAGGATCAGCAGGGATGTGGAGGGGTGGAGCCTGAAACCTGGAAGATACAGAAGCTCGCCATGGGAGCTAGCAGGATCACACACTAGTGTCTGCTGTAGAAATGAGCATGGGCGAGGGGAAGGAGAGTGGGGTTTTCTAAATTCACATACTCCATGCTGAGATGAGATTATTATTATTATTATTATTATTATTATTATTATTATTATTATTGCTCAGGGTGTGTGCCATGCCTGCCAGTGAACATGTGATGATCAAGAGAGAAACATGGGAGAAGTCTGGAGGATGATAATCACCGTGAGAGCAGCACTTTCTGCCCCAGGCACTATTCCCAGGAGGCACCTGGTGTAGAAGGTAAGATAGGATTCCTCCCAACACCCACAGGGCGTGCACCCCTGAGCATCAGAGCAAGCGAGCTCTGAGGGAGCCTTTCTGTCTTTAGGAAGACAGCAGGCTGTGGCTCTTACGCCCACTGTGGCTCATCTCCCTGGTTAAACCCACCAGCTCCACGTGAGGATAACTGTGGCTCGGCTTAGATGTAGAGTTCAGAAGTCCTACTGTGTGAGAGTGGAACCAAGAATTCTTTGATAAAGAAAGCTGGCAGAGAAGAAGCCCCTGGTCCCCAGAGGCAATTCCACCAGGAGGTTGCTGAGGCAACAGCCTGCTGCCACTCATCAGGCTGCTAAAAACCATAGTTTCTCTTCCTTGTTATTTCACAGGCCAGACTGAGAGCAGAAAATTCCTGGTGCTATACAAGGCTCCTGGTGTCCTGGGTCCCAACTGCTGAAAAATCAACCTAAATTCCAGGTGTTCACTGCTTGTGAAGGGAGTGAAATTTGCCTTTAATAATAAGTAGTCAGGCCCGTGTTGGAAAGAGAAGAGCTACAATTCGCCAGCTCTGGGCAAGATACTCCATGCTTGCTGTTTCCTTTAACTGGTTCTTGAACAGTTGTAGAAAGATGACAGTGAACCATAGTGTGCAACACTATGGGCCAAGCCTGCCTTGCCTCAAGCCTTTTGCCAATGCCCTTCTCTCTCCGGCAGCTCTTCACTAAGGAACCCCCAATACCTCCACATTCTAGCTTGGTGATCACTTATTAAGGAAAGCCCCTGACAGTCTCAGCTACACCCGGGTCTCCTGTGGTCCTTGCTTCTATCTGGATGTGTGTTCTAGCTGCAACCAAGCACTGTTGGGATGCCACTCTGGCTACAGCGTGAGTGCTCCCTGTGTTGGGTCCACATCTATCCTTCTGCGTCTGCCCAGGCTCCCTGCAGAGTAGCTGCCCTGTATCTACTTAGGAGATGAACAACTGAATACAGGCAAGAATGCACTTTAATCCCACATCACCTGGGCTCCAAAAAACTGTGAAACTGTGGCTACAGCTATTGGGTGGTTGTGAACTGAACTATCACCACCCACCTAAGAACTTCCCCAAGCTGCATGAAGGAAATGGGAAGCAGACCAAGAGCTTCTGCTTAGATTTTTTTTTTTTTTTTGAGATAAGATCTCATGTAGCCCAGGCTAGCCTCCGACTCACTCTGTATCCCAAGGCTGGCTGTAACCTGCTGCTCCTCCTGTCCCCATCTTCCAAGTGCTGAGATTACAATCTGTGTGCCCCATACATTGTCTCCAAGAGTGAAGGCTTTGGGGAGAGGAGGATGGTTCAGTCATAAAGACCCTTTTGTGCAAGCATGGGGACCTGAGTTTAGACCTCCAGCACCCATGCAAAAAGCTGAGCTTGGTGGCACATGTCTAGATACCCACGGATGAAGGGGGAGAAGGCAAAGGCCACTGGATCCTTGGAGCTCATTTATCAACTCATTAGCCAAAGTGACCTAGCCCAAGGTTTAGAGACTCTCAAAAGCAAGGTGCAAGGTGTTTGGGAAAATACTCATTGTTGACCTCTGTCCTCCACATGCATGAATATACATGCACATATGAACACAACCACATAAACATATATGAGCACCACATACACTCACACAAGAAAGAAAAGAAGGACGGAGAGAGAGAGAGAGAGAGAGAGAGCGCTTTGTAACAAACTTTCTAATAATCTCAGGGTCCAATCACTAAGTTGAAGTCCACTTAGTTCTGGGCAAACTTTGACAGTTCATCAGAGCTTTGCTGTGATGATTAAGGGTCTGTCTTCAACATACTCTTTCAGAGTCACTGTAACCAGGCCTTGGTTCTCACAGTGACTCATTACCCAGTCTTTGACCCTCTGCAGGGAGGCTGAGCCCTGAAATTCCACAGTCAGAGCCTGCTGTGGTTTGAATATGAGATGTGCTCCACAGGCTCATGTATTTGAACACTTGATCCCCAGCTGACAGCAAAGTTTGGGGAGGCATTTTGAACCTGAAGGGAATTCACCACTTTTGGCCCAAGCTTACCCTCCCTCCTCCCAATTCGTCAAGATTGGGAGTCAGCCTCATGCTCCCGCTACCATGAGCTCAGCCACACCATCTTCTCCAAGATGGACTGGCCACTGGTTTTGGGCTAAACCATGAGCCCAAAATTCCTTCCTCCCCTAAGCTGCTCCTGTTAGATACTTGGTCAAGGTGATGAGGAAATAGCTAATACAGAGCCTCTTCCCTGTGGTTTGAGATTGCTGACTCTGGACAAAGTTTTTCCTTCTCGGGGAAGGGTTCGCGTTCTTTATACTAAAATCAGGCTTTGGTACTTGAAAGTAAGTAAGCAGTGTTCCTTGGGGGTAAAGAGAAGCTGGGGGCCTTCAGTGATTATGCATATGAATGTGTAAGTGTGGGCCAGGCACTCTCAGGGACCGATTCTCAAGAAGATCTGCTGAGTGGGTGGACAGCCAGACAGTGCAGCTAATGCTTACTGAAGTGGCTGCGGTTCAACACACGAACCCCATTCTCCTCAGGAGGCAGAACGGCGACGAACAAAAGCCACTGTCCTCCATCTGACATCCCCCATCCCATTCTTCTCTGCTTGTTGGTTGAGTAGACACTCTTAGACACCTGCTAAGTATTTCCATGGGAACCACCACAGAGACACGAGCAAAGCCTTTCTGGAGTTAGACCAGTGACCCTCAAAGCTGCTAATTACTATCAGGGCCTAACAGCCTTGGGGAGAGCAGGTCTATTCCAACCTCAGAAATAAACAGGGCTCGGACCCATGTTTTTAGCTTCCCTCTGGAACCAGTAGTACATATGCGAACTGAATTATCCTGACCCTTCCTAGAATCATTTAGAAATATAAGTGTGTATTTTTAGCCAGGAACAGCTTGCTTTGCTTTTAGGGAAACAAATATAAGCTGTTCCAGACCAAACTCTTAACACCAATTGAAAAATAGAAATCTAATAATGGAATCTGTCACTTATTGGCCACATTTTCTAGACACGGCTAAGAGTTCTTGAATCTTTTCTTTTATTTAATTCTCAGGTCAATGATGATAAGTTGTTATTTTTATCTCTATTTTCAATTAAGGAAACTGATATCATATGACCAGCTCAGAGAGGTCATGTGATGAGGTCAAAGTTACAGGGTTTGTCCATATAAGGACCAATGTTTATAGATTGCTGTTCGGGATTATGTTGGTTCAACGGTTGTGGATTCTCCTCCAATAATCATGATTTCACTAGCGCTGAGTGGTTATGTGGGTTTCCAGTACTAGGCACAGTACCCCTCTTGTTGGGTGGGTCTTCAGTCTAATTGGAGAGGTGTTTGGTTACTGTCAAGGCATGCTCATGAAGGTTCAACCCTACACAAAGAACTATAGGCAACTGAGTAAAGCTGGGTGAAGAAGAGGTGGTCCTCCTCAGGGAAGAGCACGCCAATGTGTTGTCTGGTACTAAACAGTGAGCTCTTAACTAGGACCTGTTCAATGTCAGTGTTTCCAGCTGATTATCTAGGAGGTTATGAAGCCTAGTCAATCCTGCTAGATGTCTATAAGACTTGTAAAAGTTAAAGACGCTCAACTGAATTCCTGTCTACAGCAGGCTACTACATTGCTGTGGACTCTGGAGAAGGGTGAAGCGGTGATGGGGCTTGCAGTAGTGTGGGCAGGGAAACACCTGGGATAGTGAGTACACTCCTGATCCCGAACACCGCAGAGACGCGACGTCTAGATCAGCGGATGGCAGGGACATTAGTTCTGTGGGCCCCAGGATCTGAGAGCTCAGCCAGTCCCAGTGTAGGTTAAGGGGGAAGAGTGTCTGCAGAAGGAGGCTCCACATGCAAGCGCATGCTCAAAAGGTCTCACCTTGTCAGATGTCTGGCCATTCCAGCAAATCCAGACTTAAGGCCAGCCTTCCCACTGGGCCAACATGACAGGAACTAGATCTCTCTGGCACCCAGCTCACCCTGCCAAAGCCTGTGGAGGGTAGGGGGCCGCCATCCATAGGCCAAGCTGCGGTTTTCCAAACTCGAGGGCTCTCAGCATCCTCCGGTATTCCTTTAGTAGCTGAGTCAGGCTGAGAGCACATAAGCAGGGAGCTCCATAATTATTCTTTCTTACTTTCTTTGTAGTAAGAGAAGACATTATTCCCAGTGTGTGGTGGGGGCCAGAGGTTGCAAGTTCCCCCAGAGGCTACTGAGGATCAAGTTAAACTGGATAACCAGAGAAAACAAGGACTCTGTTAGGCCCACAGGTGTTGCAGGAAAAAGTTCTGTTTAGGCTATTACATGTTTCTTCTTCACATGGCTGTTCAGCCTTTCTCTCACACAGACACCATTTCCAAGAGCTGGAAATGGGCTTAGGTGGGATGAGCATGACTCTTAACTATCTGATCTCACTTCGTCAGAGCTAAGCATTGCTGAAGAGTTCTAAGAGCCTTTCAAGCTGTTTTTTATCTGGATGCCAGTCACACTCCAGAAAATGTCAGCTCTGAAGGAGGCTTGGTTCTAAGCCCAATCAAATCCGAGCCACATGCAAGGCAAAAGCTACAAAGCTGTGGATCTCAGCCCTACAGCTAGCGATGAGTTAAATGTGCATGTTCTCTGTGAATGCACTGCTTAATCAGAGGATGAAATCATGAGGGGTGCTCTGTACATTGGCTAAAGAAACCCTCCAGATGACCTGGTGGCCCTTAACATGCTTTTTATTCTTTTCCTTTACCCATCTCACCCCTTTCCCTTCATCCTTGTTCAAGCTACGCTTCTGTATGGTATGGAATATGCTATCTTCTGTTCTTAGAGGACAGAGACAGCGTCTTAAACATCCCTGAATAGAGTGCCTTGTACAGTGTTTGGGATTCTATGAAAGTCCTTCCCCTTCTCCTCTTTCCATTCCTTGGGGAGTGATGGCGAGACATTTTCATCAGTGGTGTAGCCACCTGCTAGTTGGCCATACTCCTATAATTAACCCCAAATAAACTCAGTGGTTCACAGAGCAAGGAAGCAAACAAACCAGGAAAACTTGTCCACCAGCTGCCCTGGTTTCCCTCCTAGTAGTTTGACATGGATGGTTGTAAAACCAGTATAGGCCTCTTAAGTCATTACCAGGTTCCACTATTGATACAGCTGTCTTTTCATTTCGAGTATTTCTATTTGAGAAAGTTCCCACTCATTTTCAAAGACAAACTTAATTTTATACTAAGAACTGATGGGAAGTAGCTCCATGTTGAAGAGTTTAAGCTAAAATAATTATGCTAAGACTCTAAGTATTATTTTATTAGTTTTTAATCTCTATTGAACATTAACATTAATTGGTCAAACTCTATCTTGATTTCAAAATAATTTATCTTAAAATTTCACACAAATAAAGTAAGTTTGGTTTAACTGTATTATTTCTACTGGCTTTTGTTCATTGTGATTATTATATTTAATCATGAAATATTTCAGATGATTCCAAAGCTAACAGTTCAGGGATGTCACTTTGGAAATCACTTATCTCCTTTTTTTTAATGTTTCTCTTCCCAATGAATGAATGAAGCCAATTTTCATCTCTAGAAAATTTACATATATTACATTAAATGTAGCACCAGAAACTTTCAGTTCATACTGCAGGTTTTTGTTTGTTTGTTTGCTAAGAACAAGACAATCACTCTATTCCTCCTGAGTGGCAGAATGCCTCCTCCCCACAAGCTTATTTTTTCCAAAATATTCTTTTGACTCCTGAACCCCCACCTATAACCCACCCATACTCCACCTCCACTCGGGCCTTTCATCACTCTGGCTGTCTTCCTGCTCTTTCTAGTTCATGTTTCTTTACTGTGGGATACTTCAAAATGTAACATAATAAAAATTTTTGGTCAATAAGAAATGAGGCCTTTGGGGCACAACTAGTCATGGGTCTTCAGTATCATGAATGGGATGAGCTCTCCTATGAAAGAGGCTGGAGGGAGTCTGCTCGGCCTTTTTGCTGTGCGGAAACACATACAAGGTGATGACCTCTCAATAGACTCAGATCTACTGGCTTCTTCATCCTGGACTTTCTAGTCCTCGGAACTGTGAATAATGAGTTAGTTCCTGTTCTTCATAAATTACCCAGCCTAAGGCATTTTGTTATAGCATCCCAAATGGACTGATACTAGTCTCCTCAGCCTCATACCCTCAAATCTTTTCTCTACCTCAAACCAAGAATGACCCTTACACACAGCCCGTCTGTGCTCAAAACCCTACAGCATTTCCTGTCTCACTCAGAATAAGGCTAAAGTCTATGATGGTTCTGAGCTCCTCGAGGCTCCCGAAGGACCTGCCCTACACCTCCCCCCCACCTCCTAGTATTTGTTCAAATTTCATCTTCCCAGGTGAACTTACGTGGTCACCACATTTCAAACGGCACTACTACCGTCAGATTCATTTTCCTTGTTCAGCTTTCTCCAGGTCTCCTGCCAATCTTCTAACCATCTACACAGAGTTCACTTGTCTACTGCATTCCGCATCTGCTGGAAATGAAAGGCACTGTTCATTGCTGTACCCCTAATGCTAGAACAGCCTGTGTCCTTGCAGATGACCTATCTTTTAGACCTTGTACCTAGCTTTTAAATTAAGAGTGGGCGAGTAACATTCTGAAGTATATGATTTTGAGGTTTTAATTAAAAGAGAAAGGGAACAGAAGTTTTACGAGGAACTGTAAGAAAGGAAAAAGTCTAGCTTAGCCAAATAAAACGACATCAGTAAAAAGAACGAGATGGCTCTACCAAGAATCCGCATCCAAATCGTTAAGTGCGAAATGCAGGTGCATGAGCAAGTATGCTAGCTTTTAACAAAATTATATGCTTTTTGGGTGTTACCCGGGAAACTGGTAATGACAGCTGTTCCTAAATAAGGAAAGTGAGTAGCTGGGAAACAAGGGTTAGCAGGGACTAGCATTTCAGTGGGCAACACTTCACTCTTGAAGGTGGTACCATTACTGTGCCAACGGTATCTATTAATTCAAAATTTAAAATGAAATCCTAAGAGCAGCAGCTATAATTTGCAAATCACAAATGATCACCCAATTGATTAGGAATGAGTGGCATGTTCTTCGAGTAGGAAGACTTCGTCCCAAGACTTCAGTGTGAGACTCATCTGGACAGACTCAAATATTTAGAAAAGAAGGGACTCAGGGGCTGGCAAGATGGCCCAGCAGGTGAAGGTGATGGTGCAATTCCTGGGACTCCCCCGGTGGCAGGAGAGAATACGCTCCTGCAGACTGTCCTCAGACCTCCACAAGCATGCCGAGGCACTTGTGCAAGAGTGCACGTGCACACACACTAAATAAAAATAAATAAATATATGCAAAAATAATAAAAGGAGCATCCCAGGAAGGGCAGTCAGCTGCATCGGCTCTGAAGGGGCAAAGCTATTCAGCCCCACCAAACACCAGCTGGTAGAAAAGGGATCTTGACCAAGGTAACAAACTTGGAGTATCATATCCAGACTTTGGCTATTCCATCCACAAGGACATGGTTAGAGTACGAAACGTGTCCCCTCCCACTGTCCCACAGACACTCTCCTCCTGGAGAAGCATTTTCCTGATGATCAAGGGTGCTCCAGGACAAGGAAGAGGGTCCTCCCTCATAACTCCTTTTCTGACCATTTTCAGTCACATCGCCTAAGCAGGGCCATTTAGATGAGGAGAAACGAGAGTTCAGCTTCCCATTGGTGACACCGCCCTATTGCCTCTTCATTTGCCTCAAGGTTTCCAATAAATTCACTGCCCGTCTATGTCACATGTTCCCTGACTTGTAGGGAAATGAGGAACAGTCACTTTAAAGCAATTTATTCATTTATGTAATATGTGCCACAGAGTATGTTTGGAGAGTAGGGAACAACTCTCGGTTGTAGATTCTCATCTGCCACCTTGTGGGATCCGGGAATTAAACTCAGATTGTCAGGTCCATGCACAAGGGCCTCTACCCACTGAGCCAAAACAATAAACCAAATTCTTTATGTTACTGATTTATTGGATCTTGCAGGTAAGAAACACCTTCCAGGAAGATTCCAAACATTGGTACCGATGCTGTTTTCAGTAGTATTGATCTAATAAATTCTCTCTATTCTAATTACTGGTAGTAAGTAGGTGAACGCACTGGCCATCCATCCACTCTAAGTGTTGTCATTTCTGAGACATTCACATCTGGACATCTGGACATCTGGACATCTGGCTCAGGATAGTCTAATATGTGTGTTTCTACATGAGGTTGACATTCAAATCTACCTTCTGCAAGTCTGACAGCAACCCCTAGCATATGATGATCTGACCATTCTAGAACCTTCCACTACTCTATGTTTACCCTACCCACAAAATGGGAGCCAAATAACAGAAAAATCTATTACCTAGAAGCCTGAAAAAAATCAAACATGTCTAAAGAATCATGTGTTCTTATTAGCTAAACCCTTAAATATTTTGGTGTGCTTGAGTGTTTGAACGCTTAGTCCCTGGTGCACTGTTTAGGGACCGGATCATAGGGGTACTGGCCGAATTAATGAACTACTCCATTGATAGATTCAAAGCTAAATGGATCCTGGGAAGTGGTGGAAACCATAAAATGTGGGTCTGACTGGAGAAACTGGACTGTTTTTGAAGAGATTTTCACGTCCAGGCCTCTTTCTGTCTCTCTGTTTCTTGTGTGTGATGAGGTGGATGCTACTACGTCTTGCTGCTGTCAGGAGGCTCTTTCTCACCATGCACATACCCAGAAACAAACATTTTCTGTTTGTTTCAGTTGGCTATTTTGTCACAATGATACAAAAAAACAAAACAAAACCAAAAAACCAACACATCATGCATACTTTTGGGTGAGAGGTAAAATTTAACAAGGGTGACAAAATTGTTTCTGATGTGCCTATAGAGCAAACGGTTCCAGACTTACTGATTGATCACAAATGACAACTTATAGAGTTACAGAGGATCTCGAGCTGCTGCTTAAGAAGTGTATTTACCTGTTAAGTATTTGCATTATATCGTTGAGTGGGCTGAGTATGATAGCACACACCTGTAACTTCAATGCTTAGGAATTTGAAGCAAGAAGACCGTGAGTTAGAGGCCAACCTGGGCTATATAGAGAGAAACCCACATTTCAAAAACCCAAAGGGTTGGGATATACTCCGTGGCAGAGCATTTGCCTAAAGTAAAAGAACTTGGGTCTGATCCCTAGTACTGAAAAATACCACATATATGTGATGGTTGCATTAAACACTAAGCAATGTTTGTGAGGAGCAGAGTGGAAACAAAAATGCTGAAACCCTCTTTATTCTAGTTTTTGGACCATGAGAATAAGAAAAAGCAGCTACATGAAACCCTGTAGCCTTTGCAGAGTGTAGATTTTATCATGAGGCATATAGACATGCTACACTTTAAGTTTTCTTGGTATCGCTAAATGGGGTAAAACCATATGTACCCATGTATTAGGGTTCATAAAGTCAGGTATGTGATAACCACATTTTCTGGTTTCTGTATTTGATGTTTTGGCACCTTGGGGACACACTGACTCGGCTGTCTCTGATGGGTTAACCAGTTCTTAGAGATCCGTAATAAGGATTCACCAATCCAGAACCACACCCCCAGCCACCTCCTTTGCTGGCTTTCATATTCTGGGACTATCCACTGGCCCCAGTCAGCTTGGGCCCAGATACCCAACAAGTCCAGATGGTCTTCTGCCCCTGAAAGAGTTAAATTTTCTACATTGGCCCTTCCCATATGCCCTACCTGGTCCTTCTCACAGAAGCCAGGCTGAAGGCGCTTGCTAGATGTTCTGCTGGCCTTTCTTATGTGGCTCCCATGACATGTGTCTCTCCACTGGGGAACTGCAAAGATAATAAACTATCCCTTCAGTGGCTGTCACCTCCTGATCTATTGGGGATGTGAAAGCCAAGAATGTCACCTCTCCCCAGGAGGAGGAAGTAATGAAGGTTAGGATATGAGGGGGTCCCTGTAGGGTATCACACAGGGAAGCAAACCTCAGGAAGAGATAAGAATGAAAACCCGGTGCAGACTGACTCTGTCAACCTGGATCAGACTTTGGGGAGTCTAAGGCTCTGCGGTTAATCGTCGGCATATTGAAAACACAGTACAATCTGGGAAAAGGTTCCCAGGCAACCATCAGTCCAATCAGTCCAATTCTGGGTGCACAATAAAGCTTAAGGGGTAAACTCTTACAAAGTACATGTGACGACGTGGGTGGCTTCTATAGCTAAAAGCCTAGAATCTCGTGTGGTTTCTGACCAATAGCACGGAGGTCAGTAGGCCACAAAGTACATGTGACCTCTCCCCTAAAGATGGGTAACAGTCTAGGGAGGGGGGAGTCTGGTATAATCCTTCTGGGGAATTTGGGTGAGGTCTGCCTCCACAGATAGCAAACAGGTCACCAGGTCGTTAACAAAAATCCACTCTCAGCTTTCTGTATGGAATGCAGTATATTTGATTTTTTCATCTTCTCCATTGAGAAGACACTCCTACCTACATGATTCACATTCCTGCTCCTCTGTGAGTACAAGGCCTCTGTGTCACCAACAAGGATACTTGGCTCTGGGCAAGGTGGCTGCCAGCACCCCTATAAGAAGGTCTACTAAGTGCTCTCTGGGTGAGACCTGTGGCTCACAAAATGACTAGGTGGTGAGTGGTCTTCCAGGACGGCATGCTCTACAGAGCACGTGAATTCTGCGTGCCATGACCAGAGGACACATCCTGTTTGTGGATGATCGTATTTTGCATTTTTACTTTATGTAAGCCTCATATGAAAAAAACCCAGCATTTATTGTGTGTGTCTTGTGAATAACACGTATCCAAGGAGTCTTTTCCAATTTAGTTGACTTCAATGATCTTACTGGGCAAAACACCTTTAATTGCACACTGCTTGTCCCTTGTGAATGGGACCCAGAAGAGCAGCCAGCACACAATTCAAGTAACAAAGGGGACTGCTTAGACCAGGATGGTCTTTTGGCTGCCAGAACAGCTGGAGGAATGTGGTCCTTCGCCCAGGAAGCAAAGCGCACAAGTCACGCTTGAACCTGCTCCTCTGTCCATTCTCAGAATTGACCATTTAGAGGCTGCAAGCTCATGATTCTTTTCCTTGGTCAAGTTTCTTGTCCTTGTTTTGTGCATAACTGGGATCTCTCATCTAAGATGTCAGACTTTTTCTCTGTATTGCACACTAGTATATCTTATACGACCACGAGCAGCCATACTGAACAGTAGAGGCAGCTTCCTGTGTTCTTTGCCTATCACAGCTCTGTTGTCTGATGCGCCCCATGAGGGTGCTGAGTGGAACCATTCCATTATACCGTAAGGAATATCCATCTGCAATCCCAGCACTCAGGAGCCTGAAGACGGGGGATTTTGAATTAATGTCAGCCAGAACTTGTCTTAAAAAAATTCAAAGGAATATTCATTTATACTTCTGACTTTTTCTCCTTCTGGGGTGGGAGTGATAAAAGTTGAGATAGAGTCTCATGTATCATCAAGTGTCATTGAATTCCATATAGAGCCAAAGATGACCTTGAATTGATTTTCCTACTTCTATATCCCAAGAGTGGAGAAAAGACATGTGCCACCATGCCTGGTTTTACATGAACCCAGGGCTTTACATATGGCACATTAGCATTCTACAAACTGAGCTTCACCCCTTTTGCCCCCTTCCCACACTATATGGTTCTTTGCAATGTGGACACATGAAGAACTGGTTTGGAAGCACAGTTTCCCACATACAGACAGAGAACGTGCTATTTTAGAGGCCTCATTGTGAATTTCTGGAAGGAAAAAGAAAAAAAAAAGACACTTCCTCAGGGGAGAGCTGAAAGAGGCTGAGGAACTAAACTCACAGTGTGACAGAGAACTAGTCTGAGCCAATAGTTTGAGCAAGGAAAAACGTCACTGGCAAAATGCTGGATTGAGAAGCATGTCTGTAGAATGTGATCAATGGAGATTATCCATGCATTGAGCACTGAAAGATGGATTGGAATTCACTGAACACACTGGGTTCTGTTTTGTTTTGTTTTTATTTGTTTTTTGAGACAGAGTCTCATTATGTAGCACAGACTGGTCTTGAACTCAGAAAGATTCCCATGTCTCTGTTTGCCTAGTGCCGGGATTGAAGGTGTACTGACCACAAACATTGGTTTCATTGTAAATTGCTAAAGGAAACTATTTTTCTACCGATTGTAATTTGGTAGTAAGATAACCGGTCAACCGCAGTCAGTCTTTCAGTAGCATCAGTAGCATATATGAAAAGCAGGATGCATCAAGTTGAACACAGCTGGAAGGCAAAATTCACGGAAATACCATTTGTATTGTAGCTCTGGGTCACCAGAGACACTTCCTGTGACTGCCAAAGAGGAAAGCAGAGAAGGGAAAACCCCTAAGTTAAAATGAAAGCAAACCCAAGCTATTTGGTTCATTATCTTGTTTGACTAGATCACTCCCTGGAGTGAGAACACATTTCCTGAGTGTATCAGGAAGAGTATGAGGGCCAGATCTCAAGATGGAGATGGGGTAGGGGTGGATATCATCATTTGCCTTCTTTCTCCTCCCTAGTAGGGCATCTTTTTATGCAAACATCCTCACTAGATCAAAGTAGAGCAATAGATTTTATTTAATTAAAATAGATTAAAAACAGACTGTGTAAAAGAATTAGAATTTTCAATAAGTTACTATTATTTACATTAGCAAGTGCTGGTCATTAGTAGACACGGTGAGGAGATGAGCTTGCAGGACCCAGACCTTCCTGTGGTCTAAGCTGTAAGCTTCCCCTCCTCCCCATCCTTTTCTTTATGATTCATCCTGGCATTTATGCCACTGGGTGCTCCATGGGAGGAACTTGAAGCACCCTAGGGTGTGGTGACAGCATCGCTGCCTGGCAGGAGAGCTGACAGGTGCTGGCAGACAGGAAGACACTCACTTCTCTGGAAGAAAACTTTTACACTGGGTTCATGTGCACGTGACTGTGAATGCTCTCCCTTCCTGGAAGCCAGCACTCCTCTTCAGGCTTGATGTTGTGTAGATACTCCTTCCAAGCTGATGCCAAACCCAGTTTCCAAGGAGGAGATGTAAAGGCAAACCAAACAAAACCAAACAAAACCCGAAAGCCACACATCCTTCTCGGGGAAGTCCTGACTCACTTAATATCCCTTGCCCATTAGGTCCAGAACTTGATGACTTATCAAAAGTCCTCTTGAAAGGCTTTGTGCCTTTGATACACAAGAGGAAAGTGGAGAGTCAGGGCCATGTGACCAAGAGGAATGCTCCCCTCAAGTAGGCAGTAATAACAAGGGGAAGCACGGCCCGCAGGAACAGTGTGTCCCGGGAAAAGAGGCAGGCTGGCAGAGCTGAGTGCATGTAGAAGGCCCCACAGAGCTGCAGGACCCATAGCCTCCTGTTGCTGGAGACTTAGGGTTAGCCTGTGGTGGTTGAGGGCCCCTGTGCCTCCACTTTCAGGACACTCAGGCCTGGTGAACCTCAGGACTCTGGGCGGCCCAGGCTGAGCAGCAGCTTTGGCCCTTGGGGCCCACACAGTGAACGGCGTGAGGACATGCAGTCAAGAACCGAGGCAGAGAAGGCCTGATGGAGAGGCTCAGTCCAAAATGTCTGTCTCAAATGGAACCAGGTGGTAATAGGACAAGTTGGTGACATAAGCTGCTGGGTCATCACCATCTTCCAGCTCTGAGGTGAACTCACCACCATTCTCAAACCTGAAAGAGATGACAGAGGTAAAGGACACATTACAGGACTCCAGTTAGAAGAAGGAAGATAAGAGGTAGCCAGCACAGTGCAAGGATACTGAGGGATCCAGGCTCTATGGAAGAGGATGAGGGACATCAACAAGAGGAGGTCCTTCCCAGGTATGCGGCCGACACGTGGGAAGAACCGTGAATATATACACTGTCTAAAATGGGTGGCACTTCTAAGCTTTGCGGTCTTTGCAATTACTTTCTGCATCTGCAGGTTACTGAGTGAGGCCTTCACACTTCCTGATATTCTGGCTCCTGTTCTGTGCCAGGCCCTGTGTCAGCTTGGAGGTCAGCAGTGGGCAGGCAGATGTAGGTGATGTATCCTCAGGGAACAGGAGTTTGCAAGGACAACAGGGAAAGACACCACAGGAGGCTTCCTATGGCATGAGGGAAGGCTTTACCTGGTATCCAAGCCTGGTTTGATCTACAGTGATTCAGGCTCTGAAGGATGAAAATTGTGTGGATGTGGGAAGCTTACACAGTGTGTGCACGGGACCATCCTGACCTTCCCTCCACCTGCTCTGCCTTCACCTCCCCTCAGACTAGAGGATGTCCTGAAGATGGGAGGAAAGAAAGGACACCAGAAGAACATGCCTAACAGACAGAAGCCCTTATTCTGGAGCACTGTTTCTGAGACTACTAAAGAACTTTCACAGAGGGCATGATATTAGAAGCTTGCATGAGAACGTGGTGAGAAGCTATGTTAATGGAGTTCCCATGGCCTGCCTAGCCTCTAGGCTTGCCTCACCAAGACACCATGGGATGTTTCACCCACATGAGGTTTCTTGGGGACCCCTGGCTGGCAGGAATGGCATTCTGGTGCACACTGAGTGGGTGTTAAGAGAAGGAAAACCCCTCAGCTTTGTGTGAGATCATGATGGCTGGGGATTGTCGCAGTAGAAAAGTCGGATGGAGGCTTTTTCACATCACCAACTCCTACAGGGCCTAGGTCTGCCTCTGTAGCATTGCCAGGGACCCCTGTCTGTCCCCAGGGACACCCAGCAACAAAGCCTGACCTCCTGTCACCCTATCTGGTGACTCTGCTCCCCATGTAATTCACCAAGGAGCTGACTGGTAAGAGCCAAGCAATGTTGCTGCTGGTTTCTGGGTGGCAGGCCCTCCACACACAGTCTAGCCAGAAGTTCCATTGCAGAGGTGGGTAGAAAGTGGGCAACCTGTGGCCTTTGGCTGTCCAGCCCTCAGTAATCAAAGCTCCTCTCTAGAGCAGGGTTCTAACGCATCACCCGTAAACTTGGGAGGCAAACATATGTGTCACAGCCCCGGTCTAGGAAGTGTGGAGGCATGTGGATCCTGGATTTCGGATCAGAGGAGAGGGTTTCACACCTCAGAGCCAACCCAAACTAGATCCTGGAGTTTTGCAACTCTGCCTGAATGCCCCTCACATCTAGTGATTGGGTGACTATTCCTCTCCCTAGATCAATTCATCAAATTCTCACCAGACTATGAGACACAGTTTTAACATAGGAGCCTCCAAACTGGCAGAGTCTGCTGCTGTCCTCAACCTGTGGGTCACAACCCCTTTGGGGGAAGGAGGTTGAATGACACTTTCACAGGAGGTGCATACCATCTGCATAGTTATGCAAAACTACAGTTATAAAGTAGCAATAAAATAATTTTGTGGTTGGAGTCATGAGAAACTGTTTTAAACATACAGAACTGCATTAAAGGGTTATAGCAATAAGAAGGTTAGGAACCACTGCTACAGCTCATTGCACAAGCCACCAGCTTTCGAACCCATGTATGAAATCACATTAGAAACCATGTACTCACAAATGCTCTGTGGAATCCGCATCCAGGAGCTGGTCCTTCCCATTGGGTATGCTGTGGTCAATGACTATAGTTTCTGTGTTTGCCAAGCAAAATCCATTGGACCTCATGATTTCTGAAAAACCAAAGCCATGACGCAAGCATTCAGGAGAGGTCAGTACCTGAGGTTTAGTATTTCAGGACTTAATATAGATCGCCTGCTCTCAGCCTTGCCCAGAGATGTTTCTTTCTGCACTGGGCAGTTATTAATGCAAACTCATAATTGATCACAGTGCTGAGAGTAAGTGCTCAGCCCTAAACAGGACATCTACAATGCTCTCTCCAGCGCTCAGGGAACATTGTGGAAGATCAGATGGAGAGAATGTAAGAGCTGGATAGGAAACAGGGTTGTGAGTTGCTGCCTTCTGGATTCAACAGAGTGGCTGTACCCAGGAACTCACAGCAACGGTGGCTACCTGCGCAAGGTCGGACCCATCAACACTGTCATGGATGGAAGAGGAACCCAGAAGATCCCACCTCTTCCTGAGGAGCTGTGGGAGAAGTGACAGTCCTTGGAGAAGACACAGTCCAGTTGCCCCTCGCTCAGTAAATAAGCTTCTACCCACGGTCACACCAGCAACTCTAATTAGATATAGTGCATCATTTAAAAATAGGTAAAAAGGCATGAAAACAGGAAGGGGATCTTGTAACGAGAAGGGGTTTAGTGTGGGAGGGTGAGGGTGCTAAGAGAGAACAGTGGGCAAGGGGAGCATAATCACAGCACATTGTATGTGTGTATGTGTGTGTTGTATGTATATGTTATATGCATGAAATTGTGAAATAAAATTTTAGAACTGAAGTTTAAGTCAATCCCCCTTTCCCCATCGCCTAATGCCCCTGGTTGGCTCTCCCAATGCCCAGAAAATTCCTCTATTGTTCAGATCAGCAGATTAAGGTGCTTTCACCAGTGCCACGGGAGCCCCTTGTCTCTGCCTCAAGCACGATCGATCCTCTGGCTGTCTGAGCACCTCCCCGTGTGTCCTGCCCCTGGGTTTACAGTGGAGGATGGAGGGAAGGAGACGGACGGCTGGGCTCAAGTCTGAGGCAGGATCTATCTACCCTTGTAACACGTGACATTGCACAGCTTCCCTGCCCTTTCGGAGCTCTCTAGCCTGTGGTGGAGACAGGGCTGTCAGCGTCTACATCCAGGGTGCTAAGCGTCAGATGAGATCAGACTGCGCTTGTCATAAAACTGTATATCTACACTAATACTTTCTCCCAATAAGCCCAGATGTGGGTAGAGAGAGCAGCTTCCTGTATCAACACTGGCTGTTGGTTCACAAGGGTTCTACTGGTTCTCCTATGGTTCTCCTACGGAAGGGCTAGAGTGAAGGCGTGGTGGCTGGCACTAAGCTGGAGACTCAGGCCACAGCCTTGTAGCCTTGGGACTCTTCTCCTCCGAGGGAAACCTTCAAGACTGTATTTCAGAATCTCCAAGGATTTATCGCATTTTAGTATCCCATGATGCCCTGGACTCCATCATGGCAAGTGAGCATCCATTTAATTACAGACACCCTTTTTGAACATCAAAGCCCGGATGTTCAAATCCCTCATTCGAAATGGGACATCGTTTCTAGCCTCTCCACCCATCCTCCCTCTAGGCTTTAAATCATCTTTAGATCACTTATAATACCTGATGCAATGTAACTGATGTGTAAATCATTGTTTTAATGACTGAGGAGAAAGGGCTACACATCATCAGACACAGTACTTTTCCCCAGTACTTTGGCCTGTGATTGGTTGAATCCATAGATTCTAGACCCACAGACACAAAGAGCTGACTGTGTAAGAATCTAGCACATCTTGGCTCTCTTCTTTTTTTGCCTACCATAGCTTTGACAGTTCAGAGGAACTGCATTTCTCTCTTTTTAGGGGATCAGCAGGCTGGCTGCCATCCTTGGACTCTTCCCCTCTCTGTGAGCGTCAGTCATCCCTGTCCTTGACTCTCAGGCAGTTGAGCTACATGCTCAGGACCTCTGTAGTCCTTTCAAGCCAGGCTCTAGCCCTAAAAGACATGCATAACACATACCCCAGATTCTGGGATATGCTTAATCATCAAGATCACATCCACACATTTGAGACACAGCTGACTTTAACCCTTCCTCCTCTCCAGCCAACAAGAGAATCTCTCCCTATCCTAAGGGTCACTGGACATCAAATGCCTTTGCTTCTAAAGGATTATCTTAGTCCTCCCCGCCATCTGACGACAGTTTAATTTATTCCTGAGTCTATAAATTTGCTTTTTTTTTTCATGATGAAAATTATCTCTTCCTGATTATTTTTAACCTTTCTAGGCATTTGGTGTTCCTTTCTGTGAACTTCTGTCCCCATGCAGAGAATTAGGGAACTACCCAGAATGAAAAAAGAGAAAAGAAAAATAGGTTTTCTGTCACTCTTGCAAAAACAATATTCATCAATTTGTCAACTTGCTGAAATGTTCTGTTTTCCTGGAGAAGGGGCCAGCACTGTCACTGGCCTCTTCCAGCACTATCTTAGTCACACTCATGGGATATCAGCTTCTGGCTCCCTCCCCTGCCCTCTTCCCTTTTCCTCCACCCAGTGGTTTGCAGCACTGCAGGGGGGATCTACGAACCAAGGAGTGGGTTGGGGAACTCAGGCCAGCTACATCTCTGTGTACAGACAGCAAAGGGGAGCTGCTTAGCGAGTGAACTGTCAGATCGGAAAATCCCTGAACCCCACGGGAGTTTGGATCCTCTAGCTTCTGCAGTCAAAGGGTGTGGTAGCAGAGAGCCACCTTCTTCATTGCTCTTTTTAAATCTGACCCAAATCTGTCTGTCTGAGGAAGTGCAGGCAGCAGCCAGTACAGCCTCCACACTGCTAACTGACAGCCAGGGCTCTTTCTCCCACCCCTGTACCAACGGAAGCTGGGGTGGGGAAGGGATCCCAGGAGTTCAAACAGATGTCACTGCCACAAATCACTTCTGTGCAAACTCCTGAAGCTGCCATCATGCCTAACCTTTGCTAAATGGGAACTGCGGAGTGGAGTCAAGGAGGTGGAATCTTTACTGGTCCTTCCAGAACAGATTCGGAACAAGTTGCCCCTCAGATGTCTATCACTAAGAACCATAAATGAAATCCAAAGTTCCCAAGTCCATTTGGGCCCTGAGGACACTAAAGCATATAGGTATTCAGTGTCTCAAAGGCCTAGCCCCAGGCCACAGAGGAATATTGCTCAAACTGCTGGTATTTCACAAAATATGGCCTGCAGAAGCTCTGGGTTCTTCTTGGATGCCCACCCTGATCCTCATCACTCTGAGCCAACCAGTTCTCAAACCCCTGAGCACACAACTGGAGTCTATGCCTTCAGTGCATTCATTCCAAACTGGCCTGGAGGGAGATGGCTCATTGAGAAATGGTGACACAAACGCAGGTACCACAGCAGGCTCAAATCCTAGCCAGACACTCATGGCTCTCCCATGCCTGTGCTAGCTAAAACTGGAGCAAAGATTCTGTGACAGTCTATCTTTGTATCTCCCCCGCTCACTTAAAAACAATGCCTTAAGAAGAACTGTCACTTAAAGGCCTAAGAGAAGCTATCCGAAATTTACAACAAAGACAGCCTGAGCTTAGCATGTGTCTAACCGCCAGGGGCCACCTGTTTATAGTGACGGCTTTGCCAACAGTCCCGCAGCGGCGCCCTCTGCAGGCGCCAGCTACACACTGCACAACAACAGCTTGAGAGGGAGGTTACTCTTGGATCAGCCTTCCCTGGAAGGTGAAGCTGCGGTTTGCGTGTGCAGTGTCCTCCATAGGCTTGTGTGTTTGAAGACTTGGTCCCTAGCCAGCCATACTGTTTTGGAAGGTTGGGATAAACTTTAGGAGGGTAGGCTCACTGGAGTAAGTCGCTAGGGATGAGTTTGCTATCACACATCCCCACAACCAAGCCTTCCTTGCTAGGCTTCCTTCTCTTCTTTACCTGTAAGCCCAAATAAACCTGTTCTCCTTCATGCTGTTTCAGGTAGTCACAGCAATGAGAAAACTAGCCAACAGGGGTGGCTCAGGGGTGGTGTGGACCGAGGACTTGTGCCTTCAAGCTCAATAAAGGCTTGTGGATGGGTATCACACTGACCTCCAGTACAGCTGTTTCCAACCCTGTTCCTGCTACCTGTGCCTGGAGAACAGGTTAGTTCTGCTTCTTATCCTCTACATGGGCTTGGTTGCACATTAAATAGGATGCTATGTCTGAAGACCCTTACAAACCCTGGGGTCTCAAATAATACTAATTATTACCACCCCTCTTGGTCATGATTTTCTACCTGATGTGGTATAATTATCATCATCATCTGAAAGAAAATGTTATAATTAAAGAAAATTATAGTGCCTGCAGCCTATTTTCAAACAAACTTAAGATACGAATTTCTGGCCTGTCAGTTTAGAACATATAACAAAAATCACTAGCTAGTTTAATTTTTTTAAGTAACATCCCTAACTCTAGAAACAGTGCATTTTCAAGTTGACCCCATGCCCTATGCAAGGATCAAACTCAAGGCCCCACATTGCTAGGCAATGGTTCTGCCCCTGAGCCATTCTCCAGAACCCAAGATACTTTTATATTCCTATGTCCATATTTGGTAATGTTTAATTTATAGTTAACTTTAGCATGACAGGTAAGCCATAAAGACATACCCCACAGCAGCTCCCCTACTGGCAAAATTTCATATGTTAGGGGTCCCTCATACCATCCAGGGAATGACAAGAGGATGATGCTACTAAGTGTAGAGCCCTTTCAGTGGGGTTTCACTAGGGTCCCGCCATTGGCACTTTTCTTCTGCTACAGATCCAGTCCAGAACTCCCTTCCTGCACTGAGCCCCTGTGTCTTCATCTCCCTGACCCTGATGGCTTCTGGTCTTTCCTTGTTTCCCATGACTTGTAAAGAAGTCGGGTGAGCTACTTTACACCTCTTTCTGGACCTGGATTTCTAGGTGTTTAGACCTCGGTGATATGTCATTGGGAGGGATCCCACAGGGTATGCTGAGCACCCTCTGTGAAAACACGGCACATACATGCATACGCGCACACCACACAAGGTGCACAGGCCTACTGGATATCCTGACTGTGTGCTTAAAGTCCGAGTGCCTACCCTTGCTGAGGCCCCAGAATATTGACAACCGGTGCCTGCTGCCATCTGGTGGAGCCCTCACCATCTACAGCCTCGACATTCAAAGAAAAAAGTCAGGACACTCATATGGCTGGGCCTTGTAAATCACCATCTGGAGAGTGGGGGGACCTATGCCAACTCCACAGCACCCGTCCTCTCCCCAGACGCTACAGTGCATGAAGAAACCCCCCAAGAGAAGGAAAGAAAGGTCGGTGTAGGCCTTGACCATCAACATCTATTTCCTAAATGGAGAGAATTGTCGAGAATGGCAGCGGGTGGGAAGGGTTTGCCTTGGTGACCCTTGAGGGTCACAACACAAACAACGGCCAGGGTCCAGGATGACCCAGGATGGACCAGATCAAAATCCATCCATTGCTCACACAACCCAGACAGACAGCCTCACCACACGCAATCAGCTGGGTAGTTCTGGAGCCCAGGTGCCGGTTAACAAAAGGCTCCTAGGCCCCTGCTCTGCCCAGTCTCCTTTAAGATAACCCAGAGATCTGCCAGACAATGAACATCCCAGAAGGACCCCTCACCCTGTGCACTCAGTCATATCCAGCACTCTCCTACCCCAGGTCCTAAAACGCACCCAGCCAGTTCGCCCATTATACAACTGGGACTGTCATCCCTGTATAGCAAAGACACAGCAGCAGCAGCAGCAGCAGCAGCAGCAGCAGCACTGTTATCTGCCTGGCTTCCTTCCTCTCCTTACCCCTCCCGCAGACAGGTCTGAGCTCCTGTCCCATCCGCTTCTCATCACACACCCCCTGTTCCTCCTCCATCCAGAGAGGCAGCGATGGACAGCGGGCACCAAATCACACCTCTCCTTTCCACAGGTCAAGCCATGTTCTTCTCCCATGTCCCCCTCTCCTCTTGCAAACATTGGTATCACCCTTTGGGCCAACAGCTGATTACCCCTTGCCTGGGGAAACCCAGTCCCAGAAGCCACCAGGATGAGCTCTCTTTCCTACACAGTGTTCATCAGCATCATGGTCCAAAGTCGCACTCCAAGAGGTGTGTGCCTCTAATTACAATACTTAGGAGCGGACAAAGTTCGGGAGGACTGCTGTGAGTTCCTGGTCAGCCTCTCAAAGAAACAAAAAAATAAAAATAAAAAAGTAACAGAAATGCAAACCTAGTATTCTCTGAACAAGTATAACAAGCTCTTAAGAAAACAGCAAACAGGGCAAGGGGCTCCTTCCTTCCTTTGTAGATCCTACCATAACGACTCGACCTTACAGTGGCTGCTGTTTAGTGCTAGAAGGTACAGTCCAATGTCAATGCAAAGAGTACTGAAGCTAAGAGCTTCCCCAAAGCCAATAGCCAAATTCAATGCCCCCTCTCAGGAGCTCCCTTCCACAGGTTAGCTTACACGACTCCAGTCATTGCCTTAAAAAATATAAAATGAATAAAGTGTAATTAATAAAAAAATAAAAAAAGTTTAAAAAAATAAAATAAAATAAAAATGCCTTCCCGGGGCTGGAGAAATGGTGATGTTCTTCCAGAAGAGCTCCATTAGATTCCCAGCACTCACATCCGTCTACAACTCCAGTTCTGGGTGCACCAATGCCTTCTGTAGCTTCCATGCATTGCCAAGCCCACATATATAAATATATAAATATACGTGCACGCAGATAAAACACATACACAGATACAAATTTAAAATAATAAACTTTCTAAAAAGACTCCCTCTTTAATATTTTCATCATTATAATACTATTTAAGTAAGTTCTAATTAACATGCCAATTAAACCCCTTTGGAAGTAAGAATGGCAATACCGTGCAGTCACCAAGCGGAAGGCACACTGAGTAGGGGGATCATTTCTCACCCGCTATTCCTCTGTTCTAGGGAAGTGACTTTTTGGGGCCCAAGGGAGGAGGCTGAGCCCACCCACCACAATGCCACACCGGAAAGGCCTTGATCACCACAGCCACTGATAGCAGTTCCCCACGCCCTCACCATGACTCTTACCTGATATTTTGACGGGACTTTGAAAGCTGGGTTGAATTTTATGGACGTTATCATTTTTTAACACCTGATCCAGAGGTGATCTTTCAAAGAAGGTGAGCACAACCTCAGACCTAGAATACTGGGAATAAACACGCCAATTACCGAAGACAGAAGGCTCTCCACAGCAGGCCCGTGTGTGTGCTGAGGTAGTGTTTCTGCACAGAAGTGACCCCCCAACTGATGTGATGCTCGGGAGGCAGCCCCAGGCCTGTGCAGGGGCTGGTTGACGGCCTATGCCCAGTGACAGGATCACTGCAGTTTCTTTGTCTACAAGTGGCTGACAGGTGAGGCTTCTGGCTAGGGTGGGTGGCTCTGCTTGGCACACACCCGGCATTTCACACCCGGCTCTCTCCTTTCCTTTCCTATTTCCTCTCTACATCCTCCATTTGTCGGTGGAAAACAGAACTTTTAAGGCTAAGATGCTCTGCCCGACCTTGCAGGTTCTTCTTATTTCTCTGCATCCAGCTCATAGACCCAGTGTGCTGGGAGACGTCACTGAAAACCACGCTGTCAGTGTGGATGCTGGCACTGCCCTTGGCTTCCTGGTGCCTGTCCTAACCCTAAGCAAGAAGGGCAGTTCGGAGAGGAGGGAAAGAAGCAAAGGCCTCTGTCCCTTCCTGCATCACACCTCATGGCTCTACTTGAGAAAGGACTCCTGTAGGAAGCCCACAGAAGTCTTCCTTCCCTTGATTGTCCGCAGAGACTTCTAGTGGGGGTGAAATGATGAACGGGATGGAAGCAGCTGTCTTTGAGTCTGGGTGGTGATGGGGCACTCTGGCCTCCCTGCCCACCTTGGACCCCTTCCTCACCTTACAGGGCATGCTGATGACCGTCTCCAGCAGCTTCTCTACCTCATTGAGCCTGGTCTCTATGTCCTGTGCACCCTTGATGGCAAGTAGTCCTATAACAGAGACAGAAACGGACAGGTCAGTCAGGTGAGCAGCCCATGATGAAACAGGTGACAGATACACAACAGGTGTCCCACAGTGATGACACCAAGCCAATGTCACCTTCCACAGCAAAATGTCCTGTTCTTTAGGTAGATCACCTCAGTGCCCCCCCCCATGAGTTCTTGAAACCACAGAAAGAGCCAAACCCCCAAACACCAAGCCTTTTCCATCCTAATTCAGTTCAAAGCACACACCATAGCCATAGCTGTTGCCTTCTGCAGTTTGAACTGGGATGGGAAAACTTCCATGAATCTCACCTTGACAATTTCACAGACAGACTCATGCCCTCTAATGTCGAGCCCACACCTCTCCCGGCATGCATGGGGGTTTGGGTTTGGTTTCCTTATCCAGGCAAGACCTCTTCTCTTGAACAGGGGTGGGTGGCTGGCATCACTACTTTCCCATTTTATGACCAGCGTTAAGGGAAAAGGTGGTTATAGGGCCCCGAGCGCCGAGATGCCAAAACACGAGAGACCTGATAACCAGGACTGCTCCTAATGGTTGGTGGTATAGCCTGGTGACACAGACAAAGGAATCAGTCTCATCCCAAGGGAGACAGTGGGGGATGGCTTAACAATTCAACATGCTACTCAGAATGGGATGTAATTAGAAACTAAGGAGTTACTTGTTTGGGGAACTTTTGACCTAAAGGAGCAGGAAACAAAGTCTCAGATAAAGGAGACTCAGTACTCGCTCTGTCTCCTGTGTGGCAAGCGCTACCCTGTCAGTTCCTGTGCTGATCTTCCCCCTAAGAAGCATCTCAGCGACGTATGACTGCTGCCACTGAGGCCACACATCCAAAAACAACAGGGGGAGGAGGACAAGGGTGTAAGATCCTCCCCTGCAGTGGGGCCTTCTGGGGCCATGCCACTACCACCCAGACACACCCAGAAACCCCCCAGTTGCCTCCAGTATGATGACTGTACAAGGGCTGGGTGGCCCAGGAAAGGAGTCCCTCTACCAATGACAGTTTCCCAGACTACAGGGCCTGTATAAACGGAGCCCATATTTAGGCAAGCCATGTAAAGGCAAGGTTCAGAAGGAAAAACACATCTCAGGGAAAACCCATGTGGGCATGACTCACGGCCCTCTCCAGGAACCCAATCAGTCGCTGCTCATTCTGGGCACCACAGAGTGGTCACCTCAGGCTCTGATTGGCTGTGGGGCTGTGCGGTATTTTATTTTTAAAGTCCGCACAGCTCAAGGCTATACTTGGGAGACGTGGAGTTTTCTGTCTCCTGTGAGCAATGTAGACGTGAGCCTTCCTACTTCAGCTTCTCCCACCAGCTTTCAAGCGATGGAATTAAGACTCCTCTGTATGCTGGCCCTGCTCTAGATTCTGTATGACCAGAATGGCGAAATCCCGTGATTGACAAAGGAAGCCCCGAGACCTCAAGCCCAGAACCATGGGTCAGTCCCAAAAAGTCTCTCTCAGGCTCTGGCTTGGTTTTGTTCACAAAAGGTAAAGTATCAAGGATTTAGGCAACTGACCACCTGCACCAACAAACACCATTCAAAATAATCTCTACAGGCAAACTGACTGAAATTGGGAAGCGCCAGAACACAGGCAGTAGTTCCTGGGAGCTACTACCTGAGGGTGCCCAGATGAAATAAGAGGGCACTGCTAAAAGGCTAGCTTAGGCTATCCCTAATGGCAGCGCTCCTTCTCCTGGTCCTCCAGGTTTGCAAGCATCTTTGCTTGTTGATAGTGTTTTCTGATCCTGCCCCTCCCTCTTTCCATCCCTCCATTGTTCTTTCTCTCCCTCCCTCTT
Source organism: Psammomys obesus (assembly GCF_907164565.1). Taxonomy (NCBI): domain Eukaryota; kingdom Metazoa; phylum Chordata; class Mammalia; order Rodentia; family Muridae; genus Psammomys; species Psammomys obesus. Next base: position 704,668 of record NW_026596162.1, read on the forward strand.
CAGCCATAGAGGCCACAGGTGGTCAGCCATGAAATGTGCAATACCCAGAGGTGACAGTGGGTTGTGATTGGCCCACTAGAAAACCTCAGGCTTCATACACACTGCATCTGTATGCGCTCAAGCACAACACCACGCCCCCATCACAGAGAAAGGGACTGAGCCACTCCCTCTTTCTAAGCCCCACCCTACCCCTGCCTGTTGAAGAAAGGAAGTGGAAAGAAAAGCAGAAAAATACCAGGGTGCCCGGGTTTCTGAATGTCTCTTCCCAAAGTCCTGAACATCTCAGACAGCTTCCAAATATTTATGTGGATAAATAGATAGACAGACTGACACACAGACAAAAATAGAGTCATACATGGCATGATGGTACTCTGGACACAATGTGGCCTGTATGACAGTGATGCTAAAGAGATATCACCTAGCAACAGCACAGCTGGCTCAGTTTCTGAAAATGCACTCATGATGTTCACACGGTGACAGACCTCTCCCAAAGACACTTTTCTCAGCATCACTGTCATTAAGAGGGCGTGGCAATGCACGCCGGAGGATACAGGCACTACTCTATGCACCTGGTCCCTCTGACCATCCTTCCTTGCTACAGAGTTGTCCACAGAGGTCAGAGCCCATTCAGAACTCCTTGGAAAGTTATTTGTAAAAAGGAAAGAGCGACAACAACAAAACCCCAACACATAACAGTTCTGCAGAGAGCTGCTTTCTTCAGAGCCGTCCTCTGGGTTCTGAGAGCTACAATGCTCTTTCTGAGTCATCCAAACAACACAGCGACTACATTTATCCTCTGAAAGCATGGTTCATAGGAGACCATCCTCCTGTACAGCCGGTATACAGCCAGTCTACACCACTCTACGGGGTGGAAGCATCTGTTCTGGAGTCTCAAAGAGCAAGCTTTGACTCTTGCTCATTAGAAGGGATGAAAGAGCCCTGGTTACACCTTTGTTTCTCTTGGTTGGGCTTACAACCTCCAAAAGAGACGTAAACATACTCTACTTCAGAGCAGTGGAGTGGTGTGAATGAGGATGTCCCCAGATAGGCTCAGATGTTTGAACACCTGGTGACATTGTTTGGGGAGGTTAGGAGGTATGGCCTGGGTCACAAGAGGCAGGCAGGCTAAAAACCCACACCATTTCCAATTCTCACTCTTCTTGCTTATGGTTCAAAATGTGAGCTCTTAGTTCCATGCTCCTGCCGCATGCCCACTGCTAGCTGCCACACTGTCCCACCCGTTTTGGACTCTAGAGCTACAGATAAGCCCACATAAGCTCTTCCTTCCGTGAGTTGCTTTGGTCACTGTTTTATCACAGAAAGAGGTTAAGCATCTACTACAAACAATCAGTCTTCCAAGGCGGCCAGATTTCACCTTGGGAACTGTGAGTTTCAGATAAACCAGGAAGAACACAATAGTAAGGGCCAGTCTACTGAAAACACATTTACAGTTTGTCTCATGCTCAACATGTACTTCATGCCCTGCACTGTCTTTGCTATGTCCGGTTTTCCAGGCTGCAGGAAAAGGGTACCCTTCGGGCCTCTGGAAACAGCATCAGAATGGTGGTCATGCCGGACGAGGCCCCAGCACATCTTACTAGTCCCATGTCTTGCCAGTTATCTGGGATAACACTGAGAAACAGGCCCAGCTGGCAGACAGGTCTCCCCCATGCTCACAGTTCGGCCCGTGTCTGACACAGGCAGCCATGAGAGGGGTTGTCAGGGGTACAGTGGCATTCAGACTACAAGCTCTTCTGGTTTGGTTACATCTGCTTCCTTAGACCAGTCTTTATGTTTCTGAATGAAAGCCAAGTGGTGCTCTTTGGAAATGTTAAGTGTGCTTGAGACCCAAACAAAGAGAGACAACTGAGTGGGGAAAGGAAGCCTGTGGGACCCTCACATGACAGGGGGCTCTCTGACAGCTGTGAGACTCTCCAAGCACCATCTAAGAATGGCAGCTGTCCACATGAGCTTCTGCTTTAACGTTCAGGAACGGGTGACAAGAGCCATAGGCCCAAGCAGGGTGGCTATCAACACAGTGCACTGCTTGTTCACATCTGCACATTTTCTTATTGCACCTGCTTTGTTTGTTCCTTGGAAATCAAGTCATTTGGCTCATAAAGGCTTGGGCCAGCTTTTCCAAATGTCACTTGTGTATAATAAACTTTATTTTCAACTTTATTTTTTTAATGTGCTTAAATACAAGAACTTCAGAGACCCTGGTGCTTCTGGTTTTTACATTCCTAATACCAACTGGTGGTTTAAGAAAAGTCAGCCTGGAGCTGGCCAGGGGCCCTGTCTCCAAATGGATGTAGCCTTACAAGAAAAGGACAGAGAATTTGTGCTTAACTGATTTCATCAAACGCAAGCACCTGCTCTGGTCCTGGAACCAGCCCTGAATGAAGCATAGACACCTGTGATTTCCAAATCGTTTCTAATGTGATTTTGCTGTCTGTGATTGTACTGATCAACTGCAGGTGGACAAGATAATAGTGACTGCACAGATGGACTCACACGCTTCTCCACTGGGAGGCTGTGGTTCTGAAGACTGGCCGGCAGAGGGTGCCAACACACCGCATAAGTCTAAGGATTTTGTTCACACTCTCAGAAAGGGACAATTGCCCTCTACTCAACACCAAAAGAATTCATGGTCCCTGAAAACTTATTTCTGAAAAAGTATAATTACTCATATAGCTCTAACTTTTGAAGTCCCCCAAAACCTTAGTTTGTGACACAAGAATTTTATTCAGGTTTAGCATAAGCAGTTAAAAGTGCAAAAAAATTTAATAATATCGTACATGAATTTCTGCAAGCCAAACACATGAATACCCAGGGACTAAATGTCAGCCTGGCTGAGCACGGTGATGTATTACTTTAATTCTGGCATTCTACACAGGGAATTCTAGGCCAGCTAGAGCTACATAGTGAGACCCTATCTTTAAAAAAACGGTCAGCCAAGAGCTGCAAACACCCGCCCCCTCCACCCTCCGTTCACCCCCCCCCCGGGGGGGGGGTGAAGAGCAGGGACTTTAGTCTCATGAGAACACAGTTTGTGGTTATTTTAGAATTAGCCGCTTTGGCAAGAGTAAACACCTGCGTTATTCCTGGAATCAAAACTGAATGAAGCAAGCACAAACAATTCAGTTTCCTAATCTCAGAAACCCTGCTCTCAAGTCCCACATTTTCTGTTCAACAGAGCTTGGTCTCCGCACTTGTGACAACTGCCCCAGGCCTCCTCTGCAGAAGATGTGGACGGGGTGGAGGCGGGGGTCCTAATGGGAGCGCTTCTTCTACAGAGGAATTCTGGCAATAAAGGCAAGATGCAGCAGAGGCCAGCAGAGAAGGAGCTCAATACGGGCGGTCCTCGCCCACAGCACCCGCTTCTCTTAAGAGGACAGCCCTGGGGGGAGCTTTTTTGTTGGGAGCACTTTCAAATGGGGCCAGATATCAAGCTGCACTGAAATGGCTTGTCCATTTAACAAATGCGCCCATCAACACCCTGTGTTCTGCTGACTGTGTTCATTTGTGCACTGTGAGCGAGGTATACACAGACTCACCATAAATTTTGGAAACAACATGATTTGCTTTTTTTTTTTTTTTTTCCAAAGAAAAACATTCAGTTATTTCTAAATATTTCCTTTTTCTCCTTTCCTCCTTCTTGCTTGTACACTGGCTTGCTGGGGACAGAACCTGGGACCTTGAACGGGTAAGGCAAGTGCTCTCCCAATATACTGAGCGGGAACCCCAGCCTGTAAACAGGTGCTCCCACTGGCTCAGAACGCAGACTTAAGACATAATCAGGCGCTCCGGTGGAGGTTCCAGAGGCCCGGAAAACCCGCAGTGAGTCTTTGCTTAGTGCGCTTGCGCAGGATGAGCGCGTGCCATGTACACGCGCAATGTTGACATAGGCAAGAACTTAGATGAACACAGAAAGTTCCCTTGACCCCTAGCGCTCAGCAGCGCCCTCGGGCTGGGTGACCTACCCCTCCCTTCAGTCCTAATGAGCCTGACACAGCCAGGCCTACAGGGACCATAGGGGTAAAGGTAAGGAGTGGAGACAGCTGAAGTGCTGAACTGAGAACGCAGGCCACAGGCGCAAGAGGCAGAAGAGGTGGAGCCAGAAAGAAACTTCCCTGGGAGCCACAGAAGGAAGCTGCTCTTCCTTCCTCTTGTAAAGCTTCCTGCTCCCAGTAGGGCCCTCCTACTAAAGGGACCAAGCTGTTTTCTCCAAGTGGGGAAAAATATACATCTGAATTGAACTCCTTTTTTTTTCTCCCATTTTCTTAATCCCTCCTCCCTGTTATTCTTCCCCAACTAAAGCAAAAACTTCCTTCCTAAGACTCAGTTTTGAGAAGCCATTCACAAATGGGGCATGGTGGCACATGCCTGTAATTCCAGCATTTAGGAAGCCGGGGCAGGAAGCCAGCCAGCGCTACAAGATGAGACTATTTAACAAGACAAACGAACAAAACAAAACAACAACAACAACAAAAAACCCATTCACTTGGCCATTCTTTTTCCCCTGTGCTGGGGATCAGTCCTAAAGCTTCTCCCATACTAGGCATATGCTCTACCACTGAGCTACTCCTCCAGCCCCTGCCAACTGGGCTCAAATAAATGGCACAAGGTAACCACCCATTTTCACCTCTCCACACAGGAAGGGCTCACAAACCAGGGTTTGGGAGGATGTCATGTCCAAAGCTGTGACAGGACCTCTCCTGGACATCTGCACCTGTCACAAGGTGGTCAGGAGGCACACACCTCCGGCACACTGTTGACAGGGCCCAGGCCCTAGAACAACACAGGAGGCCTGGAGGATGAGCTGATGTAGAAGGCGAGGGAAGGGCAAAGGGAAGAAGGCAGTGTGGAGGCCCACCAGAGGCCCTGAGGCTGGGGAGGGTGTGGAGTGGTGAGAGCTGAGGCAGAGAGACCACAGCTTTCCCGGCATGTTTTGGCAGCAAGCGCCCCACACGATATTTCTTAGACTGACGCACACACTGACCCGGGATTCCTCAGTCACTCAAGTCTGACCCACACCATCCACTAAGTACTAGTTTGGGAACATAGGCCCCAATCAGTCCCCGCTGTGGTACACGGCCTGGAGTCACTGGGAAGGCGGGGTCACACTCTAAAGGGCATTGTTGGGAGCAGTGAGCAGGCTCTTAGGTGGATCAGCCTGTGGTCTTGCTGGACATCAGGCCTCAACATTCTCCTACCTAGAGCCCTTTTATTGGGGTTACGGGGGGGGGGGGTTACTCGAGGCAGAGGATAGACAGCCCGAGAAAGCCAGTAACTCCATGTGTCTAGCTTGGTGCTGCGTACTTTGTGGCTATAATTGCTCAGTAGGACTCACCACCTCGCCACACAGATGTTCTTATTGCTATCATCTCAAGAATGAGCCATCATCAAGGAGAGAAGAGGAGAGAGGGGAGGGCAGTTGGATGGGCAAATGAAAATAAGAGTATAGACTGTCACCATGGAACCTGTTACTTTGTATGCTTACTCTAAGAAGAGGAGGAAGAGGCAAAGGAGGAGGAGGAGGGGCAGAGGGTAAACCTTGAGGATCAACAACTTGGCTAAAGCCACATGGCCAGCAGGTCACAGAGGAGGCATGGGAATACAGGCAGTACCTGCCATGGTAACCCAGATGTGTCCCGACTTGCCACCCAATCTCCCAGGCCGTCGACGTTCTCACACAGGAAAGGCAATGGTGGGGATAAGAGACACTGCGTGCAAAGTAGTATTTCACTCCCCTCCTTTCCCTGTTCTGCCCAGGTGCCGCAACATGTTTTCCTCATCAGCAAAGGGTAAGGAGGCATTTGTTCTCCAAACAAATTGGAGAATGGAGTTTGCATGTGAAAGGTACCTTATGAGAAAGATATAACTTGTGACCATCGTCACTCAACCTGGGGGTGGGATGGGGACAGGCACTAGCCTTCAGTGTCATCAGGACTGCTAGCGGCATGTGAACATAGACACCAGCGACCTGGCCTTATTCAGGAGACACCACAGTTTCCAGGAATAAACTGAGCACAGAATCATGGCTACTCTTCTCCGGTCTTGCCGCTAGCAGGCACAAAAGTCATATTGAGGGGCTCTCAGTGGCCTCTCCAGACTGAGAAGTAACAAAACACAACCTTTTTTAAGCGATGGCAACTAAAACCGCCCAGCTGACACATACTGTGACCCATAGATGCCAAAGTGGAACAAAAATAGCATTAATGCGGGGTTGGGAGCATAGCTCCAAAGCAGAGTGGGTGCTTAGAATGCACAAAGCCTTGAGTCCAGTCCCCAGCACACAAAATACTAAAAAACTGTAACTGTCTTTCTGTGGCATGGCCATGCCAATACATGATAGTATGTACCTTCAATCTACTGTCTCCAGCCTGCTGCTGGCCCAGGAGAAGGAGCCATGGCCTGCACCTTCACCTTTAAAAATATTCAAGCAAAACACAGGCTGGCTTGTACCTCACTGCCAACTCCTTGCACCCACGTTCAAGCCCACACTCCTCATTTGCAGCGAGCTGAGCTCTGTGGAGAGGTATCCCAGGCCTTGTCTTTGATTCTCTCTGCATCACTGTCCATACGTACTGTGGCTGCTCTTATTTTCAACTACGCACAATGCATGAATGGATTTCCTTTTACTTCTGGAACATGTCTGGCAAAACAGACTGAAAAGAAATATCAGGCCCAAACTTTTTTGAAACTGGCTTTGGACCTAAGTTTCTGGAGGGCACCCTGAGTGCACAGGATTAGGGGTGCTTTGCCTGTGGGCCTACTGTGAGGACCAGTGGAGAAGAAGAGACATGTTTCTCCTTTGGCATCCCATGGGGAGAAGCTGTGGCGTAGGTGCAAGCTGTTCTAACTGGTTCCAACCACAGTTGGGAAAGGAAACCCAGGTGTCAGGTGGTCCGGGGCATAGTACAGGACCTACAGCATGAAACAGACCAAGTGCAGCCGAGAAATCATTCATGGGAAAAGAAGAGATTCAAGGATGTCGGAGTGGAGCCTGGTGTGGGCAGCAGAACGTAGATTTGGGAACAAATACAAAACAAGAAAGGGAGGGGAGGAGCACGCACCCCACAACAGGATGGGTCACGGGTCCTATATATGGAAGGATCAAAAACAGGTGAGTGAGTGAGAAGAGATGCCTAAATCCCCTGAGAAGAGAAAAGTGCCCAGATAGATGGCAAGGTGTCCCTGCAGAGGCTCTATATGGGGATGGGGCTGCAGCAAAGTTTGGGGACACTCCAAGATCAAAGGCTAAGCAGAGGTGGCATCCATGTCCTGCTGTGCTGTCCCGACCTGTCTACAGCTGGGCAGCAGCTGGTCCATCCATTGGGAACCATGCTCCCTGTTTGGTGGTAACATCACACTTCTCTCTGATGTCCAGGTGAGGACAATGTGATGGGAAATTGGGACAGACTGGGGTAGCAGAGCGCAAGTCTTGGATGTGGGACCCATGTACTGTATCAGTGTCCGAGTGTTCCTGGTACTGTCCCAGCTGTGGCTCTCAAGTCTTGGAAGAGACCATGCCCTTCCTATACATCGAAAATGCTCATCATTGGTGACGAAACTGAACAGGAACACCATGTACAGATTTGTATTACAAGCTGTGCTGCTAGATGCCAGGTCCCTACTCCATAACCCCCTGAGGTGACCCCACTGCAGCCCAATGCAAGCCCTGTGCCAGAATTCTGGGCTTGAGCTGTGTGCTACACACCAGCCGCTGGTCTCTTCATGGATTTCTCTTCCAGGCCAACCTAGCCCAATCCAGCCTCTTCTTCTAGCTCCTTCTCACACCTGCTTGATTACACCTGGTCCCAGCAGCCCTCCAGACCGTGTTCTTGCTCATTTTCTCAGCACATCAGCTGGAGTTCGGCTCATATTGAATCAATTCCCTGGCTCAGAGCTCTCAGTGATGACGGAGATCATGACTGACCATCATCTGCCTCTCTCCAGCTCCCTAACCTACACTCTCCACTACAGCCATAGTGATCTCTTCACTGCTACCCCCCAACCCCAAAGCACACCAGAATCAAGGCCTTTGCATCCACTCTTTATCTGCCTGGATGCCCCCCAGAACCTACTGCCTTGGTTTTCCCTTCAAATCTCTACTCGTTAGTAGGACCATCTTGGATCCGTTTATCTAAACTATCTAAGCATGTTCCCTGCCCCTCAAGTCATTGCTTCTTTTGTGGCTTACACATATATATATATAATATTGTTTCTTCCGAGAATTTATCGGTATGTAACATATTTTATTGCTTATTGATCTTGTTTATTAATGCATTAACCAAAATATAAAAGCCAGAAGGACAGGCTGCAGGGTTTTCACTGTTATTGTGTACTTATTTCCTTGTCCCCTGTCCCCGCATGGTGCCTGGCAGCCGATATGTGACCACACAAATGAAAGTAAACCTAAGACGTACTCACCAGAAGTCTAAGCTCACCTGGCCACTTTGAAATAGAATCTGTATCAGCAGAGATAACCAGGCCAGCTCAGACGTCACACCTCTCCAACAGGTGCTTCGAAAAAGAGGATCAAAATACTCCAAGAGACTCAAATGATCAACAGGAAACATTTGCACTGTTGTGCTTTTAAACACAGACCTTTCCATATATGTGAGATGTAAACAAAGCGAAGAGACCTTGCTCAGAATCTGAACCAGTAGGTATTACACACCTCAGGGGACTTAAACACAAGACACAGTCCCTCGGTGAAAGAGAACAGAAAAGTAAGAGGAAGAACACCTTGGCAACTCAGACAGAACATCCACTGGAAGCAGCTACATCCTCCTCCCAGGGCTGGAGGACAATACAGCAAGAGGGACCTATATCAGCCCTAGGTCATAAGCTACCAACCTGCTGCTTAGTGTCTGGGGAGAGACCTGGTTCCTGAAGAAAACAATACAGGACAGAAGCAAGACTTGAGATCAACACTACCCCATCTCATCCAAACAGAACGCCAGTAAGGCAAGGATGTGAGCACCATCATCCCTGCCTAAAAAGCCCACAGACATCCACCAAACACAGCACCACAGAAGAAGAAAACAGTCTGACTCTCCCCACCTAAAATCTCTCTCCTGGAAAAACTGGAGGAACCAAGGCAGCGGGCTCAGCGGCTCCTCAACTGCATGAAGATCCAGAAATGCAAAGTGGAGCTTCCTCACTCTCTGTGTCAGGAGCTACCACCAGCCTGCCAGGAGCAGTTCAGGAGCAGATTTCCCGGGAAAGCTTTTCTAATGAAGCCAGAGGACATAAATCTAACCCGCTCTAGAAATTTCAATAAATAGAGACTTCGGAATCAGACTGACAAGATTAAATTGCCAGTACTATGCATAGCTGGATGCCTTTCCTGTTGATGGTTTGAAATTCCAGACATTTTTTTTAATGCAAATAACAAATTTGCAGGGAGAAGAGGTGGAGTCTTCTTTTGAGTTCCCCCTCAGGTATTTTACTTGGCGCATGACTTCCCTAGACTTGAAAGGATCAAAGAGAGAAAAGGGGCTTTTCTGGCTTGGTGAAACAGAACTCAGACGGTACTAGGGAAGAACGGAGCAGAGAAAGAAAACCCAGAATAGATCGTGATACAGGGTCACCCCTCTACTGCTCCCAGGATTCATCTTCATTCCATCCAGGGGGTACTGGCTGGACCTTTGTAAGAGGTCTGCATCAGCTGGGACTTGGCACCAGTGATGGACAGTTCTAACGGTCACACAGGAGGTGGTCAGCCACTGGGCCTCACCCCAGCTGCTCCTGTCAGCTCCATCGATACGTCTGACCCCCACTTCTGCTTCTTCCTACCCTTTTAGATACTTGAAGGGTTATGTTCTCATAGCTCTTGATTTTCTCCATGATAGCCACCCACTTCTAAATATTTTCTTTACCCTTTGGAGACTGTGTGGGTACACTGCAGAGCCTGACTTGACTCCAGAGGGTTGCATACAAGCAAAAGTGGCCAGGTGAACAGGGTAAAACGGTTTCCGCCCTTCTGCTCCAGGGAAGGCCTTTTCACCTGTGAAGCCACACCTTCCCACACCCACTGCAAGCAGCACCTCTGGCCAGAAGAGGCCGGTGTTGGCAGGAAACCAGTGGCATTTACAGACACTGTCATCAGATACTATCAGGCATTTTGCTCCCCACCAAAACCCACAGGCAATCGGTACTCTCAGAAACGACAACCTGAGTCATTTGTCTGGGCTCAGCGCAGACCTCTGAGACCTGCTCAGAGGGAGAGCTTGGAAGTTCAGCTTGTTTAGGGCCCTCGAAGTCAACGGAGTAAAGCATGGAGCCTTCCTCATGCTTTCCTGTCTCAGATGTTCATTTGCTAAGTTAAAACTATATAAAAAATAGCAAATTCAAAGCAATAAAAACAGGTTTAATCTTGAAATGGTACTCAGCCACCGGGAGGGCTCGGGGTGGAGATCTAGGGCAGGCTTGTCACCAGGGGCCTCCACACTAGAGTGGCTTTGGGACCTTGTCCAAATGATGTGTCTGCCAGGGGATGTGTCATGAGAATGGAGCTAATTATCCACATAATCCACACACGGGTGGGGTCTATCACCAAGGGGGAAACGGAGGTTATCTCAAATCCTTGGCCAGACAGGCAGCCAAGGAGACTTGTAGCAGCGATAACTTCGCCCCAAACTGCCCCACGATTGCTGCCTGCTGCCCGGAGGACTTTGCCAAAAGGAGAGTTTCTCCGGGTCTCAGAGCCCCTGGAGGCCACACACTGGGAGGAAGTCTCAGAAGTCTACTGTCCCTCCCGTCCCTAGCTAACTGCACACCTCGCTCTTCCCCGTCTCAATCAAGGCCTCTCTGCGGTTTCCTCAGCTCTTCCAGTCCCTTTTTTTGCTGGCGGGAGGAAAGGGGAAGCCACCACTGTTTGAGAAAACAACAATCACAGCCAACCAGGACCAGGGCCAGGGAGGAGGCGGCCGTGGCTAATCAAATCCGAATGCGGACCCAGCTCTGGGGTGGGGACCCTGGGTTTGCCGGTCAGATGCAAGGCGGGGCAGTCTCCTCCTTGGAGAGGTGGAAAAGATTGCTGCGTGGCACCCCGCGCTCAGGCTCGGCTGTCCTTGAGGGAAGAATACGGACGGGGCCTCTCCCACCCGATAGGATTCCCCAGTTCCGACACCGCATACTCTCTCCAACAAGCCCACTCCGGCGACCACGGGTTCTCCATAGCGGGGTAGGCGGCTGGGACCCAGCAGCTGTCAGTCCCCGCCGTCGCCTCCGCAACAGAAAGCTACGCCTCCTTCAGAAGCGACTCGTTCTTTGGGACGGTCCTGCTGACCTCGTCCCCTCTCCCACTCATCTCATTTATCCTCCAGGAGTGCGCGCCCGAGTCCCCACGCCGGCACCCAGACCTTCCTAAACGACCGCCCGGTGCCCTTCTTCGGGGAACCCGGGGGGTCTCAGACGTCCTCCATCAGGTGCCAAACGGCAGAGGGAAGAAACGGTCTCAGTTTTAAGTAACTCTCCCCGCCGACTTCTTTGCACTTTGTCGCGACCTCGTAGCTCTGTTCCTCCCCACCCCCACCCCCAGCGCCTTCCCGGGTCCCCAAGCCCCCGACCCGCCCGGCGCCCCGCACCTTGCCGCAGCGGCGCGCGCGCCAGCTCGGGCCGGTCCTCGGGGAAGGCGTCGCGGAGGCGCTTGCACAGGCGGCCCAGGTCGGCGAAGCTGCGGTGCAAGTAGAGCACACTGCGGTCGGACCACTCGGTCCGGATCTCGAAGAACTCCTCCTCGTCGCCACGCCGGCTGACGATGAGCCGGCGGATCCCGTTCACCCAGCAGCCGCGCACGAACATGTTGACGAGCGACGTTCCCTCAAACACCGCCGAGGCCATGCCGCGGACCGAGCATGCCCTTGCCGCCGGGGGGCGCCCTCGGCCCCCGCCCGGGGTCCGCTTTGGGCAGAGTGGGGTTCCGGCAGGGGCGAGCGGGGCTCCTCCGTAGGACGCGGTCGACGGCCCGCCGCGGCGGTTCGGAGTCTCCGCTGGGCGAAGTTGGTACCCCGCGGGGATGCCCGGGGATGCGCACGCACTCCGGGGCGGCAGCGAGCGACCCCGCGCTCAAGGCGGCGCCGCCAGGAGTCCGTCCTGCCGGCGCGGGTCGCGGCTTTATAAGGCACTTCCCATCGCGGGCGGCGGGGGCGGCGACGTCGAGCCCCGGCTGCGGCACCTCCTCCCTCCCCGTCCCGCCTCCTGCTGACCCGCCGCGGGCCGCGCCGTGGGCCGTCCTGGGCGGGCGAGCGCTCCACGCACGGCGCCGCCCCCTAGTCCTCCGGCTGTACAGCGGGGCGGGCCCTGCGCGGCGTGCAGGGAGCCTGTCCTCTCTCCTGCTCCCGATCCGCGGGGTTCTCCAGCCCGGGGTTGGGCGCTCTTCCCGGCCCACGCGGGGTGGGGATGGACGCGCCACTGGAGTCCCCGGGTCCCGGGGTGGCGCTCGGCGGGGCGGGGCGGGGCGGGGCGGGGACGCGAGCTCGCCCTGAGCGGGAATCGGGGCAGTGGGCTCGGTGCTGGTCCCCGCCGCGCCGACCTGGGCCGGGACTCAGGCAGACCCGCCCTGGGTCCCCTCGGTTACCGGCGTCTCCGCCCCGGGTCCTCCCGCGCATTCCGGTCGTGCCTTAGCCTGGCGGAGGCCGGGGACGTGGCGGGACGGACCGACCAGAAGACAAGACCTTGTGGTTCTTAGCGGGGGGGGGGGGGGCGGTCGGCCTCCCAAGGGGTTGTCCGCCAAAAGGGCACAGAGGATAAAGTTGTGGAGGACAGGGGTCTCCCTGGAGAGAGCGACTTGGGAGGAGCTTAGGAAGTCCCGCTGGCAGGGCTGCCAACTGAGAACGAATACACCGCACTGCTCCCAACTGAAAAATAGTGTGTAGCCTTAAGAATTTCAAGTTCGTTCCAGATACACTCTTCCGCCCACAACGGGAGAGAGAGACTAAGCCTTTTACACGGTTCTAGAGTCACCGAAGCCCAAGGTGGAGCAGATTAGAAGCCTGCAACAAGCCTTCCTTCTCTGGACTCCACTGACCCTGTTGTCCGTTGTCCCCTACCCCTGGGAGTGGGGGATATTTAGATCGCAGTGCCTCTTGGGCAAAGGAGTGCTCCTCCTCCTTTTAACCAAAGAATTCTCCTGTGGCACTTCTGTGCCTGCCCCCCCCCCCCCCGCCCCCCCCCCCCCCCCCCCCCCCCCCCGCTCCTCCCTGGACCCAGGTCTTTTCTGAAGCCGTCCTCCTGCTCCTCCCCCACCCCAACATCATCCCCAGGACGTACAGAAATACTGCTCTTCAAGACACCCTGCCTTCAGGTTAGGGTTTGCTGAGAACAATCAGGTCTTCAGTTTCCTGCTGCCCAAGTGGCCAAGCTTGGTGGGGCTGGCCTGCGCTTTGAGCCTGGCATTCCTGAGCGCTGAAGAAAGTGTTTTCATGTTGGTAGTACTAGCCTGGAGAGATCTGGAAAAAAGAAAAATGGATGGCAGAGAAAAAAGTTGCTGCTGGAAAGTCACTAGTTTAGAACACATTATCTTTTATGCCATTATCTTTTATCTTTCATGTAGGACATGAATCATTTCTGTGTACAGCCTAGAAACTTCATTTTAACACTAAATAATAATAATAATAATAATAATAATAATAATAATAATAATAATAATAATAAAGATTGTGTGGGTCTGGAGTAGTGGCTCACATATGCAGTTCAAGTGAACCAGGTAGGGGCACCTGAAGCTGAAGACCAACCTGGGGGCTCCACAGTGTCTTCCAGGCCAACAGCCGGGGGCTCCGGGGCTCCGGGGCTCCGGGGCTCCGGGGCTCCAGGGTAAGCCTCTCTCTCCTCTCTCTCTCTCTCTCTCTCTCCTCCCTTTCCCTTTCTCTTTCCTTCTCTCTCTCTTTCTTCCTCCCTCTCCCCCCTCCTTCCCTTCCTCTCCCTCTCTCTCTCCCCTCTCAGGAAAAGAACGAACACCAAGTGTCCCTCCATGCCTGTTCTTTTTTGAGTCAACCACTGATCATTCTGCCTTGGTCCAGAGTGCTGAGATTGGAGGAATGTGCCACTCAGAAATGGTCTTTGAATCTATCTTTTTCTTCGTATTTTAAATTTTACCACTGGTTATCGAGTAGATACTTTTTGGCACATATGCATTCCACAGGAACATCTGGGACTTGTATTTCTAACCTTTAAAAATCAGGCGGACTTGACAAAAGCAAAAGCGTTCGCTTAGTTCTAAGGGAAACTTGGGCTTTTTAGAGACTGATGTTTCTGTTGAAACAAGCCCTTTGGAAGGCAGCTAGCATGACTTGCTAAAACTAAAAATATGTGTAACTTACGGCCCAACAACTCCTCCGGGGAGCATGTTTCCCAATTCTAGAAAATTGTGTGCACACTAGGAGACACGTACCAAGCGACTGTGGTTGCAGTTCTTGCTGGTGTGAGAAGTGATGAAGTAGACGCTTTTCCAAAGGGGATGAATAAACTACTGGCATGGAAGCAAGAGGCCTTCTATACGGATACAAAAATGAATCGGCTCCAACTCTGAGTGCCACAGCATGGACCTGCCTGGCAAGGTGTGCCCGCTAGGACAATAGTGGTTTCGTAGGTATGGGAGCATGTGAGGCCGGCTCCCCTGAAGGGATTTCATGGCTGGTACTATAAACCTGGTCAAAGGCCCATGACTGGGGAGATCACAGGCCCTGGGAAAGGTATAATTGTATAACTAAAGGATCGTGCTGTCAAAGTGCCTTCTAAATGTTACAGTCAGACCTATAGATTTGTGTGGCTCTCGACTTCAGTTAGAGAAGCCTCTTTTTGTAGTGGGCAACGGTTAGCACAGAGACTCATAACTGGCCTAACAGCCGAATACGAGTCGCTGTGAGTGCTCAGCTGTGGATGAGTCATCTGTATCAATCTCCCCCATCTAAGGCTCAGAGAACATCGAGAAAAGGGGCAGAAAGAACGCAAGCTGGTGGGTGGGGAGGAGCCACGAAATGCTGACTTCTGGACATGACATCAGCTCCCAGGAACTGTGGTTACAGGCACTAGAGCAATGCTTGGAACCGAAAGGTATTTTCTAAGTTTGGAGTCCTTTAACATTTCAGATATGTACATAGACATGACCAGGCTGATCAGCTCTAATCTGAAACCCAAAATGAGTCAAAAGCTGGAACTTTTTGAAAAGCATCTCGAATTAAGTTGAGAACTTAAAGCAAGCATTCAAAAGCTCTCCACTGACAAGGTATACAGTGACGAGTGTGAACGCCTTTGAGGACCCGTGTTACATAAATGTCAGTTACAGAGGCACAGGACTTGGAGTGGTTTCGGGTTATAAGTCAAGCTGATCGGCCGATTCAGTGCTGAGAGCTACATAATAGAACGTGAAAATGGAGAGCCAACAGGAGCTCTCTGGGTCACCTGCTCCACATCCAAGCCCGGTTTACAATTACCTAGTTGTATCCAAGGTGGAGCTGTGCTCACCGGTAAGAGCTTTGAGAATCGGATACTTCAATCCGATCCATAGGAGTAAATAGAGGGTTTGTACACAAGTCTGCATGAAATTCAAAGCCTGTGTTTGGGAGGGGTGCTTAGACATTCAGTTCAATTTCTTCTGTGGTTATTTTGTGCCTATTTATTTTTTTCTTCAAGTTTGTCCTTTCTTATCTTTCAAAAGTTAAGAGAAGGAAAACACAAAGGTTGGGAGCCTTTCCCCGAGCTAACCCTGAGTGACCCATATATTTGGCAACAAACTGCATAATAGCAGGGACTTCAGATTTGGGAACAGGTTTTAGAAGCCGACAGGTATGGGCCTCAGCAGCCCAAGGGCACAGGGAGGAGGTCATTACTCCTTGACAGACAGAGGAGGAAGCTAGGGGTAGGGGCCTCCAGAGCAGAGACCTAGCTCCAAACCAAGGACCTCTGAGGACCTGCTCAGTTCAGACTACTCATCCACTATCCTCATCAGCCCTTGTTCCCAGAGTATTGGCCTTTCTTCACTGTCCCAGAATACCAAGTATCTTCACATCCGGGGCCACACTCAAAGCTGGCAGGCTCTCATTGTGGAATGGCCTTCCCCCATCACTCTTCCCTCCAGCGCCTCTCAGACTCAATGGGCTTGTGAATTCCCCACGACTAGAGTACAAAGCAAATCATGATGTTGTGTACCTGGGCTTCTGCATTGCTTATGAGTACCTAGAGTTTATGGGTCACTTATATTCTGCTCTGTGTAGGTAGCATGGCTGACCATGGCACAGCCTCACTTAGTCGGGAAGGTGCCGGGAGATGCTGTGGTTTCAGGGTTCATTCTCACAGTCATTGTGAAGTAGCCCTCAGATTTATCTGACTAAAATGGACTCTTTATGGGACAAAGGCCTGCTTCAAACACATCTTTCATGTTTCTGTTCCCAGGTCACAGGGCCTGGCACTCCGTAAATGCTCACTATCTGCTGAATGAGTGAACCAATGGCGTGAAGAACTGAATGAGATAGAGAGACAAGCTGGCCTTCACATAAAACTGCCATTCTTCCCCTTCAGTCATGGGACACTGGGAGCAATTTCACAACCCATTGTCAGCCTGGAGCTTTGTTAGTGACGCAAGCCCTATGTACTGAGCCTCCTTGAAAAAGTACAATGCTCATGGTTACTGTCCCTCAGAAGTGGGGTCTTAGAGCGTGAGGTTGTCCTTTATACAGTGGTTACCTCTTCCAAACTTAACCCAGAGCCGGGGCATCAGTGCTGTAATTGCAAAGTAATTTCAAAGTTCATCCAAGCAAATTCTTTGCTCTCAGCGATCACGTTCTTTTCCTCCTGGCAGACGGTGAACTCACAGTGTGGCCACTGTCTACCTCTGTTGCTCACGTCAGTCAGCGTACCATCATTGTGATAAAAAAGCCAATGATAAGGCGATTTAAAAGGAGGAGAAAGGTATGTTTCAGTCCATGGCCACTTAGTCCTGTTGCTTTGGGCCTATGCAGAGGTCATACATAGAGGTGGAAGCACAGGGCAGAAATTCTGCTCACCGGCAGCCAGCGAGCCAAAGAGGGACAGGAAGGAGCTAAGAGTTCCAGGATCCCTTCAGGAGCATGACTGGAAGGACCTAACTCCCCTACCCGGCTCCACCTCCTAAAGGTTCTACTACTTCTCCGTAGTGCCATAACCTGGTGGCCAAACATTTAGTATGGCACTTCGGGAGACATTTAAGATCTAAACCACAAAAGTCACAAAGTAAGTTTTGGCTACAAATGACCTCTGGGGCCTTCGGCCTTCCCAGTATGGTGTCTCCATGATTCTGTCTTTGAATGTATGTTTGCTATTCCATCTCGGCCTCGCCACTCACAAGATGAGGCAATCCCAGGACCTTTCCTGACTGCCTCATCTCTGCCACCCACACCAGCCTGCACACTGTCCTGTCTGCCTGTTTCCTGAGGATAGGAATAGCTACTCATGACCTAGGTCACATATTTCACCTTTGGCTGCCTAGGAGGGTCTTAGCATAAATTTAAGTAGATTGTTTTTATTTGGGACTTTTATTTATATATGCTACAATAAAGCGAATACAACCTTATTGTTGGTCAGGTTTGGAGGTGCATGCCTTCA
The DNA here is from genome assembly GCF_907164565.1 of Psammomys obesus. Taxonomy (NCBI): domain Eukaryota; kingdom Metazoa; phylum Chordata; class Mammalia; order Rodentia; family Muridae; genus Psammomys; species Psammomys obesus. The sequence goes on from NW_026596162.1 coordinate 722,260, forward strand.
ATTCCAACATTCAGGAGGCAGAAGCAGGAGGAGCTCTGTGAGTTTGAGGCCAGCCTGTTCTACATAACGAGTTCCAGGCCAGCCAGGACTACATAGTAAGACCCTTTTTTAAGAAAAATTATGGTCAAGAAAAATTTAAATTTTCTGTGAAAAGTAAACCTAAAATCAAAGAAGCGAAACTCCCATGATCACAATTTGGATTGGAGACATTAGTAAGAAACAGTGACTTACATTTTTCCTTCTATAGTCATGCAGTTACCCCACAGTACTTTGAGAAAATTTATTTTATTAGGAGCCTTTCCTATGCGCCATGTTAGTTAGGTTTTGGTTTTTGTTTTTCAACTTGACACGAGCTAGAGTTATTTGGGAAGAGAGAACCTCAATTGAGATTGGCCTGTGGGCAAGTCCATGGGTTTTTTTTTCCTTGAATAATGATTGACGTGAAAGGCCCAGCCCACCATGTGTGGTTCCACCTCTGGGAAGGTGGTCCTTTGTGGTGTAGAGAAAGCAGGTTGAGCAAGCTATGAGGAACAAATCAGTGAGCAACATTCTTCCACGTGTCTACGTCAGTTCCTGCTCTGATTTCTCTTCATGGTGAATCACAACTGTAAGTAAGCTGAAATCAACTCCACCCCAAGGTGCCTTTGGTCACAGTGCTTATCATAGCAACAGAACCAGAGATACTCAGATCCCTTTGACCAAATGGTATATAGTGTGTACACAGAATGTACACAATCCTTCCAAATGCTATAAGTCATGTTTAAATGACTTGTAATATGGGCACAGTGTAAAGTTTAAATAATGTATATAGCTTTTTAGAAACAATTACAAAAAGAAATATCTGTAAATATTCGGTACAAACATTTTTTTTTTCCCTCGGTGACTGGTTGGATCCATGGATGTGGAAGTCTGATTATATTATCTGGCTTCAGTGAAGATTTGTACATGAATCACCACTCTTGAACACTGAGATTCCAAAAATCCAAAGAAAACTCAATGTTGTGTGTAACTATCCAGACTTGGTAGCTCAAATCAATAACCCCAGCTACTCAGGAGTCCGTAGGCAGGAAGAGTGAAAGTTTAAGGCCTGCCTGAGCTGGAGTGAGTTCAAGACCAAAATAGACAGCTTTGAAAGACCCTGTGTTAACGCCAGTAGTAATGGTGCATTGATTAGCAGGTGAGAATCCACAGCTCAAGAATGAAGTGTTTGCCTGGCATGCAGGGGGCCCAAGATCTGAGACAGTGTAAGATATTTGCAGCTTCAAGTAACCCCACTGGGAAGGGACGCATGGAGTTTTACACTTTTCCTAATACTGAACCTATAAAGTCAGTTGGCGAACAGCCTGTGGTCATGAAACGTTGGTACCCCTCCCCCACCCACTCGGTCCTGTCCCTCACTGGCAGGAGTACATGAGTGTTATCTTTGGGCTTCATGTTTCTTACTGGTGGAAGCGCCTACTCGACCCAGTTTCCATGGGCTGCCAGAGCTCTTCTTGAGCAGGTGAACTAGTGAGTATGTATGTTCGTGGAAGCTGTAGGGAAAATAAGAAAAGTCTAAGGGTCAAACTGGAAACGTTTATGGGTCAACACCGTGACTGGAGACAGTGACGTCATGCTGGTCTGTGATATTGCTCCTGGGAGTGCCTGTATTTTGTGAGGTCAGATAAATTCAGGTTCACTCTTACTACCAGGGTTCAGCGTTTCCTTGCAGAGCTAAAGTCCTCAGGTCTGCATGTCATTCTTTCCTGTTTTGAGCTAATGAACGCCTCATTACACAGCAAAATTATGTAATGAAAAAAAAAAAGTAATACAACTATAAAATTTTTGCCATGTAAGTTGATAGAGGAATAGAGACATGGATATACAAACATAATGCAGATATGCTTGATGTCCCCCACAAAGGATTTAAGATAATTTGCCCAAACTGGTGTACAATAAGACATGCATAAATTAGGACTTGAGGCTCAGGAAAATGGGTACATAGATAAACAGACCGTGGAAGTGTCAAAAGAAAATTCGAAAACTTAACGTGGCTTCCACACTTCCGCGCTCATTACCCTGTCACTTTGTTATCCCCATCTTCCATTCCATTCCCTGACACTTTCACGCTCTTGTGGTCCATTCTCCTATAGATATACCAGCTAAGCTTCAGCAGTTCCTACAGGGTAGCAGGGTGCCCTCCGTCCTCAAAACCCTCCCTCCCTCATTATAGTTCAAATCTAGCACATCTTCAGACTGTCGCCCTGGAGTACCTCCCAGGACTCAAGGGACACTCTTGCCCATTACCTCTTCTCTGTACTGTGTGACCTTGCCTGTTTTCTGCGGTTGTAACAAAATACCTGAGACTGGGTACTTTATAAAGACTAAAGTGTAGTTTTATATAATTGTAGGGGCTGGAAGTCCAACAGTATGTTTGGCAACTGGCAAGGGACTTCTTTGCTGCATCATGACATGGTAGATGACATGGTCACAGTCACGTAACAAGGTAACAAGGAAGTGAGAACAAACAAGCTCCAGTCTCACTCCCTCCACCTTCATTATCTGATACAGAACTCTCTGGGCCCCATTCATCGAATGCCATCAGCATATGAATGAGGGAGCTAAGTTTTCAACAACTGAGCATTTGTGTGTGTGTGGAGGGGGGTACATTCAAGCTATATTTCTTCACAACACGTGGCAGGTAGACTTCTGATTTAGTTTTTAGATGGTGCATAAACTCTGTGGAGGGGTGGGGGTGGGACTTTTCCTGATTTTATACATGGCTGGATCCTGTACCTGTCAGATGGGTGAAGGCATGTTCTCTGGTCAGAATCAGAGGGCAGGGATCTTCTTTGCTGACTGAGATTATCTCTGTGTGCTTCTGAAAATATGGTAGCCAAGGATTGTAGGATGGATATCACATAAAATGCCATGTTCATGTCTGATCAATCCTCATGCCTGAAGACTGCTTTGTATAGTGACTGGGCAAGGAGAACCTGCCACTGAAGATCCTGGTAGGCCAGGAGCTTCCTTAAACAATGGGGGGACAGTCAAGACCCAGTGTTGTCTGCCCCATAGTTGCCATGGTGCCTGGAACCTGAGAAAATGTCAAATTTGTATTTACTAATTGTTGTGTGTTTGTATGCAGAAGCAGATAACCGGCATGGATTTCTAGAGGTCCAACCAAATTAACTTTGTTATGAAAATAGAATGTGCTTCATGGTAACTAAGATTAGGGGTACAAATGATCATTTGGCTATTACAATGCCCTAAATCTAAGAGCAGGAGAAATGAACCAAGTGTCAATAATTCACTCCTAGTTTGTAAAAATAAAATTATATCATGAGCATAAAAGTAATTCTTGGGCCACTTGGAAATTATCCTTAATATAAATGGAATATTAGATATTTTATAATTTGTGCTTCTTTTCTTTTTTTTTTTTACTTTGTGGGTTTGGATTTTATTTATTTTTTAATTTTTAATATTAATTACAGTTTTTTTTCACTTTGTATCCTAGCTGTAGCCCCTTCTCTCATTCCCTCCCAATCCTACCCTCCCTTCCTCATCTCCTCCCAAGCTGTTCTTCAAGTCTACTGATAGGGGATGTCCTCCTCTCCCTCCATCTGACCCTAGCTTATCAGGTCTCATCAGGACTGGCTGCATTGTCCACCTCTGTGGCATGGCAAGGCTGCTCCCCCTCCCTTTAGGGAGAGGTGATCAAAGAGCCAGCCACTGAATTCATGTCAGAGACAATTCCTGTTCCTATTACTAGGGAACTCACTTGGACACTGAGCTGCCATGGGCTTCATCTGAGCAGGGGTTCTAGGTTATATCCATTCATGGTCCTTGATTGAAGTATCAGTCTCAGAAAAGGCCCCTGTGCCCAGATATTTTGGTACTGTTGTTCTCTTTGTAAAGCTCCTGTCCTCTCCAGGTCTTACTATCTCCCCCTTCTTTCATAAGATTCCCTGCACTCTGCCCAAAGTTTGGTTATGAGTCTCAGCATCTGCTTTGATACACTGCTGGGTAGAGTCTTTCAGAGGCCCTCTGTGGTAGGCTCCTGTCCTATTTCCTGTTTTCTCCTTCTTCCAATGTCCATCCTGTTTGTCTTTCTGAGTGAGGATTGATCCTGAGTGAGGTATCCCAAAAGCAGAAAGACACACATGGTATATACTCACTTATAAGTAGATACTAGACATATAATATAGGATGAACCTACAAAAATCTGTACACCTAAAGAAGCTAAGCAAGAAGGAGGACCTTGGGTCAGATGATCAATCCTCACTCACTCAGAAAGACAAACGGGATGTGTTTATTTTCTTAAACATGCTTACACTTTATAATATAAGTATCTCTTTTGGCTTTATTTGTTGAAGAACTTATGGTTTAAAAAATGACTGTAAACTATTCTGCAATCACTAAGCATATAATAATGCATATATACATATAAGCATAATACATAGAGACATACAGGTAGGAAATATATGAAGGAAATGTAGCAAAATGTTAAAAATTGTTTTATTTAAGAGAATCAGTTCAGACTTTTGTCAGACTGCCTCATTTTCTCAACTTTTCTGACTAAATATAGATGTCACAAGAAAAAGCTGGGGAGGAAAAATAATATACTTCTGCTTCTTAAAATATCCAAATACTCTAAACATGGCTTCAAATCGATGGACTGTACATCAAAAAGAAGAGAAGGAAAATGCAGGGCTTTAGAACCTGTATTTATCCTGTTATTCTCATGGGCCATGGCTAATGAATTTCAGAGAGCGAGGATCTGCCCTTCCATCCTTGTTGGGCCAGAATCTCTGAGAACACCTTCTATCCACGGGGGGGATGACCACTTCTACCCAGATACCCTCATGAGCCCCCTAAGAAGTGCAAATCTAAAATCAATACTAGAATCTGCCTTTCTCCTACAGTCACTAAGAAAATAAATATAAAAGGCTCATAATGTGTAAACCCAGGAGTTCCTGCGCTTTTACAGAGCACCTTAAAGTTATTCTCACTATTCATAGATTCAAGGGTCAAGAAAGAAGATCAGTACCATCTTGTAAGTAATACAAGTTCAGAGTTATGAGCTTGTAATTTCACAGAGGACTTGTACAGCCTGTGAGACAGCCTTGGAGCATTCAGAGCGTTTAAAGGACCACATGGAACATTTACAGAATGTATGAGACAGCTTCATAGAGTGTTTGTGGAGTATTTTAGACAATTTCCTAGAACGTCCATACAGCAAGCAAGACAACTTCCTGGAGTTATCCACAAGGTAAAAATGATGTGGCTCTCAGACTGAAAGCCTCTGTACTCCTGGAGAGCTGAAGTTTAGGACATATCTGGCTTATCAAAATTCTCAAAAGCCTTTAATGAAGTGCGTCTAGGATATTGCTCTTTATACCTAAATTTCCCAAGGAGATTCAACTAAACATTTACATAATCATTTCAGATGGTCATGGAAAGGGATGATCGTAGTCATTTGAGCGTAGTAAACATTGATTGTAAACTACTACAGGCTCTGTGGGACAGCAACAGTGTTCTGAGTGCATCAATTCTGTCTTACAGAATGGATGTCTTAGTTGTTTTCCTGTTGCTAGGATAAAAATACCATGACAAAAAAAATCAACATATGGAAGAAAGAGTTTCTTTTAGGCTTATGGGTCCAGAGGGCTAAGAGTCTATCATGTCAGGGAAGCATGGGACCAAGTGGCAGGCATCGTGGCCAGAGCAGGAACCTGAGAGATCACATCTTCAACGATGCGCACGAAGCAGGGAGACCAAACTGAAAGTAGCTCGAGGCTGTAAACTCTCAAAACCTGCCCCCAGTGACATGCTTCCTCCAGCAAGGCTCCTTAAAATTCTCAAACATCTACTACCTGGGGACCGAGTATTCAGATCCCTGAGGCTATGGGGGGCATTTCTCATTGAAACCATAATGGACCTCCTAGACTGGTACTCAGTAAACATTTTATTCTATGAGAGAACAAAAGGAGAAGCAAGTCCTTCAGGGATGATTAAGGAGTTGTTTAGGAGTATTTGGAATGATGCTTCCATCATTTGGTACCTGCTTATACATGTATGCCCCACACCGTAGGGGCTGTGTGCACCTTTAATTTTGCACATGATCACTTGGGACCAAGTAAGCAGATGCTTTTGGTTCAGAACATCAAGGCTGAAGTTCAGTGTCCTTCACCTTATGTGATGGATATGCTGCTGAGCAGACATGGATAAACACCTACATTTATTAAAAGTAGACAGGAGTTTGTAAAAGACGGTGTGTTTTACCACCTAATCTCACCTTTTCAGTAGGCCAGCGTATGTCCTCAACAACCACTGGAAGGATCTCAAAGACCTGCTGTGGTTTGGGAGGAGCTACAGGGGTAGAGCATTCAGGAGAGGTCGCAGACCATTCTTAGGTGCCCATCAAGGTATGTGGAGTGAGGTGTTAGGCAGTGGGCAAACAGGTGTTCCTAGAGGATCCTGGCCGGGCAAGGATACATTAAACATGGCCTGGCACCCACACAGCAGGATGGATAGCCACCAGTCAATCCACTTCATCCTCAAGTCCCATCCTACCCACGTCCGAGACACCAGGTTCCCTGCTACACACACTAGGGGTGTAGGTGGTTCATGTCCTACTCTCCTGTGACCACTCCTCTGGAATCCCAAGCACACTGTTACAGGCCGGGGGGCTTGGGTTTATTTCTTTTCATGTTCATGATGATAGTTCTCTCTCTCTTTTTTGAAGGCTGGTCTAAGGAAGTATGGGAACACTCATAGCAAGATAAGTTTTGAAGATCTTACACATACAGATCAGGAGAACTTTAGAGTTGGGTGATGCTTCATTTTAATGGAAAGGCTAGTGGTTTCCTTCTTGGTTTCTTTGTGTATAGTAATCCCCCATTATCCCCAGGGAGTACATTCCCTGTGGACGCCCAGCGGAAACCTGAAGCCATGAGTAGTATTCAACCCTATATATGCTGTATTTTTCCCGTACATGCTGTACATGCTTACCTATCATGAGGCTTAATTTATAAATTAGACATAGAGAGAGGCTGATGATGCTTTAATAATAAATAAAAACAAGTGTGACAATGTACTGTGGTAAATTTGCTGGTGCCACTGCTCTTGTGTCTGGGGGTCATTTCTAAAGAAATAAATATTACTGATTACAGCACTGAGAAGCCTCTAAAGTTGTCTGATGACCTAGAGGCCCATGAGTGACTAGCAGCTGAGCAGCTTCAGTGTAGCTATTATATATATATATATATATATATATATATATATATATATATATATATACATAGATTATAGATACACTGAGCAAAGGGAGAGCTCACTGCAGGTGGGATGGTGTGAGAATCTTCTGCTACCCAGAATGGCATGCAATTTAAAACTTGTGGGTTTTTGTTTCTGAACTTTCCCATTTATTATTTTTAGATGCACAGCTAATTATGGGTAAGTGAGACAGAAAAATGCAAAGCTGTAGGCAAAGGGGTGGGAACTATGGCACTTACACCCAGATTTGCTCAGTGCGCGTGTGCTTATAACACTGGAGTCCAGTTTTGCCTTTTCTTCTATTTGTCCTGTGCATTTATTTGTATGTCACCTTAGTTGTCCTGAATCCCAGACATTCCAGCTAATTGCCAGTTGTCTGCTAATCTTGGTCTTGCAACTATTCATACCTTCCCTAATAAATGTCTGCCTGCCAGCGTTTGGTGAACCCAACCTAGGAAAGGGCTCAGGGCCTAGAACACATGTTTCAGGGGTGAGTGTTACAGTATTAACACTGTGGCGGTTTGAATAGGTGTGGCCCTGGAGACTCATGTGCTTGAATGTTTGGTCCATAGGCCTCCATTGTCAGGAGGTCTGGCCTTGTTGGAGTAGGTGTGCCCTGGCTGGAGGAAGTGTACCAATGTGGGGGTGGGCTTTGAGGCCTCCTATGCTCAAGCTACACCCAGCGTGGTACACGGTCTCCTTCTGTCTTCAGGTCACCACGCAGAACTCTCAGCTCCATCCTGAGCGCCATGTCTGCCTGCATGCTGCCATGCTCCCTGCCCTGACAACAAGGAACTAAACCTCTGAAACTGAAGCCAGCCCCAAACAAATGTTCATCTTTAGAAGAGTTGCCATGGTCATGGTACCTTTTCGCAGCATTAAAACCCTAGTATGTTTGTACTAGCGTTGTGATGAATTTGCTCTGACACTTACCCAGACGGGGAAGTAACAGAAGATTCCTTTTCCAGGGGCTTCCAAATTTGAACATTCAAAACAACCTGGCCATGGGTGGGGAGGGTAAAGGTCTGGCCTCCACACTGTGGAACATAGGGATCATAGGCTAAGATTTTTTTCAAATGTGTAAATAAATAATGAGGAGAAACCACCAAACATCTCATTTTGATCCATGATTCAGGGAGAACTAATAATAACCAGGGCACTCATTCCCTACTTAATAATAGAGACTTAATTCCCTGTGATGCTTATGTCGGACCTCCAGTGAGAAATGTGGGTGTGTCTGTATACATGTGCATGTGCGTGTGCATACATGCATGTGTGTGTACAAGTGTGAAAATATTTGTGCCTATGTTTATTGGTGTGCGTATGTGCATGTATACATACGTGCATGTGTGTGTGCACATGACTGAAAAATTTGGGCCTCGTGGTATCTATTGCCACCAGTCTCTTGTCCCACTTCAAAATGTATAGTCTAGAAGATCAGAATGCTAGTTCTGGTGCCATAGTTTAGGAGGTAAGAACTGCAGACTGCTCTTTGCTAATAACCTATTTTAAACTGGCATCGCTTTGGATTCTAATTACACTTCTTCTAAAACCCCACCTTTAGCTCAGCATCAGCAAATCCCTGTCTGACAGTAAGTTAGATCGTTCTCTTGGCTCCCCGGTTTGCTACTTCTAAAAGGCAGACAGAACAAGAGCATTGCCTTGGAGGGTCCACAGGGCTCCTTCCCACCACATCAAAAGATGGTTTTGCTCAAAATTGGTTGAAATAGCTGGTAGACCCAGGGTGGTCATGTGGGCCTGTGCTGGCAAACAGCTGGGGCTCCTGTCCTCTCCTCAGCGTCTCACTCATAACCACACCTGTGTGTAGTTTAAGCCCTGTCTCGTCTTCAGAGGCCTTTGTGTAATTTTATCCTTGATGATAATAGTTCTTGGTGATTAATTTTCCTCCACTTTCAGGGAAACGAGTTCTAACATGTAGCCAGTATTTTTCAATCAAGAGAAAATGGAACTGAGGAGAGTGTTTTCAGATGAATTAATCTCAATGATTGAGGACTCCACCTTTGAAGAAATGTAATTCTTCTAAGACTGTAACTGCACAGAATTGTTACAGCTACGCTGGTGCCTGCAGGGGACTGATTCCAAGATGCCTCAAAGAGACCAACCTTCTTTTACAGTGACAGTTCTTCCACAGAGCCTGTGCACAGATGTCCATATGCTTCATTTTATTCTTATTTTATTTTACAGGAATGGAACCCAGAGCCTTGTGCAGGCTACACAAATACTCCATCACTGAGTTACATCCTCAGTCCTTTTCCATTTATTTCAGGACAGGTGCTTACTAAGTTGCCCAGGCTGGCTTTGGTTTTGCTATCCCTTCTCTTAGTCTCTTGTAGCTCCTTGCCCTACCATTTCCATTCCCCCCCTTACTCCAATGTGATGTAAATCATTTCTGAAGGACTTGTAACTCCATATGAATAGTTATCAGTCTGTATTGTTTAAGAAATAAAGACAAGATTGTGTTTTTGATTTATGGTTGGCTGAATCAGGGATGTGGAGCTGGTGGATTGGGAGAGTTCTCTGTGTCTGTAACTACTTCATTGCAAGAAGGATTAAAAGTCACTGCAAAAGGATGGGTTAACATAGCTAGGGACATTGTGCAGACACTGAGCATACGTGGTTGATTTTACTTCCCTGATACTGCTGCTGTTCAGGTCAGTTCATGAAGTAGGAAACAAGAGGATGAGTGACAGGCCAGGGGAAAATGACACCAATGCTGGGAGTATCCTTGTTCAAAACTGGACTCACAAACAGGACTTATTGACATCCTCTCGCCTGTTTTGATGCTGTTTAGCTGTTTCTCATAAACATAGAGTGAATACGTTGCAATATGGGGATGATAACATTTCCATATGACAATATCTTCTCAAAGCTGTCCTCCCACCTTCTGCCTCAGAAAGTAATCATTTTTTTTGAAACAGGTACATTTCCTACTCACTATATGGATTCCGAGTTATGTGAAACAGTCTGAGGTTTTAAAGCAAACATGCTTCTAGGATTGCTCATGTCGAATGAAGGGCACAGTTCTCTTGGTTTGGGTGGGAAGATGAGGAAGCAGGTGTGGGGAGCATTCTTATTCTCCCTTGAGATAGTACATGGTTCTTCAGTGGAAGAGCAAGATGGCTGGAAACCAACACTTCAGAGGGGTTATTGTATAACATGATGTGAACAGCACGTTTCCTGGGGAAGTGAAACTCCCAAGTGCTGCTGTGATTTTATTGGTGATTTTGAGAGAAGTTGCTTTTTTTTTTTTTTTTTTTTTCCAGTTTGATGAGTATAAATTCACATGTAAAATCCTGGTCTACAGATCTATTTTCCAATAGTAGACAGATTTTTTTTTTTTAGATGTATAAAAAATTTTGTTCTTTTTAATCTTTCTCAAACATATATATATACATCCAGAACTATTTTTCTGCCCTTTAAAAGCTTCTTTGACCACATGTTTTCCTCACCCTCCTTCACCACTGTTCATTTACTCACTCAGCAAGTTTTTACTTCCATATGGCAAAGCAGAAGAGACAGCACCCATGTTAGTGGAGAAATCTTCAGTGCCTCTGGCTGCATCTTAATGAAAGATAAGCAGTCAAGTGTTCTGAGAATAAACAAGGTGACTGCTTGTTGTTTTAAGGTTTGAATTTATTAGTTGCTGTTATTTGGATCCAGACCATCCTCCAAAGGCTTGTTTCCCAAGGTGGCCCTGTTAAGAAGTTGCCCTACCGAGTCTGCTTTCTATTACTGTGATAAGCAACTTGGTAAGGAAACCATTTGTTTTAGCTTATGGTTGTAGTCCATCATGAAGGAAAGTCAGGGCAGGAACCTGGAGGCAGGAACTGAAGTAGAAGCCATAGAGGGGTGCTGCTTACTGCTTGTTCTCATGGCTTTCTCAGCCCCAGGACCACCAGCCCAGGGATGGTACCACCCACAGAAGGCTGGCCCTCCCACATCAATTATTAACAGGATGCCCCTATTTGGAATAGATGCTCAAGTGTATAACAAAGACATTTGCTCAGCCATGTTCATAGCAGCTTTATTCGTAATAGCCAGAAGCTAGAAACAACCCAGATCTCCCTCAATGGACGAATGGATACAGAAATTGTGGTACATTTACACAATGGAATACTACACAGCAATTAAAAACAAGGAAATCATGAAAATTTCAGCCAAATGGAGGGAAATAGAAAAGATCATCCTGAGTGAGGTATCCCAGAAGCAGAAAGACACACATGGTATATACTCACTTATAAGCATATAATATAATACATATAATATAATATAGGATATTATAGACATATAATGTAGAATAAACATACTAAAATATGTACACCTCCAGAAGCTAGGTAAGAAGGAGTAAGATGATCAATCCTCACTCAGACAGGCAAATGGGATACATATTGGAAGAGGGAGAAAACAGGGAACAGGACAGGAGCCTACCACAGAGGGCCTCTGCAAGACTCTATCCAGCAGGGTATCAAAGCAGATACTAAGGCTCATAGCCAAACTTTGGGCAGAGTGCAGGGAATCTTATGAAAGAAGGGGGAGATAGAAAGACCTGAAATTGTCTGGAACTCCATAAGCAGAGCAACAGAACCAAAAAATCTGAGCCCAGGGGTCTTTTCTGAGACTGATACTCCAACCAAGGACCATGCATGGAGATAACCTAGAATCCCTGCACAGATGTACCCCACAGCAGCTCAGTGTCCAAGTGGGTTCCCTAGTAATGGGAACAGGGGCTGTTTATGACATGAACTCAGTGGCTGGCTCTTTGATCACCTCCCCCTAAAGGGAGGGGGAGCAGCCTTACCAGGCCACAAAGGAAGACAATGCAGCTAGTCCTGATGAGACCTTGTAGGCTAGGGTCAGAGGGAAGGGGAGGAGAAATTTCCTTGTCAGTGGACTTGGAGAAGGGCATGGGAGGAGATCAGGGAGGGGGCTACAGCTGAGATACAAAGTGAATAAACTGTAATTAATAAAATAAATATATAAATTAAAAAAAAACGAGAGGAAATGCCCCTAGACTTGCCTACAAGACAATGTGATGGAGGCATCTTTTCAATTGAGGATGCCTCTTCCCATGTGACTCTAGCCTGTGTCAAGTGATGGAAAACTAACTAGCTCAGAGGTGGTGGACCTTTAAAACATGAGGCATAGTGGAGGATATTTGGTTTACTAGAGATGTACCTTCAAGGGGAATTGTAGGACCCTGATGTTTATCCATCCTCAGTCCTAACCCTGAGATGAACAGTTTTGCTCCACCATATGTATGTTCCCACTTTCATGAGTTGACTCACGACAGGTTCAAACCAACAGGACCAATTAGTCGTGGTTTGGCAGCTCCAAAACTGTGAGCCAAAATAAACCCTTCTTCTTTATAAGGTGATCGTCTCCAGTATTTGTGGTAGCAGAGCAAAGCTGTCTAGCACCTTAGCCTGGGAGAGCATGAATTTCCCAGTTGCCAGATACTACACACGTGGAAAGATGATATTCTAAGAGCTGATTGTCTGGCGTCTCCAATAAGTTCATATATCAGATTTTAGTTCCGCCATGGCTGCATTTTCAAAGCAGAAGAAGTTTGTGGTATAACAGGAACAACAGTCCCCACAGCCCAAACTGTAAACAAAGTGAGCTCTTCAGAACACAGCCAGAATGCATGGATACATGCGTTTTTCTATAGGATGCTTCCTGGAAAGTAAGGCTAGGATTCTCCCCAGATGGCAAACAAGTCATTTCTAAAAGTTTTATTTATTTTTTGCTCTCTTGTCATAATGGTGCTGGGGATTGAACCAAGCCAGGGCCCTGCACACACAGAGCACACTGGGTCACTGAGCTCTACTCCTAGGCAGACAGTTTATTTCTGTCCTGATTTCCACATGCGCTTTGAAAGTCATGTTTGAAAGACATGCATGATTCAGGCCTCATTTCGTGGGAAGCTTTCCTAATGCATTTTAAACGGCATATTGGATTTGTCAAGGGAGAGCTCTCCTGTCCTTCCTTCCTTATAAAATTCACTTACAGATTTCTTGGCCTGGGTTTAGTTGTACCCTATAAAGAAAAAAAAAAAGTCATCGAGAGAAGAAGCTGCGGTAATAAACAAGAGTCCCAAACTTCCAATTTCATCCCTGTGATAAAGAGTATTATCACTGAGTTGCATACTCCTACTGTCTTGAGTTTCTGCTGAAATATGCAAATCACAAATGTGCTAATCATAAATATGCTAACCATTCTAAGCAGTTCAGAGCATTGTGTCTGCAAGGAGGCTGGAGGTATCAAAACACAATCAACTCGAACAATGTGGTGAGAGAAACCATGCTTAACCACAAGGGATAAAGAAGAAAATAGCCAGTTCATTCTTCTCCCTCCTTTGCTCTTGATTGCTGCAGCTAGGTTGCATTTTAGAGCCTCCATTCTCAGCAGCTTGGTGGGCTCAGCCCTTCTGTATTCTTCAGAGCCACCCCGAAGTGGGGTGAAGGGTCCTCTCAAGGGGCCAATTCCAAACCATTTTCCCTCAGGAAAAGAAAACTCTAAAGATTGCTTGCTATGAATACATACCCACTGTATTTGCATAACAGCTACCTGGTGGTCCTGGGAGCCCATTCCCAACTTCCTGGAGGGGTACAGGGAGGCATTTTAATATGCATTCTATTCGGTGTGGTGGCTAAGGCTTGAGCCTCTAATCTCATTACCAGCCTGTGTGATTCCAATGAGTTATTCCCCTGTCTTCAGAATTGCACTTCCAGTTTGTAAGCCCAGCTAACAATTATGTTTTCATTGCTGAAAGATGTTCAATGGGAGAATGCTTTTGGCAAGAATTAAATCAAACATCACAGCAGGGCTCGACAGGGCCTGGTGTTACACAGCTCCTCTTTGGAGCATTCATCTTCACCCAGACAACCACACAGAAACTATGTTAAGCCGGCATTGATGAACCCCATTCACTGGATGTTCAACCTGACCACGCCAAAGAAGAATAATGCTCAGGCATGGAGAGAATGCTCAATTGCTGATGTGTTAGCGCCAAGGAGTATGTAAACAACCCCCTTCAGCTGAGGCAGATTCACCAGCTTGTAGCCTCTCTTGGGTTTTGCCACCGTTGTGAGCATGTTGTGATCCGTCAGCTGATCTGCCTGAATGTCTAATACCTTCTCCACACAGAAGAGACAGATCTGAAGTGCAGAACTGCATCTGTCCCACCAGGTATGAATTAAAGCATGTAAAATTCTTCATTCACCACTGAGAGTCTTCCAGGACATCTGCTTTTGGGCAGACTTTCTAAGATCTTAGAAGGCAGGGCTTTACAGATCTGACCTTCTTTGGCTCAGCATATACCAACCAAGGAAACTGCTTTTCTGGCCTCTTGTTGCCCCAGAGACCTGCTTTCTGACAAGGCGGGCATTTCCAACCTGAAGTTCATCCTGGTTAATATCTAGGGTGCTTATTAAAACCACAGATGCTCAGCATCTGTCTCAGAGTCTCTAGACCTTGGACCTACTTGAGAACCAGAGACCTCTACTTAGAAAGCTGTGATAATGGCGTGAGTGTGTCTTGCACAGATGTCGAAGGCACACTGGGGAGTGTGGTAGCAGGATGTGGAGGTGGAGTGAGGGTGGGGGGCAACCTTTAAGAGGTGGAACCTAGTGTAAGTGGAAGCAGGATGTGTGGGGAACCTTTGAGAAGTGGCGCCTAGTGCAAGGAGATTAAGTTATTGGGAACACTACCTTTGGAACACATCACTGCCTGTCCTCTGCAGGAATTAGTTCCCATGAATGCAACTTGTTATAAAAGAGCGTGACTGGCCTCTGTCCTCCATCTTACTGAATGACCATCTCTGTACCTACCATCGTGGTACTGAGGCACAACAGAGATGCAGGGAAAATTTGGGGGGCATGAGAAGAGTGTCTTACCCTGGAACCCAGTTGAAGCCTCTTCCTAGCAAAGAAGCAAGAATTTCAACACAATTAAGAACTGTTCAAGGTATTTCTCCTTTCCCAGATGTAAGCCTATAGTATGATTAGTAATCACAGCAAAAATTCTGTTTAAAAGAAAAGGACATATCTTAAGTCCCAAACACAACTAGAACGACTCCTGGTTTTACCTCCTCATCAGATTATAATTCTACCCAAAGTACTTCAGGAACCCCCTCATTTAACTCTCCTACTTTAGGATACCAAAAGATACTTTTCAAACTTATTTTGTTGTAATGTTGTCAGTAATCACGATTTGATACAGTTTTACCTTTTCTTGTCAAATGGCTAGCACTATTTAGCATTTTGACTTAATGTAAAAAGGTATAATTTATTGAAAAAACAATTTTGGAATGTCCTGTCACATGTGTTGGGTCTGGGGAAACAAGGGTTAAAAGAGCTCCTGATAGACCATGTTCATGGAAAGGAAAATAACCCAGGGACTTGGTGTCTTCTGTTTTTCATATTTGGTTTTAAAATAATAAGACAAAATATTTTTTATAAAGAATGGAAAAGAAGTCAGACAGTCACAACTTTCTCATTTACACAGGGTGGGGAGGTATGGGAGACTCAATGTCCTCTAAGAATTTGGACTCAGTGGATGCAATCAGTAAAAATGTTGGTGCTTATCTGAGGATAAAGTACATTATATTTTAAACATTTTCATTTAAATGTCAACGTTCCAAATTTCTTGCTTATTTAGCTGATGGCCTATTCTGGGTATGAACTAAAGCACAAAAAATGTAAGATTAAGAATAATGTGGTCCGAGAGAGAGTTGATCAATAGCAGAACACTTGGCTGTCATGCACAAAGCCCTGGGTTTAACCCCTCCCCACCTGGCTCTACTGAAAACACAAACAAATAAATAACCCAAATACAGTAGCAACCTCGATCCCAGCTTTGAAGCTGAGGCAAGAGAAACTTTAGTCCCACAGCAGCCTAGCTACACAATAAGAACATGTACTTTAAAGAAGAACATGAACCTGTGGGCTGTTAGAGACAAAATCTGGACCTTGTCCGCTGAGAATCCCTGGGACTCACCCCAGAACATTCAGGAGCCACAAGACCTCAGGGGACCATCTTGAAGTAATAGTTATATTTATTGATTATCATTTAAAAAATTTATGTATTTATTATTTATACAGTACTCTTCCTGCATCTGTGTCTGCACACTAGAAGAGGGTACCAGATCTCATTATAGGAGGATATAAGCCACCATGTGGTTGCTGGGAATTGAACTCAGGACCTTTGGAAGAGCAGTCAGTGCTCTTAACCACTGAGCCATCTCTCCAGCCCCTATTCATTATCTTAAACAAAAATAGAAGCAGGTGCCTTGAGCATCTCAGTGACAGAAACTCTTTGGAACCATCTGAAGACTGTCAGGGTCCCTACCACAAAGAACAGAACATATCTCAGGCTTTGTGAGACAGGCCAGGAAATAAACCCTGGGACTTGGGAAGAAAAAGATGCCCTTTGGAATCTTGTTGAAGCATCTCTTGCCAGCAGAGAATCAAGGACCTCAGTGCTATTACTAATATTGCTGTGACAGTTGCTAACACAAACACATTTCTTTCATATAGAAATATTTTCAAGCAAGAACATTAAAATAGGGCCAGTAGAGTGTATGCCTAGCAAGTTCAAGGCCTTGGGTTCAGTCCTCAGCTCTGGGGTGGAGGACGAAGTCATTAAATTATCAGAGAAAGTAAAAGCAGCAATAAAGGCCTGACAGTGTGTACTTTTGGACTTCTCTCCCCTTCCATATATTTTCTGGGATTCTTACAAACAAGACTATTAACTCTGATTACAGTGGAAATAGCCCACTGGCCTGCCTCCCTATGCTCTAGACAGATGGGTTTTTTTTTTTTTTTTTGCTTTTCAAGACAGAGTTTTTCTGTGTGACCTTGGCTGGGCTGGAACTCACCGATGTCTGCCTGCCTCTGCCTTCCAAGTATTGGTTTTAAAGGAATGCACCACCATATCCTTCAAGTTATATCTTATTAATTGCCATTCTGTCAAGTGCCCCCAGGAACCACCCTGTCATCTCATTCAAAGTCCTTAGCAATGTTTCAATAGCTCCAAAATTCTCCATATGACTTCTGTAAAGACAATGAAGAAAGGCTCTCTGGTAAGCCGCACTCATGTCTTATTTTCTACCCAAGTGCTTCTCTTTCTATTAACATTTGTTTTTAAATATTTATAGCTGTGCTTCCAAATGGCCCTCTCTGAATTTTTTCTTAGTTCATGTGTGTATGTGTGTGTGTGTGTACAAATGCATGTGTGTGTGTAGGCTAGAGGTAAACCTTGGGTATTACACTTTGCAGACCCTCCACTTTGTTTTTTGAGTCAGGATCTCTCATTGGCCTGGGACTTGTCAAACAGACTAAGCTGGCTGGCCAGGGAGCCCAGGAATCTCCCATTTGCTTTTGCTTAGATAACAAGCCTGTGCCATCGTGCCTGGCTTGTTCACACAAGTGCTGGGAATCAAACTCAAGTCCCAATTCTTAGCTGCTTGCCTGGCATGTACTTTATTCACTGAGCTATCTCTCCAGTCCCATGGTCATCAAATTCTTTTCTGCAGCATGTCCAAGGATCTTGTTTTGCAAATCCCTAAAAGATTAATGAAATGTCTCGGGTTGTTGATGACAGCAGTAAACTGTCTCCTCTCCTGTCTCCACTGATGATTCTCAGTCCTGGTTCCATACTAAAATCATCTGCAGTACTTTTAAAAATGATGCTCAGGTCCAGCCTAAGCATATTGAAACTAGAAGGTTTGGTGGAAGCTGTTATGCCTGAGCTCCCCAGGTAATAAGGAGTCCAACTGAGGACTAAACCACAAACAACTGAAGAGATGAATCCTAGACACAAAGACAAGCTTGGTAGGGGAAGACATTCTCGGGGGTGGGGGGAGACTTGGGCCTTCCTAAGAAGTCAAATCTCATTGTGGGACCCTAGCAAGTGACCTCCCAAGAGCTCTCCCTGGCTTGCCCCTGCCACTTTTTGAAGGCTCAGTGGTGTGGATTGGCTTAAGTACTCCACCCCCCCCCCAAATCATTTTGCTAAAGAATTTTGAAAGTTTAATCTGCAAGTTACTTTAGCAGCAAATGCAGGCTTAAGGAAACTCATCCCAAATCACTGGACATCCCTATCTACCATGATCATGTTTTCTCCACTTCCAGGACAGGGCTCTGGATCTTCCCTGAGTATAGAGGACACAGAGACCAGAGTTTGCTCACACCCCATGCTGATCACTGAATGTACGCAGATGGGAAGAAATGACCCCTCCCTCCTAAAATCTTTAAATAGAGCACGATGGCCAAGAAAAGAGCTGAGATAGGCTGAGAATAAGTATAAATGAGAATAAGCATCTCATTTATATAGGAAATTCACCTATTGCTGCTCCAATAGAACAGGCAGAGAACATGCATTTGGATGAATCTTCTTCATGTACCCAGGTCTCTCTCTCTGTACATTTTCTCTCTCCCCCCCCACCCCCTCTGTGTGTGTGTAGTTGTATTGTTTTCCTTAAAACAAATAAACACAAACATGAAACACAGCACTGGGAAGTTCTTTTCACTACAAATGAAAATGTGCCATCTTTGGAATGGGTGGAGACATAAATAGAGAAGCACATTGCTGTTACCTATGACGGCACATGCATGGCAACCTGGGGGTGGCTGAGTAGTGTTATTTTGAAGGCTGTAGAGAAGTATGTATACATGTGGTATATGCTAGATATGTGTATCTTGGGTGTGTGTATGTGTATTTTGGCATATGGGTGTTGGAAATGTGTATGCAGCGGGTTTGTGTGTATTGTGTTGGGTATGTGTGCTGGGTGTATACTGAACGTGTTGTTGATAATATTATGTGTTGGATACATATATATTTGGTATGTATATGTATCTAGTTATGAGTGTTTAAGGTGTGTTTGAGGCATTTTTTAAGTATATATTGAACGTATAGGTGTGTTGGGCATGCATGTGAGTTGAATGGGGGAACATGGATTGGGCATGTGTGTGGGCTGGATTTACAGTTTGAGTGTATACTTGTTAAGGGTAAATGTCTGCTGGGTGTGTCTATTGTATATGCATGTTGCATATGTACATGTTGAATTTGTGTGCCTGTCAGGTTTATTTGTTGAAGATACATGTTGAGTGTGGTTTGATTATATATATATATATGTGTGTGTGTGTGTGCGTGTGTGTGTGTGTGTCTGCTGATCATATATATTTATCTGTTGGGCATTCATGTTGAATGTATATATATGTCCATTGGGCATCCATGTTGAATAATAAATGTTGCATTGATAAATGCATATATTGAGGGTGTGTGTGTCTATTGGGTATCTTTTGGGAATGTACATATTGGGTATGTGTTTATACACACTTTTGTGTTGAAGATGGGTGTGACAGAGACAGACCTATAGTCTGTCTGCTGAGGACTCTTGGAAGTGTGCGCAGAGCTACTGTTGGGGACATTCTTGTCTGGGATGGAAGAACAGGTAGTGCTATGAACTCCAGCAGCATGGGAGGACGCAGAGAGGGGTACCAGCAGAACATAGCCAAAGGGAACTGCACTAATTCCAGGTCTGGAGGAGATGGTCCTCCATGATGAGAGCCTTTCATACAGGCACAGGGCTCTGGGAGACACTGGGTAGAAGACAGGATTTAGGTTCAGTTGAGTTTGAGTCAGTAAAGGTTTTTTTGCTGACAGGAACTTGAAACTCAAGAGTTGTTTAATTCTATTTATTTAATATACCATAGAAATACTCGTTAAAATGCTGTCTTAGAGAATGGGAGGAAGAAATGTTTCGGCGGGCAGGAAGTGGTGACAATATGGAGCAGCCTCCAGAATGTGGTCCCTGTGAGCGGTTACTCCCAGGTCTGTGCGAACTTGAGGCAGCTGAGGCAAGCCCGTGGGAACTGCACAGCGTGGGTCTTTTCTTGACTTGCTGTGCACACTCCAGCAACTGGTGGCTGCGGCTTCTCTGCCTGGGTCAGGATAGCTGAGGAGGAGGTCTGCTAAACCAGACAGTCCTCTAATGAAATTCCACTTCTCGCACTGGCCCCTTTGTTCCTTGCATTGGGATCCTGAGAGGGCTTTTTGTGTCTGCTCTTTTCTGCTCCAAATAAATAGATCCATAAGCGACAATTGGCAGCAGAGCAGGAAGAAATGGTTTCTGACTCCCACAGCCCCCCCCCTTGCCCCCCTTGCTGCGGGCTAGGCAAGAAAGCTGTGCTTCGCTTGTTCTCTTTTTTCCGCCCTTAACTGTAATTTTCCTGCAACAGCTTGAATTCCCTTCCAGGAAAACAAAATGGGATGAAATCAGCAAGGGTATGTACGGACATGCATGACTGACTGTGTGCCAGGCATAACCTCATCTCCAAGGCTGCCTGTTCGGGATGAAAATACAGTTCCTTCCTGACCAGAAAAGCAATGTGTGTTTAAGTTAAGCCAGTTTAGCTGGCAAGAAGATAATTTCAGTTTCTCCTCCCTTGCGCGTGATTGAAATCCATGTCTACTTCCAAAACCACACTCACAATAATGTATTACTTCATATATTAGGGTATGTGAGTCTCATAAAGTATCTGTTGTATGCTTTATTTGATTCAACCCAAGGAACTTTACCTCTTATACTTCCTATAGCTTCAGGCACTAGTAGCCCTGCACTGCCAAAGTTAGTGAGATTTCGACAATCCGTCAGTAAAAGCCCCAGAACTGCAATCTCTCATGGACCACGACATCAATCACTAGAGCATGACTGTAACCCCCTCCCCCTTCCAGCACAGAACACTGGTTCCCCGGCCTCCTGTCATTTCTACCATTTAAAAATTAGCATGAAATGCGATATCAGAGTGTCAGACAAATTGCCCTGACTCATGTCCTAATTAATCCTGTAAATGGCTTACTGTTCTCTGCTTCAACCTGCACGTCCAAACCAGTCTGAAGCTACCCAGTGTCTACATCTGAAGTGAAATCTCAGATATTTCCTGTCCTTGGAATATGAGCAGCCATCCTTCCCGCAATGATGTGGAAAAATACTCCAACTTTGGTTCTGAGGAAATGGTGCCTGTGGCTCGTGCCCCGCCTCTTTCAGCCTGCCTAGTGAGGACAGTAATCTGTCTCATGGTTTGGCAGATGCGCCCTTTCCAGTGTGTGCTTGTGTGGCTCCAGGTCGCTTAGCAGAGCATCCTGGGGGTGTTAAGTGGGAAGTTTTCCAGTGCTCTTACTTCCCAATCATCCCAGATTCCAGAATGCCATTTGGCCAGAAGCCTGTGCCCACTGCTTTTCTCTTGCTGCCAGGGCTGTGTTACTCTTTCCAGGATGGTGATGACTCCTGCAGGGGCCCTACGGATGCAGGGCTGAGAAAGGGCCTGGAGGTTCAGGCCAGCGTGCCTTTACTCAGTGGGTGTGCCAGGTGAAGGCTCTCCTCTTCAGTGTGCTCCTATCCCAAACTCTCACCACAATGGGACTCTGTTCCAAAACTCAAGCCCAGACTGTATAGTGATGTTTTGGTCAAACAAGGCCACATACATGGCCCCATATGATTACAATGGAGCTGAAAAGTCCTTATCATTTGGTGACATTGTAGCTTTCATCATAGTAAAATAACACATTACTCATGGGTTAGTGGAGATGCTGGTGTTGATGCATCTACCATGCCGTCAGTCTTGTAGAACAAAACACATAAACACATACAATTATTCACGCTTCATGATACTTGATAACAATAATAATCAGCTATGGCTCTGGTTTACATATTCACTATGCTTTACTTCGTGTTTTTATTATATCTTTTAAAAAATGGTTGTAAAACAGCCTTCTGAGTGACACATACAACCACCTCATCCATCCTGTCTACTGAATGTGTTGACTGCATTGTAGCTATTAGAGTGACAGACCTGGAAATCCAGGTTTATGTAACATTCACATAATACAAGACATACTAACATAGCATTTTTCAGAGTGTGTTCCATGATTATATGACCTATGAGAGTCACAGCACTGGCACTAAAGGATCAAGGTGACTGTTTTCTGAGGCCCTAGCACAGGATACTAGAGTGTCTGTTGTGATGGCTCACTCTGTATAGAACCTACATTCTGTGTAGATTCCTAGAGGCTCTATGGTTTCTGGGAATCACTTTCCTATTTTGTCGCTGATGCTGTTGTTGTTTTGTTTTGAGTTTAATGTCACAGGAACCTCATGAGTGAATCTATAATATTGTCCTTTTATGTCTGGCTTATTTTGATAAGTATGTTTTCAAGGTTTGTATCAGTTACTTTTTGTTGCTTTGAGGAAACATCATGGCCAAAAGTGACGTATTGAAGACAAAGTCTATTTTGGCTTATGGTTCTAGAGGACAAGAGCTCCTCACTGGGGCAAGATACAGCAGCAAGAAGCAGGCATGGCATCAGGAGCAGGAAGCTGAAAGATCATGTATCCAACCACACTCCAAAAGCAGAGAGCGCAAACTAGAAGTGGGACAAGGCTTTGGACTCTCCAAGCCAGCTTCTCATGACATATGTCCTCCATCTAGGCTCCATGCTCCAAAAATTCAATAAACTCCCCAACAGTAGCCACCAACCAGAGACCAAATCTTTAAATACACAAACCTGTGGGGGACATGGCTCACCCAAAACACTACCAGGCTCACCCATGCTGTAGCATGTGTCAGAATTTCCTTCCATTGTATGGCCATCCACTTCATCTGTCTGTAGAGATCTCCTGGCTACTGTGAATAATGCTGTGTGTGAGTATCTACTCAAGTCCCTGTGTTCAAACTGCTATTGGTTTTGAATTTTTTGAGAAAATCTCATGTTGTTCCTTCTATGGCTACACTGTGTTTCATTCCCACCAACTGTGCACAAGAGTTCTAATTTCTCCATGACTTCACCAACACTTATTTTCACAGTGGCCACACTAATGAGAGTGAAATGGTAAGCCAGTGTGGTTTTGATATATATTTTCCTAATGGTTATTGTAGAGATTTTTAAAAACACTATTCTTTCTCTTAATTATTTTATTTCATTTTTGCGTTATGTAGGGGGGTGAATCCAGGGCACTGCGCATGCTGACTCTATGCTCCACCACTGAGTTATATTCTGAGCTCCAACCATCTCTAAACTTTGACAGAGTAATATGAAGAACACTAGAATCAACGTTTGCTAATGAATTGAATATAAGCTACAGAGGCCATGACACATTGCCCCTGACTAGTTTCTTGGGCATCACTCTATAACATTCTCTTTCTCTTAGCAGGGTACAATGGAAACATTTAAAACACTATAGTAGAGAGATATTAACCATGGAGTAGAGTGACAGGATTGCCTGAACCAGGAGACCTAGGATCAAACCCTGAGACAAAGATTCCAGGTGTGTGGTCACAATGATATAAAAGTACAGGCCCCACTTCATGCCCCCCCTCCTCTCTCTCTCTCTCTGTGTGTGTGTGTGTGTGTACACATGTGTGCAGGTGCATGTCCATGTAAAGGCCAAGGGTCAACACTAGCATCTTTCTCCATTGCTCTGCACTTTATTTTTAAAAACAGATATTGCCTCCACTTATTTGTAAAGAGCACAAGACACCTAGAACCTGCGAATAGCATGGGGGGAGAGGGGAAGATCGCACTAATTCATCCATTTTCATCCTGGCAGATGAAGGTGTCAGGCCTGGGCAATCTTATATTGTTTGCCTGTGTCTTCTTCAGGCCTTCCTGTCGTGTTTCTTAGCAAAACACAGGCTCCTCAGGAACTTGGCATTGACCCACTTAAGAGATTCATGTCTTTCTGACTGGGGTTTCTTGATACCATTTCTGTGCTATTTTCAAAATTGTGTGTGTGTGGTATGGTTCTTGGACTTGGCCATGGTCATCATAGTAATCCACAGCTCCCAAAGCACCTAGGACCGGAAGTATTACTTAATTTTTTTTTTGAGAAACCAGACCTTACCATTTGATAGACTGGCTGGCCAGCTCCTCTTTTCTACACTTCCCAGAGATGGAATTACAGGCATCCATTATCATGCTTGACTTTTTATGTGTCCTAGGACTCTGAACTCAGGTCCGTATGCTTGCGCAGCAAGCGTTTTATCCACTGAGCCATCTCTCAGTCGCATAGGCCCCACTTCTTCATACCATCACAACCACAATCAAATGAGTTTCGGAGAGATCAAACCATAATCAGATACAGCAGAGCACCCTGGGAGACCTAGGAGTCTGCTAGTGAGAGCAAAGGAGAGGTGGATTGAAGCCATATGCAGGCTTCCTTACCAGGGTGCCTGGGAGGGGCTGGTGGTACTTTTCTCTTACAGAGACTAAAGGGCACTGTGCATGCTGAGGCTAGGGAGAAAAAAAGATGGTGATTCCTCGTGGCAAGTGCTGATTTTGAGGTCTTCGGCACCATTGGGGATAGGCTGGACCCAGGAAGTTAGTTGCAGTTCTGTGACTTAGAGGAAGTATAGGGACCCTGAATGCAGCACAGAGCCACAGGGACACAGAGCTTCACTGGATAATGTTTCTATAGATGGAAGGACCTCTGAAACTCCTGAAGGATGGACAGAGTTTGCATCCCTAGGGCAGGAGGGAAGCCCCTAACTTGGTTGCTTTCGCCGAGATTTACCATGGGAAGGAGTAGAATATAATAATAGGAGAAGATAGTTAAAACATGTGCCCCAAAGCCCTGTGTGAGGCTCTGATTTTTCTCTCTGAGAGAGGGCAATACTATTAACATCCTACAATGAGGAATTTGAGGCATAGGAATCAAAGCCATAGACCTACGGCATAAGTGATCATGACTCATTCTTTAATTCCCCAGTTGTATTGGCAATCCCTAATAACATTCCTTTAGGGAAATGTCCCTGTGAGAACGCCTCAGCAGAGGTTCTCTGTGTGGTTCTTTGCACTTCTCCCTCTTTAAAGCCAGTGCACATTTGCATGCCAGGCTGCTATCTTGTCTTAAGACCTGAGCCGCTCAGTCGCCCTAGAGAAAATCACACATAATTCATTTAAGGACATTTCCTAGGCATGTAACCCCATTACTCTGCTGAAGAAAACAACATGCTTCAGTACCAGGAAGGGGCAAGGTCTCTGCAGATGGTAGTGTGCCCCAAATCGAAACAGTCCCTCCAGGAAGGGCTCATGAGACTCAGGAGGAAAACAAACCCACACTCTGAAACTTGGAAGCTTCTTGAAGGCCCTTCCCCTGCCTTATAGAAATAATAACCAGTGGTGGGAGGAGGAGTCTGACTAGCCAAGCTGCCTAAAGGAGATCTCCCACCTGTGAAAATGCCTGAAAGTTGTGCAGAGCTCTGGGGTTGTGGCTTTCTGTTTGTCACTTGTTGGGGGCTGGGCTTTCTGCGCTGATCCTGCCCTCGGTCGTCCTTGCGCCTTTAAGTCAGCCCTCGCCACACTCCAGTCAGTCACCCCAGTAAAAACGCAACAATTCGCCAAGTTGGACTTCAATGCCATCACTAGTTTGGGCTATTGCAGGCCTTCAGGGGAGAGTAGATGAGTGTTGGTGTAGCATTCCCCAGGAAAGGTCTGTCACAGAGCAGTCTCTAAACAACCGCCATTGTCCAGAGCAGCCCCAGTGCGTGGCTGTAGTCCCAGTTTGGACGAGACAGCCCATGCTCACCTCTCTTTCTGGTCCAATGAGGCTTCTCACACTAATTTGAGAAAGAAAAAAAAAATACCGACTTCCTGACCAAAGCCTGTAGTCACTCTCTTCCCCAGACTTAGAAAATAACAGGCCAGATAAGTCTCCCTAGGTGAACACACCCATTCCCTCACTTTGTGCTAATTATGCCACCAGCCGGAAATCTCAAACATGCAGTCTGTGGACATGTTAGAAGAACAAAACCACATTCCAAAAATACACACAGTTCAAATCTGTGGGTGAGACGTCATGGTTGAGCAAGCTCAGTTAGAGGCTTCACATCCTTTCATCTCAGGGGCCCAAAATTGCATCTGGGTGGACCTCAAATCAGAACGTTTCGCCAACAAGGAAGATGCTTGTTTGGGAGGAAGGCAGCTAAGATAAGTTAGATCAATGCCAATCCTGTCTTCCATTTACATCCTTGAGTTGGTTGTTGTTGTTTTGGTGTGTGTGTGTGTGTGTGTCTGCATGTGTGTCTTACTGGGGGTGGAACCTAGGGTCTCAAACATGAGGTATATATAAAGCCTAACCACCGAGCTACATACGAAGCCCTACTTGGCTGTTCTTAAGAGACTGGGTTGTGGATTCCTGATTTGAACCTTGCCAAAGCATCACAGGGATTCACTCAGAGGAACAGGTTTGCACACTGCTGCAGTGTTACAGGCAGAAGCGCTGCAGGAAGGCATTCCCTTCAAAAACATTTTAGAGCCTCAGGAGGCCTCTCCTTTGGTGCTTTCCCTCAGCAGATCTGAAGGCTGCAGCATCTGCTGTGTGGCTCCCCTCCCCTTTTCCCACCCCTCAGGAAATTTCAAAAGGAACCCATCTGGTGTTTAGCATCTTTATGTTGGTTCTTTGTGTAAACAAGTTCTGTGAGGAAATCAAGGCTCTGACCACGTGGTTCACCCTGACAGTCCCCTCTTTCCTGATTGATGACATCTAGTATTTCCATGTTCTCCTAGAGCCAAACCTTAGCATCTGAACATCTACATGCCTGGGCCTGAATCTGAGGACCCAGGGCAGGGGTGAAAGTCACAAGGGAACTAGCTTAGGAGAATATGAATCAGTTGGTGGCGAAGTTCCTGTTTGGTAGATGTCCTCACAGTTCTCTGCCCCAGGCCTAGGTCTAAACACTGCCAAGTGTGGTCTCACTTGAAAGGAAGTAGGAATTTCTCAGCGGAGCGAGGGATGCGCAGTGCTTCGCTTGCCGTTCTGAGGGCCAGCGACTTTTCCTTTTATTACTCTGTTGCGTTTAGTCGTGCTCTGGTGACAAGCTCTAGATTCTCAATCTCACCATAGACCGAAGCCACCTGGAGGCTTTCTGAGACTGCCGGTAGCTGGGCGCTACTGTGTTCCAAGTGAATGAGCATGTGGTGACCACAGTACTTTTTACGGCTCCCCATGTGGCTCTGATCAGTAGCATGGTGTCGGCACCAGCCTCGGGGGGGGGGGGGGGGGCTCCTCCCAAACATGTTTGTGCTCAAATTGCCCTCAGTACTGCCTAACTGGGGATTCTTCTCCTCAGGTTCAGGGAGGGGGTGGGGTTACTGCGTACCTGTCACCCCTGAAGTGATGCTGCCAGCCTAGGGCCACACTTTGAGTAGGAAGGCTAGAAGTTTGTATCAGAGCTTTATAAGCTGCGGCCCACGGGCCAGCTGCTTCAGAGTGCTCCTGGGACATTAGGAGAGCTAGTCTTTATTATCAACTTAAATAGACTTAGAGTCACCCACCATAATGGCGTACACCTATCATTTCAGTACCCAGGAGTGGGAAGTATGCTAAGTTTGAGACTAGTCCAGGCTCTACAGAAAGGTCCTGCCTCTAAACACCACAGCCTGAGCCTTTGGGTAGTTCAGTTGTAGAGCAAGGCTCCAAGTCCTATGCCCAGCAACCCGCTCCCCCAAATCACCTGAGGCATCACATTGGTGAGGGTTTTTCCAGAGAGGACTAACTGAAAAGGGAACTGAGACTTAGCATGGGTAACACATTCCTATAGTCCGGGCTCTCGTCTCTACTTGTCTGCTTGTGTTGTAACTATATCCCAACTAACTACCTTCATCCCATAGCCCTGGGATCCCCTTACCTGGAGAACAGACCCCAGAGAGTCCACCCATCCTGACCACATAGCGAGAACATGGACAGTTTGAGCAGGAAATTTTGGGTCCAAGCTACCTGGAATATGATCCAGAGAAAGACACAGGGCTCCAGGAGGGTTCGGTCCTCTCCCCCAACAGATGCCGAGGTGAGACCGTGTGAGCTGCGCTGCCAACGGCATTTACATTGCCATCTGTGCTAAGCACCGCCCTCTGGTCTTCCGGTCGCGACCATTTCCACACCTCGGGCCCCGCCAGGAGCTTGCGCCACTCACAGCAAGTGAGTGGAGAGCTAGGATTCCTAGTGCTGAAACCACACACTCGCCCCTGCCCGCCGCCGCCCCCCCCCAATGCTGGGTTTACTGCTTCTCACAAAATGCAAGAAGTCTGGATCAGATCAGCTCCTCACGCCGCTTCCTTCTCCATGATGCTTTTCAGCTGTGCCAGCAGGGAGCTCCCAATGTGGTCAACTCCAGAAGAAGAAGATGGTCCGCACACGCAGGCTCAAATCCTGACGTTTGATGACTGTGTGCGACTTTGGACTTGCACTTTCCGCACTGCTCCAGAGTATTACACACGTTAGTTTATTAATTTTTAATTAATTACAGATACTGATAACAGGTATTACAGATTTCCCCCGGCCAGCTGTTAGGACCGCAGGTGAAAGTCTTTGTTGGAATTTTCTCCCCAACTGGGCAGAAGTGTTGAAAGAGCCTTCCGGGAGGACCTTTTTCGGGTCCTGATGAAAATTCTGTGTTCAATCCTGCCCTTACGCTCACAATTCTGTTTCTAGATTTTTTTCACGATAAAGTATCTTTCTTATCAAAATAATACTTAGACAAAGGAGCCTTTTCCAACTTCTGGGAACTTGGCTGCATGGAGACTTCAGCCAGGATCTAATGTCTGATGGTACCTTTGCATTGCTGGTCAGGAGCAGCAAGGGGCCAAAAGGATCCCCAGTCTTTGCTCTATAGGGCAGCTTGGGAACTGTGACCAAGGAAAGGGAGGAAAGGCACCCTGTTCGGCCAGGTCAGCAGTAAGCCTGCAGATTTGCCTTGCTGTGTGCCTAGACTGCAGACAGACAGGCGATAGTTTACCTGACCCAAGCCTGTAAGGCAATTCACATCCCTGGAGTTACCCTCTTGTACCAATTCAACAGGAAAGGGGCTGGGAACAATCAGGCTGGGATCGTGGTGCAGATGTAACACGGAGGCAACTTCTAAATGTCGCCCCAAGCAGAAGCCATTTCAGTGCATATGCTTCACCATGGACTCCATGGCTCCAGGGGCAAGAGCATTCTGCTTTTCTCTTTGCACTTATGCGCTCTGGTAAGAGCAGGCTTCACTATTTTTGCTTGTTCGCATACTCATCCCTGTTGCAACTAACCCTAGGACCGCTGAGATAGTTGTCTGAGGTTGGCAGTGGTGGTGCATGTCCGTCTTCCTAGCACTGGGAAACAGGGCTCGGGGGCAGCAACTTCAAGAGAAGCACAGGCTTGAGCTCATCTTCTCAAACAAACCCACACTTGAGGAAGTGAGGAGGTGGTCTTGTAAGATGGGAGAGAAAGGCTTGTGTTCCTCCTAGGGGGTATTTAAGCAAAGCTACAGACCAACTTGTTCATTTTCCACATTTCAATTTTTGTCTATTTTTTTTTTCACTCTTAGAAATACTGCTCAATAACAGTTCAGAGCCCTTGGCCAATATGGCTATCAGAGAATGGCCTGATTAGTAGGCCTGTGAGCTTCCAAGTTTGAGTCCTATTTGTACCATTTCCTAACTTTCATCAATTACAGACCCGCCCCTTTGTGCCTTGATTTCACCAGCAAGGAGCTGGAGATAGATGGCCTAGCCTTGGCCAAATGTCAGTCCTGGAAGGTACCTCCCCAAGGACCACTCCAATCAACACCAGCAGGTAATGAGGCTAATGAAAAGAAGCAACTCTTATATTTTTGGTTGTGAGCCTAGCATTTAATGGTTGAGCCATCTCTCCTGCCTTCATGGTCCCTGCGCTTAGAGAATACAAAAAGGAAATGGCCAGCTGTGGCCTGGAAATGGCCTACATGGGGCAAAAGGGGCTCTCTGCATGAAAAGGTGCTACTGTTTGACATTTGTGGTATGACTATAGTGTAGGAGGAAACAAAACCCCAAAGTGTCAGTTTAGGATGCTCAGAGTGAATCAGGTTTGGTCAGTCAGAGGAAGACAGCTTCACTGGGCTCCAAGGGAAAAGCCAGAGTTCATCTGATGGCAGCTTCTGGGGTTGTAGACACAGCGCCCAGGCAGAACTGGGCTTTAAGGGTTGAGCAGATGAAAAACAAATCCATTCGGTTAAGGTTTTCTCAAACTACATTTTTGGGATGTACTTGTACAATGAAGAAAGCTAGGGCTCCATGAGTTTGGGGCGTGCTGCATACTGTCCTTGAAATTCCTTATCTACAGTAACATGTTGAGAGGAAATGAGACAGCCTGCAAGGCATTTAAGGGCCCCACTTTAACATACTTGGTTGAGACCTATCTTAGGCAGTGCAGGTTTGGGAAATGCTGATGTTCAACGCTACAGCAAATATCCTAGGTGAGTACAAAAGGACACAGGTAAAGGATTGGAGGAGGCCTAGAGATATATTCATAGTTCAATGACAGGGCGCTTACTTGCCCAGTATGTGGAAGGTGCTGGGGTCAGATCCCAGCACTGCAAAAAACAGTAACAACAGACCGTAAAAATGTTGGAACTCTAGTCAGTGGAAACAAAAACAACCCACAGCACATGACTTATAGACTGGGTAAACCAAAATGCAGATTTCTATCACCATTGTTTCTTATGGCTCACGTGGAGCTCATGCCAATCCTTCCAGCATTCCATGAGCAAAGGCCCAATAACTCACCGGAACAGTTCTCACTTCGAGTTAGTATTTTGTTTTAGAGGTAGATTTGAATCTGTTGTCTCTGCTTGACTGGTTTGGGTGGATCATTTGACCTTCCCAAACACTCACTGGCTCCATTTACCTTCAATAAAGAAATAAACAAGCAAACAAACTAACTTACTCCTACCTAAGATGTGCTTAGCAAACTCTTACCTTGTGTTAAAATGTTAACTATCATCATGAATTTTGCTGAAAACAAAACAAAAACAAACAAACAAAAAGTTACAATGATGTCGTGAGGATGAAGGAAATACCCCTAAGAGCATCCTGCCTTGGTGTGAGGCACAGGAGGTCATTTGAAATGAATGGTTTCAGCAGGCTATCAAATGACCCTAAAATAATAGGGGCAGCTTATGCTAGAGGAGTCCTTGTACTTAAATGAAAACTGGTTTGCTCAAGGCTACTGTAGGGTTCAGAGGGAAATTATATTTCAGACTCTGAATCTTGAATGGCAAGAGAAAAAATGACCTAAAGTAGGTTTCATGGCTTCTACGGCTACTTCCTTCTTGGCCCCAGAGAGGAGACTGTAGATGTGAGTTGAGTCTTGCAGAAAGCTGAAGTGGCATTGGTGTCTTTGTGGCTGTGGCCCACACTAGAGCCCAGGATAGTCCCTCTTCTGCTATGACTGGCTGTGGCCAGGACTAATGTCATCCAAGCATTTCACTTCCTTTATCCATTTTTCTCCTCTGCCCCCTTGTGAGTGTTTATACAACTAGAGGGGAAATTTTTTCTGCCAAAAAAAAAAAAACCCACGGGAAGTGGTGTCTACATTTCTGCTGTGAGAGAGTTAAGTCATCCATCTGCCATCCTTCCCTCTATTCTCCTATCTATCTATCTATCTATCTATCTATCTATCTATCTATCTATCTATCTATCATCTATCTATCTCTCCATTTATCTATCCACCAGCAACATCCCCATTTACTGGGCACCAACAATGGAAGGATGGTTCAGCCTCTAAGCCGCTTGATGGACAGCTCACCACACAGCTGCGCATACCTTTTGCCTCTACTTGCCAAGTAAAGTTGTAGCTCTGAACTCTAGTCCTGCAGAGCCATCTCTCTGCCTTCAGACCCAGGTCAAATCCTTCAGACTCACCATTCAGTGACGGACATGAAGGCGTGGGTGTCCCAAGTGGTACGTTTTCATTTCATAAGACCCCAAAGCCTCTAAGGATAGACTTGCTCCAACACTGTGAAAATGTTCAGACTCCTAGTCAATCCACGACGGGTGGGAGAGAAATCATGGGAAGGACTCATTGGCCCCTGAGGTGTTCCCAGATCAAATCGTGGCAAATAAAAAATTTCTGGAAGCCGTAGAAAGGGGAGAGGCATGTGCAGATGGCAAAGCATGGCTTCATATTTTGGTATCACACTCAAAGGGCTACTGTTTCCTTTTAACTATGTTATACAGGACTTTGTGAACTTTAATGAGGGGCAACATCTCTTGTACTAGTTGTGCCCAACTTGACAACTTCTCCAAAAGCGACAGCCCTGTGTTCTGTCTGGGCTTTTCAGGTAACAGAATTAGAAATGTTAGGTGACTATTCCCTTTATCAGCTCAGTTTCCTGAGTTTACCAAAATAGGAATAATAACTTGTAATAGTGACAATAAAAAGACTAGAAGTAGGGGTGAAGAGCTCAGATTTTAAAGAAAGGCAGAAGTGTGTCTGAATCTAGTTTACACAATTTACAAATAATATGACTTTATGCTCAGTGGGATTGTGCCCATCTGTAACACCAGCATTCAGGTGGCTGAGGCAGGAAATTTTTTTTTTTTTTCATTCTTGGCAAACCAGGATTGCATAGTAAGACCCTATCTCAACACATAAATAACAACAACAGCACCTACCATAAACAACCAAGGAAAATTACTTGAATTATTTAGGCTCTAGTTTTTTCATCTCACAGATGGGAAAATAATAGTCATCTCAGAATATCAACACAAGATGAATGGGTATAAACAACATGGCTGGAATCGGAAGCACTCAGTAGAGTGAGCTGCTGCTATTAAGCACGCTGACTAAACTCACAATAATGTTGTCACTCATGAAAATTAAATCAGTAACATGGATACTGAGGTGTTTTATAACGTTTGCTGCATCTTGTTACTTGTTATTAGTGGCAGCAAGTAGCTGTGGCTATAATGAGTGCCTGCTTTAATGGTTCTCTGTAATTACGTGCTCTACGAAGGACTAAATAAGTTACTTCTTATCCTACAACACATAGACTGAAGCAAATATTGCTAGGTATCAGTGTGTGAGTGAAACAAGAGCAGGAACCCCTGCAGCAGGAACACAGATAAACAAGAGAAGTTGCTGAACCTTTCCACAAAAGCTTCTCTACTTTACCTGATACTGGCTAAAATAAACATTGATGATGAGGCCAAGGATTCATGGTAGAAAAAAATGGTTTAGGAACAACCTGGACATCAGGAAAAGAACATACCAGGTTGATGGGTAGAAAACAGATCCCAGATGCTTCAGGTCCCACTTGTCCCCACAGAACAAGGTTGGTGTGCCCAGCACTCTAAACACAGACTGAACTGCTTTGCAGAGCAGTGACTCATTCATGAAACAGACTCTCCAGATTGTGTATGGGACACGGTGATACTGCCTTCTCCCATGCTCATGGAAGACATCACTAACTGAATACTCCTTTCTGCTGATCCCAGAAATGCACAATTCTTCCCAACAAGACACGTGTTCAAAATACTGAAACAATGGCATTTGTTTTCATGGGATGAAATCCAAAGCTAATCTCCCTTCACATCAGTTTAACATTCACTGAGCTTTTCTGGGGAGGAGGGTGGTGGCATACCTGTTTGTTTTGTATTTACTAGCTCTTCACCCATCTCCTTCTTTCTCGGAGAGTCTACATAGCACTTCCCTTCCCCTGCCCCTTTTTCAGTACAGTGATCACATACTCTAGCTCTGGCTAATGAAACAGAGAGAGATGCTTCCTATAGAACCCTGGTGATGGTTTCTTCCCTGCTAAAGAGAGATGTGTGGAGAGAAACAGCTGTTACACTTGGACCTTGGGGGAGGGGGAGATGCAATCTCTCACATCAGCTACTATTTTATTTTGAAACAGAGTTGGTATTTATTAAGAAAAAGTTTTAATAGGAAGTCAAGCACAGACATTAATGAGGAGTGAAACACTTAGGAAAAGCGCAGTGCCCACATAAGACATGACTGTGAGCTGTCTAAAGAGCCACCTATAGCTGCCATCTTGTATCTATAAACATCTAACATTAAAGGCGAAAGGCGGTACAGTGGACGGTGCTACAGAGAGGCAGACTAAGTCTGTTTGTTTGATAATACTCACTTTTGGTAAACTTACTAAAGTTAAAACCATCTGCTTTTGGACTTCTTATTTATGAGAAAATAAGTGGCTCTTGTTGAAGCCACATTTAGTTGGATACTCTGCGACTTGCCACTAAAGCATTCTTATGTACCTAAATCCTTCCCTTTCCTCCATTTGTGGCCATCTCCACCATGAGAACACAACCCAAAGCCAACTGCTGGGTACATTACCTAAGCTCTACCAAGCATATACACCCATGCCAAACTTGGAGTCAGAAGCCAGTATGTACAGAAACATCTGGTACAGAATTCACGCCAGCAGAAGAGGCAGGAGTGACATTCAGCTTCCATAGATGGCAGTACCGTGGCTATGTTTGCTGCATGTGCAATCTGGAGATAGCCCAAGTCAGCACTATGGCTGGAGGTGGCAATGCCCTGACCCAGCAGTGATGGCATTTGTGAGAGTCTAAGCCAGGACTCTTTTGAGCTCCTCAATATCTTTTAAGCCAATTCCCAGTCCATTAAACTAGCAAAGCTGTCTTCTGTTTGTCTTAGACTGTTTGCGTTGCTATAACAAAATATCTGAGATAAGATCATTCATAAAGTACAGCAAGTTATTTCCCGAAGTTTTGCAGGCTGTAGATTCCAAGATCACTGGCATGATCACCTGCCCAGTAAAGGCTACACCCTCCAGAGGGGCGGGATGCTGGGTGCTCATGGGGCAGAAAGGCACGAGAGCTCCATAACTGACTGTGTCTTCCTGCCTCTTCTACAAGGGCTTTGATCCCAATCTCCCTGTGACCCTCTTAAGGTCCCTGCCTCATGGCCCCCACCTCTTGACAGTATCACATTGACAAGACAACGTCTGAAATTTGAAGGGGACACACTGAACTATGGCACTGCTGCTTTCTGACTGATGCACTAACACACACCCAATGACAACTGGAATGAGGCCAGATAAAAGCCCAATGGTTAGCACACTCTGCAGTCCCTTCTTCCAAGAGTCTGAACAGTTACGGCCCCGATGTCCTGATGTTTTTCCTTGTCTTCATTGGATTTCTGTCAACTGAAACTCAATTACACTGTAACCTTCGAGATCACAGGTGAAACGGTCTTTTCTTCTTCCTGGAAGGAAACCAGCGCTTAGCTCGTCTCTCCTTTGTGGCTGCTCAGAATGTCCACAGTGACCCAGTTACCATAGCTAAAGGCTTTCCTTTCAAAACACAGGGCAGAGCCAGCCGACTGAGACTGCAATGCAGTCACGCTACGATTCTTTCCTGCCTCCATAGACACCAACAGTATTGTAAGCCTCGTGCATTGTTCCTTCCTCCTTTACAACAGTTTGTGCTGTGGCAGCCCCTGATGCCTCGCTGTGGGGCCGGCTGAGTAGTTTCAGTAACAGCCTGTCCCTCTGCCAAGTCTGTGTTGAGCCTTCTCAATGATGAGGCTGGAAGAGAGTCAGAAGTCACAGGCTGAAGCGAAGTTGAAGGCAGCCCCTGAACCAAGCCTCCCCATTCAGATCTTAATTTCCCGCTACTCTTCTTGCCCAGCCTTTTCCTTTTCTAGTTTATCTATAATACCATCAACCACCTTTAAAGAATGCAATCAGTGTTACATGCTAGATGCTCTTATGACATTATCTAATTTAATCCTCTTGTCTTTGTAATGTTCGTTTTCTTTTATTCCCGATTTCTATTGCTGTAAACTGAATGCT
Organism: Psammomys obesus; assembly: GCF_907164565.1. Classification (NCBI taxonomy): domain Eukaryota; kingdom Metazoa; phylum Chordata; class Mammalia; order Rodentia; family Muridae; genus Psammomys; species Psammomys obesus. The sequence goes on from NW_026596162.1 coordinate 758,172, forward strand.
ACAGGTAATTTATAAAATATATTAAATATATTTATAAAATAAAGATGTTTAGGGGCTAGAGAGGTGGCTCAGTCATTAAGAGCACTTCCTGCTCTTACAGACAAGCCTAGTTTGGTTGCCAGCACCTACATCTGATGGCTCACAGGTAATTGTAATTTCAATTTCAGGGGATTCAATGTATTTATATGCACACAGAGAGAGAGAGAGAGAGATCCAAACACAAGTAATTAAAAATAATAAAAATAAAACTTAAAATAACATAGAGATGTTTCCATAGTTCTGGAGTCTAGAAACTAAGAACATAGTGCCAGCAACTACTGTGTATCTGCTGACTCGTGGCTTGACAGAGGGCATTGAATGGGGAGGCTGGGGTGCTACAAGTATGCCATAAAGAGCTCACAGCTATCCCCAAGCTGCCGCAGAGACAGCCCATCAATCCACTGACCTAACTAACCCTTTACGAGGGGAAAACCTTGAGAATCGAATCACCTCTTAAGAAGCTCACCTAGTCCCGTCTCCAAATGGCTCACAGTAATGACTGAATATCATCAGGACCTTTGAAAGGCTATTTAGACAGTAGCAACTCCTGTTTCTTAGATTAGAAAGCAGGTGCAGAATGGTCCACCTTCTCACCTCAGTGCTGGGGGCTAAGAAAAATGGCAGTACAAGGGAGTTAGTCATGCCAGGAAACCTTGAACATCAGCCTCCCTGAGCCAGAAGTACTGATTTTTATCACTTGTCCTTTTCCCTGGTGTAAACATTTCTCTTCCTTGATTTCAAGTCACCAGTGAGAAGTCACTGTGAAGAGATGATATACTTGCCTTTTCTATGCTAGGAAAAGCCTGCTCCCACATCTACCAGTTTGCTGATAAGTATATTAGGGGTCTAGCCCCAATCCCAGTGTTTGGTTCAGTAAGGCATGGTTTGATAAAAGCAATGTTGTGCAGGGTTTTGGCTCAGTGTTAGAGTGTTTGCTTAATATGCACTGAGCCCCAGACTCTATCCCCAGCCATGCATGAAAAGATAAAAGATAAAAAAAAGGGGGGGGGGACTTATAGGAAGATTTTGTGAATGTGGCCAGTGGATATTTACCTAGATCTTATTCTGACTCAGGGGTTCCATCCAGCTGTAGCTGTGCCCACCTAGCCTTTGATACTTATGCTTCATCCTGGTTCCTGTGGGTACACATCCTGTCTATACCAAGCCTCTGTGACAGAGGCAAGCATGGCAACTCTTCTTTATGAAAGCAAGCCTTGAAAACAAGCTTGTTGGCTGTGACTTAGAGTAATAAGGTAAGGACTTCCTTCCAAGAATGAGTAGTCCTACAGCTATGCAAAGTATGTTTAACCAAAACACCAAGTTTAACAGTGTGATTTTCCTCCTGCCAGCTTCTTGGCCTTTGCATCCTTCTAGGTCTGAGATGCTCTTGTTTAAACACAAAACAAAACACTTCTTGTTTGGGCCGTAATTGGACTTAGAGCATGTACCTCCAGCAACATTTTAAAAATGCCTACAATACCAGGGCACTGGTGTCTCCATTTCTCAAGGTGTGCATAGAACAATAAGAGAATAAGAGATTGCACATTAAGAAGCAACATGTATTTCCAATTTTTAGTAAGTCTCAAAGGAGTGTGGACTCTTTCATCTTAAGTTAATGAGATTGGGAGCAGTGGTTGGCAGATTTATTATGGAGTGATATCATAGGTGTGCATGCATGGGCTGGGAATCAGTCATTATTTCAACAAACTTTTATTGACTGTCTTTTAGGTGCCAGACACTATGTATGGTCCTGAGGGCATAAAAAAGATTAAAACACCAGCCAAGAGCTGGGAATGAAGTGGTTGGGAAAATGCTATCCAAGGCTGGCAAACTACAGCCTTAGGCCCCAGACCAGACTGAACCCTGGGTTACTGGACCATAGTCACAGATGCTCATGTGAATGTTTGAACTTGGGTTGATACAAACAAATGGAATGGAGACTGTCCATCCACAAAGCCTAAACACAGACGGTTCTACAGCAAACGCTTCCTAATAAGTATAAGGAATACTCCCTAAAACAATGGTAAAATATGGTATAGTAAGTAAATACATAGAGCAGAGTCCTTTATTATCACTCTCAAGTACCAAGCACTGCGCATCATTAATTACACGTGCTGTGCTTTTATGACTGGTGGCACTCGTACCGGCATTTACGCCAGTGTCACCACAACATGAATAATGGGTTGTGCTCTGTCAGGATGGCTACCCCATCTCTTCATTATAATCTTACAGGCTCACCATCGTATATGTGGTGTTTCAGTGACCCAGATGTCATCCTGGATATCTCACTACAGTTACTCTCTGGACCTGAAAAATAATTTGGCAAGCTCTGGTCTAAAGAGATGGTGTAGGCTCATTCTGAGGTCCTAGTGGGAATAAAGATAAACAGATAGCAGAATGAAATTTAGGAAATCTATCGGACAGGGATGGGGCCTGAAAAAGTGGAAGAAGGGAGGATAACACCCAGAGTGTGGAAACTCTGCTTTAAGGCTAATTTCTTCCTCCACTCTAGGCCCCGAGTTCACAGTACACCCAAACATACATTACACTTTTTTTTCCCTCCAAAACACTCCTATATTTGGTTAATATTTTTTCAAGAGAGTCTGACTCAAAAAAGTCTTTTTTGACTTAGTAACTTACGGGAATATTGTCAATTGCTTCATTTGATGCCACCATGGGAAGCAAAAGGAGGACAGTCAATCCCAGGGGACAGAGCAATGTTGAACTAGTAAAGTTAAAAACCTATAACAATGTCTTCATAGTTGTGTGCATCAGTAGACTAAGCCACTATCAGATAATTTAATCATTAATAGATAAAAATTTAGTACCACAAAAGCTGGGTGATTTGACGAGAAATCTGTTTTTTTCCTGTTCCACCTGACATACCTATACTCATGCCAACATACATATACACAGATATATGCACTATCTACAGTATTTTTAATGTATCAAATAAGGATATACATGCACACATATGCATACATACATACATATGTATTAAAAATTAGGATCAGTGAAAAAAAAAAAACATGTAATACTGGGACCCACGTGTAAGGGATTGTCTCCATCAAATTGCCTTTTGAGCATTTCTGTCTCACGTTTTCTTAACTGCTAATTGATATAGAGGGCCCAGCCCCAGTGGGTGGTGCCATCCTTAAGTGGGTGGGCCCAGGAAGAAAGCAAGCCAGTAAGCAGCATTCTTCCTTAGTCTCTACTTCAGTTCCCACCTTGAGCTCCTGTTCTCGTTCCCTTGAAGACTAACTTGTAAGCCACGTAAATCTTTTCCTCCTCCAAATTGCTTTTGATCAGCATTTTAGCACAGCAATAGGAAAGCAAATGAGGACACTGTTTGCCTCAGCCATGCTATCGAGGGAATTCAGTAGTAAATTGTTGCCAATCCTCACTATTGTGCTCTGTGTTTAGGACACAGTGTGCTCAGGACGTCCGTGGTGCTTTACCCCCAAATGGCCCGTCAGGAAGGAAAAAGGATGTTAGGATATGCACTGCCTAACAAGATAATGATGCGCCCCCTATCTATTCAAATAGACCTCCTCATGGGTGTGTGTGTGGTGGGGGGGTGAAACCTTAGCCATCGGGGAGAGGCAAATGAAAACTACAATGAGATATTATTTCAGCGCAGCCGTTAAATACTGGTGAGGATTCAGGAAAAGGGTAATTCTTCTACACTGCCGGTGGGGATGTAAATTTGTCCGGCCTCTAGAGAAACCAGGGTGGAGGTTCTCAGAAGACTTAAAATAGAACTGGCACATGACCCAGCTTTACCACTGTTGTGTGTCCCTGAAGGACTCTAAGTCAATACAGCACAGAGACACTTTCACACCCATATTTATCGTGGTGCCATTCACAATAGCCAAGTCACACAAACAGCCTAGACGCCCTTGAAGAAAATGTGGATTTATAGATAAAACAGTGGTTTGTTTTTTTTTTTTAAAATTCAGCTGCAAAGAAGAATGAAATAACTTTGCTTACTAAAAAATAAATGCAAGCTGAGATTAACATATAAAACAAAATATACCAGACTCAGACACATGTTGTGTGTTCTCTCTCTTCTTGGAGAGCCTAGATTTAATACGGGCACATCAAATAATTTTTATATACATGACAAGAAAGCAGAAGTGAGACAGTCTGGGGGAGGCAGGAACTAGCAGGAAAGCTGTGAGGATGAATATGATATATGCTTGAAAGAAAACGTCTTTATGAAACTTCGTCACTCTGCATAATACACACACACAAAACATGCACCATTTTTTGCACAAATCTTGATGAAGACCAAATGAGTCAATGCCTGCTGACTACGTTCATTTATGAGCACACAACACACACACATACACACATACAAACACACACGCCCCTTGCTTGTTTAGCTTCTGTATTCCCAGGGCCAGACCCAGAACATGTATTTTTAACATCTTTTGCAGCAGCCCCAGGCAAATTAAAACCCAACCAAAATACTGGACTTCAAGGAAAGGATATGTTAACCAGCTCATTCTGCCCAAACCTCGTGTCACCACACTGGCAATCAGGAACAGATAAGTGATCCTAATTACAGAGAGAGCGAGAAGAGAGAAGAGAATAATGAGAGAGAAGCCAGCCTTATGTGACACTCCCCTCCCTAATGTGGCCTACACACTGGCCCCAGCTGGACAGTAATTGGGCGCCACTCCTCAGCTCAGACCTCAGGATCACCTCACCTGCTTTCAGAGCTCATCACAAATACTAGCATCTCCTTCCCTCAGAATGCTTGGTTCTCTTTCTTCTCCCCTTCCGTTTCCACACTCCCACATCTAACCGTGTAAGCACTGCGGGTTCCAGAATCAATTGCCTTGCTGTCTCATGGCTCTTTCCCACCTATCCACAGGGCCCTTTCCATCTTCCCAGCCTTCAAAAGCACAGCTCATAAAAGCAACTCCTTGTCCTCTGAACCCTTTTTAATCACTCAGTATTTTTCAGTCAAGGTCTACAACCCAACTCAACATACCTTATACAAAGAATGGGCAATTAATTGTTTTCAAAAACCAAGTATAGAAAGGGCAGGAATGCTAGGAGGCCTGGATTCCATTTTAGGTATCATAATTCTCTGATGGTCATTGGTCTCTTTGTCTCAAATTCTGTTTCTGGGAAGAGCCAGAGAGACCTGGGTCAAGACTCCAGCCTACAGCTTCACACAGTAATTCTGGCCCCAGCCCATAGCTTCACACGTGGCTGCTTCTGGCCCCAGTCAATAGTTTCACATGTGAATGTTTCTAATATAAAGAGATAAAGCTTCTGACTACCTGGTATGTATATCAAGGGACTGACAGGCAAAGAACTCTTAGTTGTCCCGGGGACTTCAGTTCAGCTCAGTTCCCACTGGCCAACACGGGCAGTCAAATCACCATCTGCTCATTAACCCATTTTTCTGCTGGACCTTTCTCTAGACCTTCCAATGCATATCCACTTGGTTGTTTCCAGCAGCTCTCCAGCTGAGCTGCTTAACTGACTTTCCTCATAGCTCTATCCCTTTTCTGTAAGATAGATCAATTGTTTGATAGTTAGATAGATAGATAGATAGATAGGTAGATAGATAGATAGATAGATAGATAGATAGATAGATAGATAGATAGATACATGATAATAGATAGTATATAGATAAATAGATAGAATTACTGTGATATGAGTTTTGAAAGCTAATAGTAGTAAATACAATGGAAATAAAATAATCTGGAGATTGAAACTACATGACAGTTTGCACCAAAGAAAACCGTAGCATGTAAATTTGATACTATTAATTAAAATCTGACAGTGTGGAAAACAGTGAACACACTCTCTGTGTGTCTGACAGTATGCTAATGACACTTTCTAAGAGCAGGATGATAAAGTTCGAATCTTGGGGTGCTTCTACAGTCATGTCATATGTCAGAGTTTATAGGGCAGGATTTTTTTTTATCTGTCACAATAAACTTTTAAAAAGTGTATTTATTATTTGACATAAAAATGAAGTGAGAACGAAGGAAATATAAGAAGGTGCTTAGAATCACGTGTAACTTTGAGATGTATCCTTTCATTATTAGTATAATTAAATTGAGGTCACACCTCCACGTAATAGTTTTCTAAAACTTAAATTTTAAACTATTGAAATTATTTCAACATATGGATGCAGCAAAAGTTATACAACCAATCATCTACTTTTATAGGGAACTCAGACTGTATTAGTGTCCAAACTATTAAGGATACACATATGATATTCCTTAAATAGTGTCTTTTATGAAAGGCTATAGACTTTCTCAGGACTCCTGACACAAACAGAGTTCTGTATTTAAGTGTGTGGGATGGGGGCAGAGACATGTGCCACAAAGCACATCTGGAGATCAGAGGTAATTTTGTGGAGTTTCTCTCTCACCACCTTCCCTAGGTTCCGGAGATAGAGCTCAGTTCATCAGACTGATGAGATCAGCAACTTTGTCCACTGAAGCTCAATGTATATATATTTTTTTAATTGTCCTTCCAGGCAATAAATTAGCACTTAGGAGACAGCTCTGCCCCAAAGCAAGTGCTCACAGGTAGAAAAATGATGAACATTTGCCCCACAGAGAACAAAACCAAGTTGTTTCAACCCTCCTGTCTCCTTAACAGGGGGATGGCCTTTGTGATAAAAGACAGATGAACCGGACGAAAAAGCATGTCCTTGGTCACGTGTACACCTCATGTGTGTGTAGGTTATACACGGCAAAATGAGTGAGCTTCAGAGGTGACGAGTTGAGGCTTATCACAGTCTTCCGCTGAAACAAGGCAGGGTGTGGGTCGTAATGGGCAGTGGCCTGGAAAAGCCTTTCAGCGTGTTTTGTTACGCAGATTTGAATATGGACCTTCTTTATGGTCTATCTATCCTTTTATTTTCTGGTAGAAAGGGCCACTCACACAAGTGGAGATGCTCTTTACAGCTGTAAATCTCCCTCCCGCAAATCTCTCCTTCCCATGGTTTTCAGAGCTTCTTCTCTGTAGTTTTTCATAATATTTTTTAAATGTATAATAAAGTTTACAAGATGTACTTTTAAAGTCATTTCTTATGCCAAAGAGGCATATTTGGGTTTGGAGCATTTTCTGGTCTCCTAGAACTGTATTTGGGTGGAAGGTTTGGTACCGGATCTCCCTTGCTCACTGCCAGTGTTATCACATCATGCTTAGAGTTCCGTTCCATGTACTTGTCTGTGTGTACAGGGTGTTTTTTCTATATGTGCATAGGTTATTTATTCAGGTAACCACTACATGCTTGGTGTGGTGAGCAAGAGGAACCGAGTTTCCATGCAGAGCATGTTCCTCTAGGGGGCTTCACCCGGCTTATGCTGTTGTTTATCCCACCAGTTGAGAAGGAGACCACTACCACAATTTCGAGCCAAATTTGAAGCAAAGTTTTATTAAATACTGGCCAGGATGATGAACTCTGGCTAGTTCCATTCCTGGATTCCCTGAAAATGGCAACAACTCATATACTGCAAAGGCTTAAAAAGGCAACCCCACAAGGGAACCATATTTCTCATCAAGTCCAATCAGGGGCAAGCATATATTCTGACATACTTCCTGTCCGCATACACCTCTCTCTCTCTCTCTCTCTCTCTCTCTCTCATACACACACACACACATACACACACACACACACACACATACACACACACACACACACACACATACACACACACATACACACGCACACAATCTGGGTCAAGCCCATGCACTTCCTGCCTACATGTGATCAAGCACAAGCACATCTGATGTAGTTGGGTCAAACAAACTTGGTTCTCACACTGTCACCAGCAGAGATGAAGAGCTTGGTTGATTCAATGTCTGAGATTTTCCCTCCAGGTAAGCATGATAAACCAACCTCCATCTTGGGCTTGAAAGCCATCTTATAGTAAGACAAACTAGATTCATTCCTCTTTATGATTAAATCTATTTCTCAATGATTGGGCTATACCCCATCTGTAATCTTAACTACAAATGTATTGGCTGTTCCAGGAAACAGCAACCATGTCTTTGCTTCAAAAAGTTATTTCAAGCATCTTGTTATGACCACCTTGCAAATATGTCTTTGTTTCAGGAGGTTGTTATGATCAGCTTGTTATGCTTATGTTCTGCTTCTGTAGCCTTGCCTATTTGTCTGCTAAATCCCCCATTTCGAAACCCTCTGCTCCTGAACTATAAGAACCCTTATATTCCCTATGTCCAAGGCTGATCTCTTGAATCCCACCTTTAGGGAGAGACAGCCATGCACATGAATTAAATAATTTTGCTTTAGTTAATTTGGGCATGATGCTTTGGGTTAGTGATCTTTCTGTGGGATTAATTAATTAAGCTGTATCTGGGCAAAACTAGTTCTGGTAGTTTGAAGGAAAATGGCCCCCAAAGGCTCAAATGTTGGAGTGCTTGGTCCCTATTTGGTAGACTATTTAGAAAGGATTAGGAGGTATGGCCTGTTGGATTAGGTGTGGCCTTTTTGCAGGAGGTATATCACTGAGGGTGTGCTTTAAGGTTTAAAAAGTCCACACCAGGTCCAATCTAACCCTCTACCCAAGTACATGGAAAGTTTCCTGGAGCTGTCCTGTGAGAACTTTGTGTGTGTGTGTGTGTGTGTGTGTGTGTGTGTGTGTGTGAAAGACAGTCAACCCCCAAAGGGTCCATATTCTTGAACCATCCCCTTCCCCTTTGTGCTGATTACCCAGTGACGTCAGATTGGAGTATCATGAGGGCTATGGGGAGGATCTTCACTATGCATATTTCTAGGCTCAGAAGGCAGTCACTCACTCTCCTTGGGTTGTAGATGCACAGTTCCAACCCCTTCCTCTGTTTCCCCATGTGTTCTTCTCTTCTGGGAAGAACATCCATTACCTTGGATCAAAGACACAACCTGCTTCAGTATGGCTTCACCTTACCTAAATGACATCTTCAAAGACCCCATTTCTAACCAAGACTACATTTGTAAGAATCATGACTTAGAACTTCAGACTTTCACTCTTTCTGCATTTCTTGTTTCTTCCCTCCATCCCTCATTCCCTTACTTTCTTTCTTTATCATAGGTCAATCCATCACAATGATTAATTTTCTTTTCTGCATTCTGGGTAAGCCATCAGTCTCTTTTGATCATTGATTCTCAATCAGGGAGAATTTTTCACAGTAGGCATGACCAATATCTGGAGGTAATTTGGATTGTCATGTCTGGAGGTAATCACGGTACACTGGTCTTTCATAGGTAGCGACCAAAGAGTTTGCTCAGTATCCTACTGTGGATGGGTACCTTAGTTACTTTTCTATTGCCGCTAAGAGATGCCATAAGCAAGGCAACTTATAAAAGAAAACATTTAACTGAGGGTTTGCTTACAGTTTTAGAGGGTGAGTCCATGACCATCATGGTAGGAGCATGGTGGCAGAAGGGTAGGCATGGTGCTGAAGCACTAGCTGAGAGCTTAGATCTGACCCGCAAGGAACAGGTAGAGAGAGGGAGGGAGAGAGGGAGAAAAGGAGGAAACAAGAAAGGGAGGGAAGGAAAGAGAAAGAAATTGGGCCTGGCATGAGGTCAAAGCCCACCCTCAGTGACACACCTAATTCTTTCTAAATAGTCCAGCAACTAGGAACCAAACATTCAAATATGTGAACCCCTGGGGACCATTATAATTCGGACCATGATGGGACAGCTTCGCAACGTAGAAGTGTCATAGTCTAACGTGTCAGTAGTACTAAGGTTGAGAAACTCTGAGATAAAGCAAATATTTCATACTGATTTTTTTTTTTTTACTCTTTTTCAGAAAAAAATTACTTAGCTTTATTTTATGTGCATTGGTGTTTTGCCTGCATGTATGTTTATGTTAAGGATGTCAGAGCTTGGAGTTACAGACAGTAATGAGGTGCCATGTGCTGGGATTTGAACCCAGGTCCCTCTGGTAGAGCAGTCATTGCCCTAAACATTGAGTCACCTCTCCAGCCCTCTCACACTGATACTTTTAAGAAAATATCTCATAATGATATCTGGAGTGTGTGTGATTCAACCCATAACTGATCTCCCATTTAGTTTCTTTCTGGAATTGCCTTAAGTTACGTATTGGATTCATCTACATGGTGATAACAGCTGTTCAACTGTAAGGAAATTTTGCTTTGAGGAATGGGTGAGGACTACCTGTGACAGGAAATGAGACACACTGTATTTTAAATTGTGACTATTAGTCACTAATTTAATGATTAATATTGCAAGCAAGCAAAATGTGATGGAGGAAGATTTTAAAAGGGGTCTACGTCAAATAATTATAAAACTTTACCCCATGAAGCTGTGTCTACAGCTGCCCTTTCACCACAGTCTTGTCACCTCAGAGCAGCTCACAGAGGTGCCCAATAAATGCTGACTCAGCAAGTCAGCTAGTGTGTCAAGGAGCTTTGAGTTTCCTGAGTTCAGAGGGCTCACTCTTTACTGTTACTAAAAAGGCTCTAACCTGAACTCCATTTCTTCTAGGACATTGTGGAACGATGTTGCTTTTGAGTTATTGTATGCAGATTATAAAGTGTGTGTGTGTGGGGTGTAGTTTAGAGTATTCACATTTTCAGATCACATGTGAATCTATATAAGTAATTATGCAATGCATACCTTTGTACTCTTTCAAGGTAATAGTGAAGGTGATACAAATTTAACATATCTTTGAATGGGGGTATTGCTCAGCAGGACACATGTCTCCTTGGTAAAGATTGTAATGGAGGAAGAGGAAAAAGAAAAGAAAAAGGAGGAAGAAGCTGGGTAGTCCAGGTTGTGTCCAGAGGAGAAATACCTGTATAAGCAAGAAAGACAATTTTTGAGGGCAGGATCTGGGGTCCAAAGAAAATAGTCTGGGGGAGGGGGTGGTTCCACAACTGAGTGTTAGAGCTGAAGTTCATGTTCCTGGCTGTGGCCTCAGTCAACTTCTGGCCATTTATGGGCCCTTCCTGACATGCTGTCTACTGGGGAAGACTGCCTCCCCTTTCCCACAATGTTCTTTAATTCATTTCCCTGCTCTTTCACTCCAGGTTAGAAGAAGAAGGTGAAGGTCCTGATAAAGACATGGGTGTCCCAGAGAGAGCTCTTTCACCTTGTTCTCAGTGGTTCTTAGCTGGTGCTGGGTAAATAGGAAAGCAGCAGAGGCCAACCCAACGTAGATAGAGCCAATGTTGGGCAAGGCCTTTAACCTTGTAGTTCTATGAGGTGGTGATGGTAAACAGCTGGACAATAGCCTTGTCCCTCATAGCCCTTCCAGATGGCCAGCTTGCTTCACAGTGCTCTGTCACCCCTAGTAAACATCAGCTCTCCCATCCCTCAAGGATCCTCTTCTACAGTATCAGACACAGAGACTGGCCTTCCCTGGGAGTTCAGCAGACTCCACCTTAGCTAAGGGTGACAAGTGGCCCAGGCAAGACTAGCTCTTCAATCTCAGTTCCTCTTTAGTGGCCTTGAGACATGCCTGACCAGGAGTTTCCTCCTTCGTCCTTGCCATAGGAATGCACCCCTTCATCGGGCATCCAGGGACAGAGTGATTAATGTGTGTTATAGTTTTGTACCAAATGGTAACAAAGGTAAATGTAATCCCATTTATGTGCCCATCACTTTTTTAAGTGCTTTATAGACATGAATCTCTGTGCTACGATTTGGATGGTATTTTTGACCAAAGATTCATAAGTCTCCACTGGGGTGATTCTGGAGGGTAATAGAACCCTAAGAAGGTTCTTAAGAGTTGCTTAGATCGAGGTAGTCAGATCACTGGGGGCTCTGCTCACAGAAGGGATTAACACAGATCTTATGCGGTCCCAGTTAGTTCTCTTGAGAATGGGTTTTTATGAAACAACAAATTGGCTTCTTCTTGTCTCTGGATTCCATTCTGTCCATGTGATCTTTCCTTCTGTCGTATGAAGTGTTACCTGTCACAGCCACAGGGACTGTCACCACAGGTGAGCAAATGCCAATACCAAACCTTTGAGCCTCCAAAACCATGAACACAATAAACCTTTTTTCTTTCTGCATTGCCTAACCTCAAGTATTTACAGCAACATAAACAAAGTCATATCCTATACCATCCTTCTAAGAGCACCATAAGAGGCCGATCTCACCACCGTCATTATCAGTTGAGAAAACACAGACAGATTTCAACTAAAGCCCTACTTGACACAACTAGTGATTAAGCAGAAAAAGACTACAGTAAGGAGACAGACTAGGTACACTTTGTGAGGTTTGTTTGTTTGTTTGTTTGTTTGTTTTCTGAAAAGTTTAACTTCCATTTATACCTCTTTTTTTTTTTCAGGAAGAAAAAAAAATATTTGTTAATTGCCAACAACTACTTCTTAAACTCTAAACCAAAATCAGCTCCAGGCATCTGCCCTTATAATTTAGTGATGGTGACTGGGGAGCCATGAAACTTCAGTGAGAAAGAACCTTTCTTCTATCCCTCAAATCTCACCACTCAGCACTTCCTCCCTCACTTCCTCCTTGTTTCTCCCACCTCAACGATCAGACCCAGTCCCATAGGAAAGTTTTTGGATCTTTTTCTTCCTAGACAGAGCTTTCGGGAGGCACATCTTTCTCAGTGGGAGAAAGCACCATAAAGAAGATCCCTGAAGTGTGCCAAATGGTGAAGTAAGAATTACTCAATTTATATATATATATATATATATAAAACAATGAAGTCAGAGCCAGCAGCACTTCCTAGGGAGTCATTAGTAATAGGAAATGAATGTTCCAAGAGCAAAGCTGATGGCAGGATGCCAAAAGGGTGTGGATGGAAGTGAAGAGATTGAAAATGCTTTCATAAGTGAGACCTTGGAATCCTGATTCAGGATGACAGACGTGGTGAGGTCACCGTACATGAATGAGTAAATTCACAGCTACTGCAGGTCAGGTCATCTTCCTGTGCTAGAAAGCATGATCCAAAGCCTGGGATAAAAAAGTAATCCCACCTGTAATCCCAGTATTTGGGAGCCTGAGGCAGGAGGAGTGAAAGTTTCAGGTCATCCTGGGCCACATAGGAAGACCCGGCCTTAAAACAAACAAACAAACAAACAAACATATGAAAGGGCATGGCTGTTTTATTCAAAGAAATTATTAGGAGGGGCTATCACTCTGTGCCCTTGGGACCTGGTGTTTGCTTATGAAAAGGAAGACTTGGGCTCTCTTTGGGAACTTTCAAGCTGATATACTGAGTCAGAAGGGTTTCCAACAAGCAAAGCTCGAGAACAGGGCCACAGATGAACACATTTTAAAGTGTCTGGAGAATGAATTATTTGTGTATTATGGCGACAAAGTCAAAACATAGCTCTGGAGGATGAATGGCAAGAACAAACAGCTGACTCACTTTAAGGCTGGCTCTGCTAAGAGCCAGTTCTGGCAGGAAGAACAGTTCCTGGGACAGGGCAGACAGGGCCGGTCCCTGTGGCTCTGAGGGGAGTGCATTTGAGTACATGTATATACGTGCATGGCTCATGAGAATGCTTGCTTTGAACATGGTCTTAGGTCCTGGGGACACCTGTGGAGACAGAGTGGGCTGCAGATGATTTCTCCTGATTGGAGCTCCCAGGGGCCCAGAAGCAGCCAACAGGACATAGCTATGAAGGACTAAGCAGAGATCATGCTATCTAGCTGAATGTGCCTCTGTGGTCGCAAAGAGAGATGCGGTTTATCCTCGGTGTAGACAATTTCTACATCTGTGGATTTAATTAATGACAGATGGAAAATATGGTGAAGTTTGCAGTGATCAAGTCTGAAAAGCAGAAAGTTATTAATACAGCATTTACATGGTATTACAAATGATCTAAATATGATTAATGTGTAGAAAAAGATATGCATAGGTTAGATATAAATATCACACCACTTTACATAGGGACTTGAGCATCTCTGGATTTGTATCTGGGGGTTGGTAGAACTATGTTTCCATGGATATCAAAGGATGACTGTAGACATCATCACTGCATCAAGAGAAAGTAGGCACAATACGCAGAGTGTGGAAGGTGTCGAGAACAAACATTTGTATTCTCTTAGATGGAAGGACTTGTAAGAAGCTGATAAGGATCACTACCATGTGACCGTGTTACTAAGAAAGCTAAGTTATAATGGATAAATAGAAAAGGGTCTACTTCACTCAGTATCTACAGCAGAAAGGGACAAAGACTTGTGAGTGGTTGAAGCATCTGACAATTGCTGAAACAGCCCAGGGAGTCCAGGACTTAACTAAATTCACATCAAGTGGGACAGGACTCAAACCCAGAGCTGCTGAGTTCCATCTAGACACTCTCTACCTCATATATTCTTCCCAGAGGAAATGCTATTTACTCCAAAGCCCACTTGGCTGGAATGGAGATAAATGAGACCCAGATTCGCCCATATCATTTAGGGATTGTCTGAAACGAGGTGTCTAAGAATGGAGAAAAAAAAAAATCTACCTGGTCCTGTTGAATAAATGCAATCAGTTTTATGGTGGCATCCACCAAGCTGAGGACCAGAGAAACAGCTAAGAGGTTCAGAGCCGTTACTGCTCTTGCAGAGGCCTGGGGTTCACTTCCCACCACCCACTTTAGTTCCAGAGGACCCGATGCCCTCTTCTGGCTTCCTTGGACTCCTGCACACAGATGGCACACATAAACTCATTCAAGCAAATACCACTCACGTTAGATGTTCGGCCCCTCCCACTTGCTGATGTCATCTGCCTGACTGGCTGGTCTAAGCTCACAGGAAGCCCTGCTTCCTCACCTGGCTCACGTCCTCTGATGACTCAGCAGAAGCAGCTGTAGGAGTGGAGAAGTTGGTCTGGCTAGGGAAGAACCTTTGTCACTGACTCAGAGGGAGCTACAGGCCATTTGGGCTCAGCAGCTGAAGCTGGGGTTTCAGAACGCCAGGAAACCTTACAGGAGTGTCAGAGAAATCAGCTCTACATTGTTTTTAAACAACTTGCTACACCGAGTCCCCTGGGCTTGTCACAATGAAGGTTGTGAGTCAGAGGTTCCCACAGGGTTTGACATTGCATTTCTGTCATTCTCCAGGACCTGCTGGTCTTCAGTTTAGGGATGAAGAAGAGGAAATCCCAAGTCACAGCAGCTGTGTCCCTCCTGCCCTCTGGAGTAAAGTTCCCTACTGAGGCAGAGATGACAGAGTGTGAGTAAAATCTCAAAAGGTGTGCAGGGTGTGTGTGCAATATTCTTGGTGACGACAAGCCCAGGCTTTTAGCCCAAGACCTTTTACTGTTATTGTATTTCAAATGCTGATTGTTAGTCCTGAAGAGAAGCTGTCTCTTCAGACCTGGGAAGTTATTTTTATTGTCATGGAAGCAAAAGCACCAAATTTAAAATTTTCACAGAATGATGTAGAGCTTAGACATTAAAAACTTAAACACTGAGGTGCGTGTGCATGGAAGTGTGTTATGTATGCACTGGTTAATTTTCTCATTACTGTGACGAAACACCTAACAAAAGCAACTTAGGGCAGAATTTGAGGATTTAGCCCTGAGGCATCAGGAGACACAGCAGCTGGTCACACTGAATCCAGATCCAGGCAGGGAGCAGAGAGGAAGGAGAACTGATGTTTATTGCTCTCTGTCTCTTTCTCTCTCTCTCTCTCTCTCTCTCTCTCTCTCTCACACACACACACACACACACAGAATAAGCTAAAAACTCAATTGTGTCTGTGGACATGTGCCACATAATGATGCTGGGACAGAGATAAATGGCAGCACACAATGGCAGTCCTGTGAGTATGTCACCTGATGACATCATAGGGAGCCTGATTTAGAGAAGTATGTGTTGTGAAGTTTGCCCAACAACGAAGTTATTTTGCACATCCTCAGAATGTGTAACACATGATAAATGAGAGGATGTGTGAGGGTATGTGAGAATGGGAAGAAAAGAAAAAGGCAGAGCTCATACAACTGGACAACAGTTGCTTTAAAAATGGAATTAGCAATGATTAGAAAGGGTTTTTGGCAACATCTGTAATAGTTAAAAGTTTTACAGTGTATCCATAGATTATCCATTCAATTAAAAATGTATCATTTTTGAGACAAGGTTTGCTGGCCTCACAATTACAGTCCTCCTGCTTTAGTCTCCCAAGTGTGGGGGATTTCAGACATGTGCCACCACACCCAGCTTAAAAATAAATCTTTAAAACAATGTTTTTCAATGACTTTGTCTTCCTCCCAGAAAAAACAGTGCATGCCGGCTCAAGACACATTCCCGTCCCCTCTGCTTCCCTGTGACTCTGCCCTCTCCTCTCTACTGCTCCACTGCTTAGTGGGATACAGACAGGCACACCTGAGCTCAAATCAAGTTCCTGTGACTTTGGGGAAGTCACTAAACTTCTCTGAACTTAACTCTTCCCTGATCAAATGCAGAAGAAATACTTAAGTTCAAAAACTATCTTTTCAGTTCTCTGAATGTCCACCTCCTTCTGTTCCATGACAGTTTAAGGTCATTGTTTGTTTTAGTTCTCAAGGGATACCGTATTTCCCTGGGATCATGATCTCAGATGCAATTTTGCATAAAATCACGTAATTACTTAACCGAGGACTTCTTCTTCCCCTAGAACATAAGCTCCTCTTTGCCAAGCATAATGCCAAGTGTCTAGAGGCTCGTTGGTTAGCTAGTGGCTGCTCAGTTAGATATGCAATACAAGAATGAATGTGAAGTGTACTAGATTATTAAGAATTGGTTTAAATAGGTTATTGAGAAAGTAATTATGGTAGATTAGAGATGCCTAAAAATTAGTTTCCATTTTCCTCACCAAGAGTCTCTTTCCTTGAATCTGAACCAGTCTCCTCCTTCACTTCGGTCAAGAGAACAAGGCAGAGATACATAATAGCGATCGGATCTCCATTGATGCTCAGTTTCCACATTTGTGAGCTTGGTTGGAACAGGGTACAGAAGCTATGCAAAGCCTACATGGAGCAGAGCGGAGGCTGGTTACCCCTCCCCTCCATAGAACAGTTCCATCAGTAGCCAGTGTCAATGAGACAATGCATGGGTGTCACTGTGGACACCCATGCCAGTTTTAGCGTCCCAATGTCTATAATCATAGCACCCCATGCAGAAGATCCACCCTGCTGAGCCCAGCTAGCCCACAAGGCAGCAAGAGATAATAAATAGAGTATTATTACTTTAAGCAATTTCAGTTGATATGTGGCAATATATTACCTGCCAGATGTGTGGGGAGGAGGCCCGCTCATAGTAGAGCTATCATGGTACTAAGATACCAAGTTTTCTTTCCTATCTGCCCATGATTTTCAATGTAAAACTACCACCACTTTATCACCACTGCCACCGCCATTCCTTGGTCTGATTCTCTGCCCCTCCCCCTCCTGCCATTCTCTACTATACTTCCTACCAGGACCTTCCCATGAGTCCCTTCCAACCCACATGACCCAGCTACAATCCCACCACTGACACACGAAGGCTTCTTCACCACCTTTCTGTGCTGACTACTTGCCTCCTGCCAAAGAGCTGCTATCACATGGTTTAAACCTGTTGTTAAAAACTTTGCCAGAGCTGTCTCAGACAATTAGGAATAGTGCTTCCTCAAGATCCAGCTATACCACTCCTAGGCATATATCCAAAATTTGCTCAAGTATACAACAAGGACATTTGTTCATACATGTTTGTAGCAGCTTTATTCGTAATAGCCAGAACCTGGAAACAACCCAGATGTCCCTCAATGGAGGAATGGATACAGAAATTGAGGTACTTTTACATAATGGAATACTACTCAGCAATTAAAAACAAAGAAATCATGAAATTTGCAGGCAAATGGTGGGACCTAGAAAAGATCATCCTGAGTAAGGTATCCCAGAAGCAGAAAGACACACATGGTATATACTCACTTAATAAGTGGATACTAGACCCATAAGATAAGATAGCATAAACATACTAAAATCTGTACACCTAAAGAAGCTAAACAAGAAGGAGGACCCAGGGTAAGAAGATCAATCCTTACTTAGAAAGACAAATAGGATGGACATTGGAAGTAGGAGAAAACGAGAAGCAGGATAGGAGCCTACCATAGAGGGCCTCTGAAAGACTCTACATAGCAGTGCATCAAAGCAGATGCTGAGACTCATAACCAAACTTTGGGCAGAGTGCAGGGAATCATATTAAAGAAGAGAGAGTTTGTAGGACCTGGAGAGAACAGGAGCTCCACAAGGACCAAATATATCTAGGCACAGGGGCCTGTCTGAGACTGATTCTCCAACCAGGGACAACCATGCATGGATATAACCTAGAACCCCTGCTTGGACGTAGCCCATGACAGCTCAGTAACCAAGTGGGTACCCTAGTAAGGGGAACAGGGACTGTCCCTGGCATGAACTCTATGGCTAGCTCTTTGACCTCCTCAGCCCCCCCCCCATGGGAGGAACAGCCTAGCTAGGCCACAGAGAAGGACATTGCAGCCAGTCCTGATGAGACCTGATAAGCTATGGTCAGATGGAAGGGGAGGAGGACCTCCCCTATAAGTGGACCTAGAGAGGGGCAAGGAGGAGATGAGGGAGGGAGGGAGGGTGGGATTGGGAGTGAATGAGGAAGGGGGATACAGCTGACACAAAGTGAATAAACTGTAATTAATATAAAAAATAAACAAAAAATTTAATAATAATAATAATAATAATAATAATAATAATAATAATAATAAACTCTTCCAGATATAACATGGCTGTCTGGAAGTCAGCGCTGTTGAGATTACACACTTAAGACCCTCGCATTATTGACCTACTGACCTTCTCCCCCATGCAAAGGTAAAGAGGGCTCATGGGGCATCAGATAAGGCCCACAGCTCTCTGAAGATGTGTAAGAAAGTGATGAAGGGGAGAATATTCTGCAGTCATGCAGGTGGTAATACTCTGTCCTATACACATTCCCCCCCCGCCAGCCCCATGCCAATAAGTAATTCCAATGCACTCATCAGTTCACTAAGTTAGACACTGATGAGATAATTTCTTTGGTCTGCCACTGATGTCATATTTTGGATGTATATATAATTGTTCATATCAACCCAAGACATTATGCCGTACTTGGTGCCTGAACAGAGAGACAGCAGACTAAGGGAAGAGTTTAGAAGAACTATTGCTTTGTCCCTGCTAGAGATAGTAATACATGCAACTAAAGTCAAGGCACCCGAAAGTGTACCATCCCCCAGACAATCCTGGTGTGGTCATCTTTCTCCATGTGGTATGGAAAGGCATGATGCTTGTTGTTATGTCGACCCTGCCCTAAATGATACGACATCTAATTGACATCAAGTCTCTGTCCAGAGGCAAGATTGGGGTGGAAACTTCGTGGGAGAAATCATATGTGACTGTTTTCCTTTGTCTTATGGGGAGAACATGATCCATCCATGAAGAAGAGGGAAAATAGCCTTGAAAATAGCTAACAGACCAGAAATTATTTTGTAATCCCTGAAAATAAAACATACCGAACAGGATTGTGAGAAAACAGCTGCAGAAGTTGCATCGTTCCTGCTGTGGGTGATGACATGAGATGGACTCAGCTATCTGCCTAGAAAGAGCTTGCCTGCATTGGGGAGGGAGTCCAAGAAAAAGATGAGACATGTGAATTGATTGCATCCTCCATAGCGGCCTCCAATTTGGTGTGTAGCTAAATGGGAGAATGTCATGGATTGCTGTTTCTTACGGCTGGGGTGGAACATAAAGCAAAGCCCATCCAAAGGAATTCTGTGCTAAGTAGAGACCCTGGGATCCAAACTGTTGGGAATAGTTGAAGCATGAAGAGGGAGAAAAGGAGGGAGAAATGGTAGACAGGGAACTGGACTGTGTGAGGTCCATTCACTGGGATGGGACTGTGTTTACCAAGAGTTGAGAGAGACTCAAACGCTCAACGAGACCACAAGACAAGTATGAGGATGTTATGGCTCTGCTGAGTTTCCTCTTGAGTCATGGACTCACCAGGAAGGAGAGGGACTGGAAGATCTGAGTGATGTGGATGTAGAATGGCAATATGTCAGGTTCACAAAGTGCTATCACAATCAAGAGGAGGTGAGAAAAAGAAAAAGCAGACAACAGAGCTTGTCTGAGTCACTCAAAAGCATGTGTAGCAAGCCAGAGATTCTAGGAAAGAAATGTAACAGAAATCCCAATGTTGTGTGTGTGACCTTCTGGGAAGGTGTGAAGCCTGAAGAGCAATTTACCAAAGTGGTGCAGAGGACCCCTACTGTGCCGGATGCTGTTGATGGAGACCTCGTAGCGTCAACTGCTTCATTTTGCTTTCCCGATGGCCAAGTTACAGGAAGACGATGCAGGGTGGCTGAAAGTCCCAGGCTGAATTGTGGATTTATTGATCTTTTACTACTGTGCAGAGTAAGAGCTTGGCTGGATGCTGGACCAGGTAGCTATGCTTTGGTTCCTGGAAGCCTCCAGGAACATCAGGGATAATGGGTATCAGTGGATGAACATGGAGACAGAGCAGTGACCACGAAAAGGATTGTGTCTGTCCTAAGAGCAGGCAAATATCCTCCTTGAGAGTACGTTATGTACCTTTGTCCCCTGGAAGTGCGGAGTTTTCATCAAGCCATGGGCTTTTTCAGCAATCAGGTGTGGCCAATGGAAACTCAGGGAGCAGCTGTAGCGCTGGCCTAGCATCTGTCAGAGTGCTTATTCAGGCCCAGGAGACAAGCACAGCCTGACTCCCGACTGTCTTCAAGCCAGAGAACATTCATCCAAGCTTGGGCCCTCTTGGGTGGAAAGATGTTTAACAGCTCTGCAGCAGCATTCCAGGATGAGAAAGCAGGATGTCTCACAGAGAATGACTGTGAAGCACAGAGCTAACTAAATAAGGAAATGCCTTCCATCCACGCTGCTGTATCTAACATTGCAGATTGGAGTAACTAGTAGGATCTTCTCATGCTGTATTAGACCTCTCTGATTCCCTTTAGTATCTCCTTAAAAACCTACAAACCCTAAGACCAGTTGGCACTTGCTTGGAATGGTTGATGGTGGGCCTTCAGAAATGGTCTTTGTAAAAAAAGGTAGCGTTGCATAGATGATATCATGTTAGTTTCAGAGTGTTTTAGGGATTTAGAAAAGCATCTGAAAGGTGTGCAACCAAGGATGGGAAATCAGCCCACACAGGGCCCTGGGGCAGGCACAGCTCTGAAGTCCTGGGATTTTTGTGGCTGTAGATGTAGGTGTAGATGATACTCAACAAAATGAAGTCTTGGGATTTTTATGGCTGGGTAAGGTGTAGTTGATACTGAACAAAATGATTGAAAAAACCCTACAAAAGCCTATGTCTGTGCACATTAAAAGGATGGTTAAAGGAGCTGAAGGCAGTATCCTCGGTGGGTAAAAAAAAGACATTTCCAAAAGTCATAAAACTAAAAACCAAAAAGTTCCATGTCAAGCAGGGTGCAGTGGTGCACGCCTGTAATCCCAGCACTCTTGGGAGGCAAAGGCAGGCAGATCTCTGTGCGTTTGAGGCCAGCTTGGTCTACAAAGTGAGTCCAGGACAGCCAACACTACACAGAGAAACCCTGACTCAAATTAAAAAAAAGTTTCCAAGCTAGCATGGGCTATTGCCTGGGAAAGCCACTGTGCCCCCCCCCCCCCCCCCGTATCGGCTATAGCCACTGCCGTTGCCTATATACTGGAGCAAAATGCAATTTACCATTTATGAAGACATCACATGCTTTTATGTTGTGACATAGGGAAATCAACCTGATATTGAGATGAATATCTCCTTACTGCCTATTCATGTATTTTGAAAGTGCTATGCAGTATGGGGGAGGATTACTGTGAGTTCTGCTCACGTCCTAGATCCTATTCAGCTACAGAGACAGCATGCTAACACTGTCAGCATGCTAAGCACGTGTCTACAGATGAGATGGTGGCATGACTGTTATGGGTGCAACCAACTGCCTTCCAGTGGATTTAAGGATCTCACCACATAAGGAGCCCATGTTTGAAACTGAAAGACAAAAACCTGTGTCTGCAAAATTCACAGGACTAAATATTGCTACTGTTTCAGTAAATGGCTATGATGCCTGTCAAATTGCCTACTAAACATTCATGTTCATACTCATGGATTGTTGCTACTGTCAGCCTTGGTCAGGAAAGCTCATTCTTGGAGTGAGTAGTGTCACTACGGCAGATACTCATAACCAATGAAACTACTAGGTGATTGCTATATCATAGCAGCTTAACTCCCAATCCTAAATGAAAGGAAATATTCACACATCTATATTATCCACCTCCTATCCCCACCAAAGGGGAACTTTGGAGAAGAGAAGAAGATAGAAAATATAAGAGCCAGAGGTAGAGATAGAGTGCTATGGAATTCTGATCTCCAGGCATGCTGTGGTCATTGCCTTGAAACCAGAGCAGCTGGGATTAGCTATACGAGATCCTCAGAGTATTGACCCATTAAGATTCCCTTGTGATTGGGGAGAGGATGAGGTGCCTGTATAGGCCTCTCCTACCCTAAGGATATATAAACAGTTGGGCTAACCATTGCTGGAAGGGAGAGAGGCTCTTCTTCAGTGATGTAGCTTCCATAAGCTGCCCTGCCCTTGTAACTAACCCCTCACCTATGCTCCTGTAAATGTGTCCAATTAAATCCATTGGCTTACAAAGGTAGATTGATGCAACTGTTTCTTTGATCTGCCATTGGTGACTTAGCTGTGGTATATAGATATTTGTTCATGACACACTTGTGATCCTGAGGGATACTGCTTCTAGGTTTCTTACTGTAAAATGTGACTGTCTCACCTCCAAGGTGGCCTAGTCATCTTCCTGGGATAGACCAGAGCCCCAGACATCTTACTTTCCTCATAGTCACTGCCCTTGACTGACTTATCAGCTTTCACCAGCAGAGTTTTTCTGCCGACTCAGGTGGTGATTCACTCACGTTGGACACGAACTCTTCCTGCAGTGCCCGTAAGTGTTGTGAATCTCCGGTCTTCTGATCATCTCCTTGCCATTTCTTTGCTTGCTATCCGTGAAGGATAAATATAAATCTTGAAGTGAGAATTATATGAGCCATGCAGGTGAGTGTAATGGCACTTGGCGTTGCTTCAGGGGGCAAACACTAGAAGCTATTGCTGGTAAGGAGCTGCTGTGTTGGTCACTGTCCTCACCATTGCATGGATTAAACCTTCACCACAGGTCTCCTGCTTTCTCCGCAACACCTCCTCTTTCAGGAGGCGATTCAAGTCCCTCTCCCAGAATCACTGTGGTTCAATATTTATTTCCCAGCAGGTTCTGAACATTATTGACTCTTGTGGACTCTGGCTTGAAAAGCTGGGGTTTTGTTTTTGTTTTTGGTGATAGTGGTGGTGGTTGTCTTTTGTTTTGTTTTGTTTGCTTGTTTTTGTTCTTGTACCAAATTATAATTATTAAGAAATAATTTTACCAGTCTCAGGAAAGACCCCCGTGCTCAGAGTTTTTGGTTCTGTTGCTCTCCTTGTGGAGCTCCTGTCCTCTCCAGATCTTACTGTTTCCCACTTCTTTCATAAGATTCCCTGCACTCTGCCCAAAGGTTGCCCATAAGTCTCAGCATCTGTATTGATAGTCTGCAGGGCAGAGCCTTTCAGAGGCCTCTGTGTCAGGCTCCTGACTTGTTCCCTGTTTTCTCCTTCTTCTGATGTCCATCCTCTTTGCCTTTCTGGATAGGAACTGAGCATTTTAGCCAGAGTCTTCCCTCTTGATTAGTTTCTTTAGTTGTACAGATTTTAGTAGGTTTATCCTATATTATATATCTATATGAGTGAGTATATACCATGTATGTCTTTCTGCTTCTGGGATAGCTCACTCAGGATGATCTTTTCCAGATCCCACCATTTACCTGGACTATGCATGGAGATAACCTAAGACCCCTGCACAGATGTAGCCCATGGCAGTTCAGTATCCAAGTGGGTTCCATTGTAATAGGAACAGGGACTATCTCTGACATGAACTGATTGGCCTGCTCTTTAATCACCTCCCCCTGAGGGGGAAGAAGCATTACCAGGCCACAGAAGAAGACACTGCAGCCACTCCTGATGAGACCTAATTGACTAGAATCAGAAGGAAGGAAAAGAAGACCTCCCCTATCAGTGGACTTGGGAAGAGGCATGTATGCAGAGAGGTGTGTGAAGGCAAAACAGGTTTGTAAGCCGAACATAGAGGATTCAGGACTTAGAGTCAGGGAGTAAAACTCAACTAAACATGGAAGTGCTGGTCTATCTCAAATCAAATGTATACCGTGGCTCCTGGAGCATGGGGGAACTCCATCTTTGAAAGAATCCCAATGAGAACACAAACGGCTTAGACTAAAATTCACCATGGCAGGCCACACCGTAAAGAGATATGCAGATTCCAGATTGCCCGTGAGCACAGAGCAGACTGGGAAAGACTCTTAAGTCCTGTGGACAAGCATCTCTCAGAATGTTGGCTAGAGATTTGCTGATGAGGTATGTGTGCACAAATGACCTCACCAAGGGTCATGCTGTACCTCCATGCCAGCTGGAAGTCAGAGCTGCTATTTGCTGGCAACTGCCTTCAATCTCTCCTTCATCTCTCTAATGTGAGTGCCCTGTTTGTTTCCCCATTATACGCTGGTGGGGCTGGGCAGAGAACTTGTTTTTTAAGTTCACAAGTGTCTAGCTGAAGAAAGCCTGCGTATCTCCAGGAACTTCAACTGTGTCTGCATCTGCTCCAAAGCATGGAATGATGGGTTCTGCACCTGGGCGTTGAACTCAGGGAGGCCTGAGATGGGTACAAATTTGCACAAGGAAATTAATGTCAATTACTGAGGCCAACAGTCAAAATATATGGATTAAAAATACCATAGGTCATCCTGAGTGAGCTATCCCAGAAGCAGAAAGACACACACGGTATATACTCACTCATATAGATATATAATATAGGATAAACCTACTAAAATCTGTACACCTAAAGAAACTAATCAAGAGGGAAGACTCTGGCTAAAATGCTCAATCCCTATCCTGAAAGGCAAAGAGGATGGACATCAGAAGAAGGAGAAAACAGGGAACAAGTTAGGAGCCTGACACAGAGGACCTCTGAAAGCCTCTACCCTGCAGACTATCAATGCAGATGCTGAGACTTATGGCCAACTCTTGGGCAGAGTGCAGGGAATCTTATGAAAGAAGTGGGAAATAGTAAGATCTGGAGAGGACAGGAGCTCCACAAGGAGAGCAACAGAACCAAAAACTCTGAGCACGGGGGTCTTTCCTGAGACTGATAATTCAACCAAGGACCATGCATGGAGATAACCTAGAACCCCTGCACAGATGTAGCCATGGCAGTTCAGTGTCCAAGTGGGTTCCATAGTAATGGGAACAGTGACTGCCTCTGACATGAACTGATTGGCCTGCTCTTTGACCACCTCCCCCTGAGGGGGGAGCAGCCTCACCAGGCCACAGAGGAAGACAATGCAGCCACTCCTGATGAGATCTGATAGATTCGGATCAGAAGGAAGGAGAGGAGGACCTCCCCTATCAGTGGACTTGGGGAGGGGCATGCGTGGAGAAGGAGGAGGGAAGGTGGGATTGGAGGGGAGGAGAGAAGGGTTTGTGGGGGGATACAAAGTAAATAAAGTATAATTAATAAAAATTAAAATAAAAATATTAAAAAGAAAAAAAAGACCGTAGGTGCTCTGTAGCCTCTCCCAACTACGGATGACATCTGCCACCACCACCCAAGGCCTTGCACATGACAGGCAGGTGATATGCTAATGAGTTGAATCTGTAGCCCATTGCTTTAATTACTAGATCATGCTAGAAGTGACTTTATATTTTCTGAGAAAGACTTCGAGAGCTCTCACAGTTTACAGCCCCAGGACCACCACCCAACCTCTCGTGGTTTCACAGAGAACAAAACCACCCTGGCCAGCACTGTGTCTGATCATCAGAAGTGTAACTGAGACCATCGAGGGATATCCTGGCCTCGTGGACTCACCAGATGGCTACAGCTGCAGGTATGACCTCAGGCAAAGCCATCAGAAGACGTCCAGCTGTTCCCAGTCCACATGGCTGAATCGTGGGATCTGGGGCAAAGGAACAACTATTTTAAGCTATTGTGTTTGCAGGACGCTTGTTATATGGCAATACATCATTAAGATATAAGAATCTGGAATGCTGTTATACTGAGACCTGTCATTTCAGCAATCTAGAGCTAGAAGCAAGAGATTTTCAAGTTTGAGGCCAATGAGGCACTACGTCCGAAAGGAGAGAGAGAGAGAGAGAGAGAGGAAAACAGAATATGATGAACTATCCCAGTGATCTATTCTAGAATGTGGGAACAGGTGACTTTGCTTTGTGTGATTTCACTCACTCTCCCCTTTCCTGACTCTAGGAATGCTGTAGACTCAGGACAGCCTTGGAGGGACTTATCACCTGCATTTTTACCTCAGTTTCCCATTTTTTCCCAGAGATGGTCAGAGTGTATACACGGACAGATATCTAAAAGCTTGGGACTCTGATTTCTCACAAAAATGTGATTCTTGGGTTTTCCATAAAGCAGGACTCTAAAATCTGCAACAGCAGTGTGCAAGCAAATCTTGAAACACAGATTCTGACTGAATGTCCTGGGCCAGCTGACATTCCATCCTTCTAACAGAGGCCCAGCCAAGCCCATGCTAAGTGTCCAAACTCATCATCTGGAGTAGGGATGGTCAAGAGATGTCCCTTCCAGGAATGCTTGGTAGACCCTTGCACCATCTCAAATGCTTCAATATCAGTATCAATTTCTTCTGCCCATACTGTAAGGCCAGGGCCATGTGTCTTCATTTTAAAGATCTCAACTGTAAAAAAATCTAAATATTTTTAGAATTTAATATCCTTCTCAGAAACCACTTTGTGTTTTGAGGCAAAGGAACCTCATTTGAAACAAATACTTTTTTTGAACCGTCTTTTATTCTGTAACAGGGTGTGTGGGATCAGATCGTTTCAACAAATCCAGGGATGCAGTGGATTTATTTACTTGTTCATATGAAAAAGACAACTTCGTAAGTAATCCTTGTAAGGCTTGGCTTTGTTCTACTGTTCATGAAATATTCAATGAAGGCAAAACCAAACAACTTCAGCACTGGGAAGTTATAGACAGTAGTCTGTGTGGCTTTGTTTTTGTTTATACTTTGTGGAGGGCAAGGGCAGGAGAGGACACTGTGGCTGGTGTTTGCTGGGTGGCATGACAGTATGAGGGAGAGACTGAGTTAAGCAGTTTCTTACCATTGCGACAAATACCTGTGATAACCAACTTAAAGAAAAAGGTCTATATTTCAGCTAGCAGTCTGTGGTTGGTTGGCCCGTTGTTTGGGGTCTTGGGTGAGGCAACAGGTCATGGCAGGAAGCACGCAGGGAAACAAAGCCATTTACATCATGGCCAAAGAGTTGAAATGAGAAAGTGTTAGAGCGCCATATCCCTTTTAAGGGCACACACCTAATGACCTGAAAAAAGTGAAAAGTGAGAGGCAGTACTGTCTCCATCCTGTCCATCCCACCTTGGCACTCAGCGGTCGGCAGTGTGAGAACTGGCAGAGGAACTCACAAGTGAGCAGGTGAGCCTGGTTTGTCATGCCATGGGCCTAAGTCTTCATCTTTAAGCAGTCCCCACCCAGCCCATCCTAGAAGACTGTGTCAGAGCACTAATTCGGCTCTGAGTTACACTGCATTGAGTTGGCCAGCACTGGCTGCTGTCCTGGGGCTGGTATGTGTGTCTTCTCATGACATATATGGGTGCTTTGTGGCAAACACATTCAGACACACTGTTGTATCCCTGTGCAGTGGAAAGCTCTTTGCCCACAGAGAAGTTAGCCAGAAAACAAAAACAAGACAAACAAACAAACAAACAAAAACAAAATAGTGCCTTACTGTACCGATTGAGAAGGCTAGAGTTCCTTGTGGACAAATTTATGTGATACCAGCCTATGCTTGCTTCTGCTGGCCAAACCTACCCATACATGGTCACGCAAAGTCACCCACCTCCATTGCCATGGCCACGCTAACACTGCTCAAAGGTCCTTATCTTCAGTTGGAAATTATAGTTCCCAATGCCCTGTAAACAGCTTGAAGCTGTTCTGTATGGTAACTTATATTTTGTAAATATTTTGATGGTTACTCCCTGAACCTGAGCAGTCAGAATGCCAGGGTTGGTTCACTAATGGAACCAACTCCACGGCTCTGTGCCCAAAGGGCAAGGTCTTTGGGTCAAATTGGCCTGGTTGAACATAGAATTTTTCTCTATATTTGAGTGAATCAGGACACATCAGAACTTTTTCATTTTCTCGCCCTTTGACTATATAGAACAGTACTTCACTT
This sequence comes from Psammomys obesus, assembly GCF_907164565.1. Classification (NCBI taxonomy): domain Eukaryota; kingdom Metazoa; phylum Chordata; class Mammalia; order Rodentia; family Muridae; genus Psammomys; species Psammomys obesus. The sequence continues at coordinate 786,511 of NW_026596162.1, forward strand.
GTGATTGTTGTCGAGGATAAATGAAGTGGCAGAGGAAGAATCTAGTCTTTAGTAAGTTCTTAGCAAATTCATTTACCTGCAGGTGTTAACTGAGCGCCTATTTCTTGCATCCCAGTGGATTGCTAGCTAGTAGTCCCTTGGGGGCTGCAGTGTAACCATGAATGAACAAGATATAGACATCCCTCTCTTTTGGTACAGCTCTCCCTGTGATGGTAGACATGATTATAATCATTGTTGTTTCCAGGACATTTATCCTCTAGGGCTATACAGATGTTATCTACAGGAGGGAAGTAGGTAAGGATGCTAAGCTAGATACAGACATCCAGCCTCTGCTCTAGGCGAGAGCTCATAGCTGTGCCTAAGCTTATTGGATCGAATCATAATCCAGGTGTCTGTTAATTCAACATTGTATGTGTGCCCCTTTGGATAAATGGTAAAATATAAACCCATCATGTATGCACCAGACTTGTTGATGTTCTCAGGCGGGAAAGAAAACAAGGCTCCTTGAACACGCTCATCTTTCCCAGGGGAGGGAGAGACATGGAAAGGGTGTTCTTGAATCTTCCAAGCCAAACTGGAATCCCATCTGCTATGGAGGCTTCATGGCCAGTGAGTGCACAGTAGATGAGGGTCTCAGGGTGGAGTGGCTTCTTTTATTGAGCAGACTTTTAAGTATTCCATTTAGATTCATGTTGTAACTGAAGAATTGCAAAAGAAAACGTCAGAGGTACCGAGGACTCCAGGAAAGCAGGGGAATGTTTTGGAGGTAAAGAAAGCTAAGAAAAAATAGTTCTGAAATCTAATAAGTACTGATTGCTTAAATTCTTTGTAGATCTACTTTTGTGACCCAGTCACAGACCCTGGAAAAGCTGTACAGGACAGTCAACTCCAAACATAGTACATTAAAATGCTCTGCTGTATTTAAGACAAGCTGGGAAGAAAGTTATATACAAATTTTCCCGCAATAAAATCTGATTCTTCCCGCTTAATAAGTGTAGAATAAATGTTAAAGGTATATTGGCTTGAAGAGAGGCCAAGCTGCTCAGAAACCCTCATGCGCGGTCCTGCCCACACTGTAGTTCTGGGTGATCTGTACCAGGAACAGGTGATGCTGATGGTCTCAATGGCTTAACAATCCAGAACACATAACCTGTAGTTACTAAAATCACATTCATAGAGCTCCCCGTGTGTGGTTAAGGAGGAGGCGTGCACTATGAGCAAGCCTCACCTTGCACTGTAACAGAGCTGCTGGATAAGGGATGAGTTAGATCCAGGCAAGTTCAGCGCTGGAGGACCTTTAAAATACAGCCCAGCTGTGAGATTTGTCAGGAAGCCAAGAACAGAGGCAGTGGCCCCTGCTAGACCTTGGCTCATGCATAGCCAGGGGGAGGAGACACTGGGTGCACAGAAGGCTCTGTGAATGGGAATGAGGGATGGGGAATGGGGGCAACAGACAACACACTGAGACTTCCTCTGGCATACTGCGTGCTTTCAACCATGGGTCAGGCAATGTTTTTTGTTATTGTTGTTTTTGTAAGGATGAACAGCAAACATTTTGACCCTGTGGACTCAACTCTGCTTTAGCACAAATGCTGTGTTCCAATAGAACAGGCTTCATAAAAGCCAGCAGGAGCTGGTTGGTCTGCTACTTCACCTAGGGCCAGGAGTTGACAAGCACTGCAACTTTCCCTGCCTCGGTTGTGTTTATTAGCGAATGCTGATGCCATTGGGTGACATCATTTATGTACCTAGTGTGTAGTCCCCTCGACTCTGGCCTTCCATTCTCACGTCAACCTTTGATGGCTGACTTTGGATAAGACAAGAGCCTCCTAATATCTAGCTATCTAGACAATATCCCCACCAACGCTGGGTGTGGTGGTGCATGTCTATGATTTGAGCACTTGGTAAACTGAAGCGGGAAGATCCCAAGTTCAGATCAACTTACATAGCAAGACTGTCTAAAAATAAAAAATAAAAATAAAGAAAAAACCAAACGAAGCGAAATAAAAATATTTGCTTCTGGGTCTCAGTCTCCATCTCCCCCCTCATCCTCTTCCCTTGCTAAACATGCATTGCTTCATATTCACTAAGAAGCAGTCTGAAAGGCTGGGTAAGGTGGCACTCACCTGTAACACTAGCACTTATGAGATGGAAGCCAAGGACCAGGAGCCTGTGGCCAGCCCAGGCACAGGAGCTCCTGAGGGGCAGGGACAAAACCAAACAGTCCAAAACACAAACAATGTTTGTGTCCACGAGGCCAAATTCTCAAGTATCCTCCAGTCAGGAGGACCTTCATAGCCATTAGGAGGCTGTTTTCCAAAATTCATTTTTAAAAGCTGCTTTAATAAAAGCACATTGTGCATCTTGGTTATTTGTCTTGAGCGTTTTTTTCCACTGGCATTTTAAATGAAGGGTTTTGTTCCTTCTTTTCATTTCGTCCTTGGCGACAGTGGCCACATACCGACACTTCACCCTTTCCTGGCCCTCAGCGCTAAGACTTGAGAGTCAGCCAAGGAGCCAAATAGCTTCTGTCTCTTGTTGTCTTTCTCCAGGACCAGGACAGCATGCCAAAGAAATGACCTCACTGCACAGCAGCCAGCCCTGTGCTTCCTGTTTCTTTCCTCCTGAGGAGCCCTGAATCATATCAGCAGTATCATTGGACTCCTGGGCTCATTTCCCCGTTCTGAAAATGTCTGGAGTTGGAGGAGGTGGAAGCCAAGTGTAATCAAAATAGTCCCACTCTGCTTTTTCCCTGCTGATTGGACCACATGTTGCACAGTCCTGAACGAACGCACACCATCTGGTTTGATTCAGCTGCACACTCAGCTCCCAGGCCAGACCCTAGTGATCTTATATGATTTGCTGGACACTCACTGCGCCCCAGGCAAGCTTTGTTAAGTTCCGACTCTTACACATTGACTCTGTGCTCCAGGGGAAGGTTTTCTTGAATATAAACCCAGATGAGTGTTTTAAGACTACTATGAAGTAGACAGTACTCCATGATCAGGGTTAGGTTTTTCTGTGTCTCTCCTGGTGCAGTTTGATGTCCCTGCCCTAAGGTAAAATTGTCAATAGGAACTCTAACATAGAGTGTAGACACAGAGACTTGAAACTAACTATCCAATGACTTAGAGCTAGAAAGATAGTTCAGTGGTCAAGAGCACTGGCTGCTCTTCCAGAGGACCTGGGTCTGGATTCCCAACATACACAGGCTCACAACCACCTGTCATTCAGTTCCTTTTATAGCCCCTTTATAGCCTCTGTGGGCACCCCCCCACACACACTATAAAAACATGCAGTCAGGCAAAACACCCATACACATAGAATAATAAAATAATTTTTAAAATAAAATGTCAATGTCTTGTAGAAAGGAAAGACAAAGAGAGGGCTGGAGAGATGGCTCAGCAGTTAAGAACATATTCTTCTCTTGGAGAAGACCTCAGCTTGGTTTTTGGCACTCACCTCAGTCGCTCACAACTGCCAGCTCCACGGACTTTGATGCCCCCTTCTGGCCTCCACTAGTACTTGCACTTACATGCACATACCCACACATGGGAACACACATATACACATAATTTTAAAAAAAATTTAGAAGAAAGGATCAAAGATTAGAAATAGTCTTCAAAAGTACTCCCCCAGTGACATACTTTTTCCAACTAGGCTCCACCTCTTACAGTTCTCATCCTCTCCCCAAAAACTTCACCAGCCAGATACCAGGTAATCAAAATGCAGACAAGGGGGGTCACATTTCATACTCAAATAAAGAGTATACTATCATAAGCACATACATGCATTACTAAAAGGTATGAGCATTTAGGATCAGGGTTTTCTTTACTTTTTTTTTTAATCTCCTTGAGCACTGATCTTAGCTCCATTACTTTTTCTGGTGCTCTTTTTCTTCTTAAGCTTTACATTTTGTATTTTCCCTTGCTCTGCTTTCTCATTTTCAGTACAGATCTGCATACAAATGGTCACTAATAAAACTACAGGACACACTCTGTACTAGGCTATCTTGAAATCTCTTCTGTCAGTGACATTAACCCAAAACTCTTCAATGTAGCTCAGACATATTTTTCAGACAAGGTCAAAATGCAGCCACATTCTTTGGCAAAATATCACAAGTCTAGTCTTGAAGCTACTTACTAATATTTTTCCCTTTGAAATTTCTTGATCTGGGCCCCCACAGTTCAAATCTCCCTCAGCACTGTCTTCATTGCTCCTACTAGTATGGTTCATTAAGCCTTACTTAAAGCATTTAACTGCTTTCCTAATCCTAACTCCGAAAGTCCACATTCTGCCAACAAATAGCATGTTCAGGCCTGTGACTACAATATCCCACTCCTGGTACCAACTTCTGTCTTTTATTGCTGTGTAGAGACACCTTAACCATGACAATTTTTTTAAAGCATTTGATTGGGGCTGGCTTATAGTTTAAGGGATTTAGTCCATTATCCTCATGGCAGACAGATATGTTAGCTGAGAGTTCTATATCCAGATCTGAAGGTAGCAGGAAGAGAGAGCCACTAGGCCTACCTGGCTTGGGCTTTTGAAACTTCAAAACCCACCCTTAGTGACATACTTCTCCCAACAAGACCATATGTACTCCAACAAGACCACACCTCTAATCCTTTCAAATAGAGCCACTTTCTGGTGACTAAACATTCAAATACATGAGCTCATTCTTATTAAGACCACCACATTCATCATGTCACAGCACATGTCAGAGAATCCTTCCTTCTTAAGAGCCATTGCATGTACTAACTACATTTTACTTGCCTGTTTATCTGCAGCAGATACCTGGGCATGGGGACTTCTACTTCTTAGTTATTGTAACACTTGTAGAAAAAATTATATATATATATATATATATATATATATATATATATATATATATATCAGTCCCAGTTTTCAACTTTTTGCAAGTATATGCCCATAAAAGGAGCTTCTGGAGCACATAGGAATTCTATTTTTGTTTTGTTTTGTTGTTATTAATCCCATACTGTTGTTATTAATTTTGTGAAGACCAACTTGGGATTGGCAGGCCCTGTTGTCAGTTCTTCTGATCACAATAGGCCTAAGTTAAGATAAATCTTAAGCTACTTACCTGGGGAACTTCAGTTTTCCAATCTCTTTTTCATTCAACTACTTATTAATGACAGTCTAAAGGATCCTGCTTCTCCTTAAAGATCTGATAAAGATCTGATAAAGATCAGGGTAGAATATAATATAATTGCTGTAGAGACAGCATTATAAACAACAGGAAAGTAGCAGGATATGACATGCTATCTAAAGAGGCCTACTATGCCATACCCAATGCCTCTTCTTTGCTTTGTATATTAAAATTAATCTCCAGCCCTTCATTTTCACAGCCATTGATGAAGCTCTTGGCATCTGCAGCAAGGGCCATACAGCATCTTTAAGTCTGGGCTCACTGTCTTACTCCTTATATATCTGTGTCCCCATTGCTGAAACCCATACAGCATGCTGTTCAGGTTGCCCAGGAATTAGACAGTGAAAAAGATAAGTGTGATGGGTGGCAGGATCTGGTGAATCCCAGAAGTTCTTGAGAGCCCATGCTAGACTTCCTTTCTGGCTGCTTACACTGTGTTGATACAGATCTCTGGTTTCCTAGATTTTTCTGATTACCGAGGAAAAGAAGAAATTCGGATTTTTAACATGAAACTATTCGTTTTCACATGAAACTTCCAGGTTTTGAATGACAGTCATTTACACGTATATATGTGTAAGGAATATCACAGCCCACATAGACACATTTGCAAGGTTACACAGCCTGTGAACACACTCCAGTAGGACATAAGCATGTCTGGCAAGCAGCTTATGTTTTCAGCTTGCCTGTTAGGAATGAGTGAACAGAGAAATGGAAATGAAGGTTCAGCAAGAAGCTAATGAGGCTGAGCCTCATGGGCCTAGTTTGCCCATTACTTGGGGTCATGTATTTTGCAATATTTTCCAAAATAAGAAAGCAACCACAATTGATTAAGGTCCTGTGTTTTCCCACTGTGACTGCCCTTTGTCTTGGGTGTCATTAAACTAAATGAGGATATCCTTGGGAAAAGTCATGTTGAAGATCCTTTTAGTTTGAGTAGAGAGGGGTATATACTCGTGGCTAGCACAAGTGGGTCCTAGGTCATAGCAGGATTGCTCCACTCAGGTCAGTGTCTGATACAGCATGTGAAAGTCTTGAGCCTAAAAACTGGCCCCCGCCACAGCCTGCGCCTTATAGTCTATGCCATAGTTTGTGTCCTGGAATTTCCTGCCTGATGCTGGGAGCTTGTCTTGGACCTGCTTGGGCTTCTCATCTGCCTTCCTTAAGGTGATAAACGCCACCACTGGTTCTGTTCCTCCAAACTCAGTCACCAAGAGGTGATTATTCATAGAAGATAAGCATGTAATGCAAACATGCCTATGGTAAGGCACAGGGGCTGAGAGTATGTAAAGAAGTCATGGGCCAGTCTTCAGTGGGGATGCTATACCCAAAATATATCTGCCAGGGCACTATGAAGGCATAGCTTTTAAGGAAAGAAGTGAAAATATAAGTAACACATATTTATTAACTATATGACGTTTAACATTTTATATACTTAAAAAATAATTTAACTGGAACCATTTATGCTATCTTAAGTTTCCCTGGGAAGATGTGAGCAAATGTCTACTCATGCCAGATGACATACCAGCAACACAGCAGATTAATTACCCTACCCAAGTCTAGTTTGGTGAATTAATAAATTTGATAGGCTTACTTGCAGGAGCATAGGTGAAAGGCTGTTTATAGAGAGTGACTAATCCCCAAAGAACTGCCTCACCAAAAAGTCTCAATGTGGATGATAGCTTCTCCACAGCTGTCTAGACGGAGTCCCTACTTCAAGAACATTTCACCTCTATATACTCTAACACTTCCAGAGATCTCATGAGGCTGTGACAGAATTATATGCAGCTCAGAAGGGATTTCAAGAGGACTGGATGGCTGGAATCTCAGATGAGAGTCTAGTGACCTCTCCCACTCTCCCCTCCTATCAAGCAATGTAAGCAGACCCAGTCTTGAGGGTCATTTGCAGGTAGTCACAATTGTTCTGATTAAGATGGGAATAGCTATTGTGCTCAGAGGACAACATTTCATAAATCCTTGTCCCTCCCTCTGGCTCTTACATTCCTCCTTCCTCTTTTTCTTCACTATTCCCTGTGCCTGGAGTGAGTATATTTGTGGTTCTATTTGTGGTTAAGCCATTAACAGCAACAGTTGCTTATTCTCCAGTGGTTTGACTGAATGTAAGTCTCTGTAGCAACTTTTCTCCAGGGTAAACAGAAATACAAATGTTTAGAAGGAAATTTGACATGGACATCATGTGTGTTTAACAATAGCAGTGTCATCTGCTAAAGCCTATGACCTCCCTAGTCACAGTCTTTTATACAGGCTTGTAATAAGAAGTATGAAATCCCTGATGTGATGTAGACCTTAAACCAAATTAGAAAACAGCTGGTTGCACCCATAACAGTCATGCCACTATTAAACCATTGGACATCCATTGTCTGTCATATTGATAGTAAAGCAAACTGGGTTCGCAGCCCAGTAGGTCTCTGGGTAATAATTGGCCCCCAGCAACCTTCTGAGGGCCTTCTGTCACCATAAAAGCTAGTCATCGAGAAAGAAGATTTCAATTTTGTTCAAGCTTTATTCTCTATCCTACAACCAAAACACAAGGAATCTTCACCAATAGGGTCTTCTCATCTAGTTCTAGTAGGTAGCTAACAGCAGTAGCAATAGCCTGTGTTGTTTTGGGAGACTTTTGGGAACCCTAAAAACTTTTAGGGAGGGAGCCTACCCATAATAGTGCAATTTTTATACAGAAAATTTTATGGTTTATGGGAGTATATTTTTCTATTCTTGCAGGATATCTTTTGTTCAAATTCTTTCCAGTCTCTACAGGTTCTCAGCCTGGCCTTGTTGTATATTTCTGTCCATCTCTTCTGTCCCCACTGTGGCAAATCTATTATCTGACAGTTTTTCCTTTTAGGCCACCCACAGAGTCAGACCTCTGAGCACAGCCCATTTGTCAGCACAGATTGCTTCCAGCAAGGACTCATGGCTTACAACTGTCTATACTGCTCTTAACGCAGCCCTCTAACTGCTCTTTCTTTCTTCCCTCCCTTGCCACATGGTGTCTGTCCTCATTTGCATTATGACAGCTATGTCCATGTCTGGTGTTCTTACTTGTATGCTGGTAGGCATTTAAAGGGATGGGAATAGTGTCCCTCCCAGGACCCTGTCTTGTTTGGCTCTTGGTTCAATTAGTGGTGTAGATTCAGTGACTTTGAAGCACGTGTCACACTATTGATGGGACTGCAGACATCACATCTTACTGTAATTATACATAACACTTGTGTAGGGTTCAGTTCTATACCACCTTTCAAAAGAGGCTTGCCCAAAATACCTTCAATCCAACCCTTAATGGAATGAGCTGTTTTTGCTGTTGCTGAATGGAACCAGTGGTAGAGTCTACCTATGGAACTTTATGTGTACCTGGCATTGTTGTTCTAAAACCCTTTCCATCACCGGAAACCAGGACCCTCTTGACATGTCTCATTGGGTTGCTTCCGAACTGATTTTTCATCTTCGTCCTTTAGGTGTGGTTGTATATATTTCACATGCTTTTCTAACTGTAAGGCTCAGCATTTAGCGTAATATAAACGACACCTTTTTATAGAGAGTGGACCGCTGTATCACAGAAGGCCCACCCGGAGGTCTCTGCTGAGCTAACTTGCGTCTTAGGTCTCTGGAAAAAGCGGTCCTACCCTGATCAGCAGACTGTGCGTCACACACTGCCTCACCCATGCTCAGTTTCCTCACCACCGTTCCTACCTCATTCATTTTCTCCCCTCTCATTGGCTGATCCTTCCTGGATGGTCCAAGATTTTTAGATCCAAGGAGAAACCATTTAGTACAGCACCATTTGTATTTTCTTTTTCTTTCCCCCCCCAAAAAAAACAAGTATAAGAAATGGCAAGCCATCACTCGTATCTCATCTTCTTTTCTCTCTATCTTTTCTAAGTCAGTTAAGCATTTTACCCCCTTTCTCCACTTTGCCTGCCATTTTGGAGGCTAGGGTGAAGGTTGGCATCTATATTTCATTTTCAAATTATAATTCTTCCTAATGTGGGCAAGTTCTTTCTGAGAAGACAGCTGATCCTTCACTGTATGTCTTGTCACTCCCAGCAGGAGCGGTGAAATTTCTGCCAAACTTCCTTAAACTCCTGTTCCATACATAGCACTTTCAGGGACTTCAGTATATTCTCTGATCCATCAGCCATTCCAGGGTGGTCCCTGTGTACACTCCCATGATGGACCACATTCATTAAGGACATATGTCTCCCTATAAGAAGACACAAAAGATGATAGCCTCACCAGAATTTCTCACATAGATTTCTCTCACTTTCCCCTAGGACAAATTGCTCAGCCTCAGTGCCATGTCTTATTACCAATAGCAGAGACACAGCAAATGCTGCTCTAGCAAAGAGGCACACCATTCCTTACCACACAGAGAACCACCATGCTAGGATGGCCCCAAAGATGCTCCACCCTTAGCTTAGTTTCATGTACATGTCTCATCACCCAGAACAAAGAAAATACAACTTATCCTCCCCAAAATAATGCCTTCCCAGGTTGGTACCTAGTGACCATGAGAGGCTTGATCAAATGAAGGCAAATGTGTTCGTGTCTGTGTCCTGGACTATCTGTGATTGCAGCGCAGGACATAGCTGCTGGAGACTGACTTTTTACAGGAGGCATCAGACTCCAAAGGGAAATGGTCCAGAAAAGAAAGAGGCAATTAGTAAGCCTTCCCTATGCGTATAACCAGATCACCTGACTGTGCGGACTCAAGGGGCGGAGATGTCGACCCCCTCAGTAGGAGTGTCAAGAAACCAGAGACCACAATTTTAAATCGCCATACAGGTTAAATCACCATTTAGGTTAAAATGTTAGCCATTCTGGTGTTGGATGGCTTCCAGGAATATATCCAACAACTATTTAAAGAGCACTTCGAAGAGTCAGGGCACAGTATGGCATATCCATTCCCAACACATAGGAGGCTGAGGTATGACAAGTGCAAGTTGGAGGCTAGCCTGATCTGTACAGGAAGACTCTGTCTAAAATAATCAGCAAATAAACAAAAAAAAAAAAAAAAAGAAAATTTCATAAAAATTTGAAATCCCTTAAAATTTTACAGCTCATACATGAAAGAAATTACTAGGGTCCCTCTCCTAATAGAAGGAGGTAGGCTTTCCCTATATTCAACAGTTCGAAGACATCACAGAACCATCCACTATGAGGGTGTGAGCTCTGAAGTAAATTTTCTCTTGTTTTTTATTTATTTATTTATTTATTTAGAAATAAAAATTCTATCATTTTAAAAATTTTTATCAGCCATAAAATTTTGAAATTAAAAAACTTTCCCCAAACATCAAAGTTATTCTGATCATCCACACTACAGGCAAGACAGAGTGATAATAGCTTCCTGGTTTCTCTGTAGATACGATCGTAAGTGTGTTATCACATGAAAAGGCACTAAAATCATGCTGCCAAGAGAGTGCCAGTATTTTGGACTGGTGCATCACATAAGCTCTTTAGTAACAACCTACACACAATGAATTACTCTTTAATAATCAAAGGCCCAACTGAGCAAGGTAAGTCCAGGAAAACCTCAGAGAAGGATTAGATTTCAGTTGGCAGGAGAGCAGATGCTGGCCAAAGGGCTACATCAACCGGTCAGTCCAAGTCGGCAGTTATACATGACCACCACCTGACTGGCTCAGCCTCTGTCCTGATTGGTTAGAGCCCGCCCTTAGCAGTTGGTTAAGGCTTTGCACATTTTCTGTGTCAGTTAGAACAAACAGTATCTGCAAAAGCGTCAGAAGGAACAATCTTGGCTCCGACATCAAAAGGTGAGGATTGGCATGAATCCAGCTGATGTGGGGCAGATGTGGGGAGCACAGCTGTTTAAACTCTAGTAAAACCAATTGTGAAGGAAATTAAATGTTAAGTGAAGGAATCTGTCCATTATCTAGCAAGCAGAGGAGATTAATGAACCCTATCAGTAACATAATACTAACATTTTTATTGTGATTTAGGAATGCTTACCAGAGTAGTTAAACTAGAAGAAAGGAAGAACCTGTCTTAAGGCATTATTGTGATAATCCAGCCTTGGGCTATCAAATACAGACTAGGAAAATAGAGTTGGGGTTTGTGCATTATATTGGTTACTTTTCACTGCTCTGACGAAAGCAACTTAAGGAGGGAGGAAGGGGTTTATTCTGACTCACGTTTTATCACGAGGGGAATGCATGGTGGTGGAAGCACAAGATGCCATGTTTCTTCTGTAGCCAAAAAGCAAAAAGACACAAGCTCTTGTGTTCATTTGGTTTTCTCTATTTCTTTCTACTCAGTCTGGGACTTCAAGCCCATGCCATAGTAACGCCACATTCAGGATGGTTTGTCTTTCCTCAGTTAAGCCTTTCTGAAAATACCCTCACCGACATGCCCAGAGCTGTGTGTGTCTCCTAGAATTCCAAATCCTTTTGGTTGACAAGATTAAATCTTACAGAAGGGCCCCACCTCCTGAACTCAAGTTTGATACTGTTTAGTACTGGATACCCCACCTGTCCCGTTAAATTGCTCTGAACCCCTCTTTTCTGCCACTGCAGTAGTAGGTGCTGACACCCTAGCATCTCCATGCTGGGTACCCGAGGATGTCTATACTCTCTATCTCTGGCCTCTCCAATGCAAAGACAATGAACTTGACACACAAACTGTCGGTACTGAGTGACTATGAGCCACTGAGAATAGGAGGCCTTACATGAATGCTCCCTTCATCCCATGGTGCTGAGATTTACTTCAGAGGCCTTCCTAAAGTCCCTATGAGATCTAGCATTTCCGTCCTTTGGATATGGAGCAGAATGTGTTAAAAAGCATAGTCCCAGATTGTGGTAGAACGCTTAAGCGGTGGGGACTATGGGACACTGGCATCCTCTCTTTCTCTCTGCTTTCTGGCTAACCTGAGGGCAGCAGCTTCCTCTGCTTTGAACTCCCACCATGATGCACTGTCTCATTACAGTCCCCAAAACAGTAAGATCAATTTACCAGGAGATGAAACTCTCAGAAGTATGAGCCAAAGTAACCTTTCTCCTCCTACAAGCTGATCACCTCAGGCAGTAGAAATGGAAGGCTGACTGACGGACTGAAATACAGTCTCTTCATAGGTGGTGTTACTATGTCTTTATAAGGTAACACTTCTGTGATCTTATCATCAGAGAAAACAGCAAGCTGGAATTCCATCCTGCCTGCAATATGGTTTATCAAAATTATTTTCTTTCATGTATGCTATGCTTTTTTATTCCACCTGCCCCAGCTCCAGGGCAGACCCTGATTGACATACCTGAAGGGACTCTTAACCATTGTTGTTTTTTAACCATTGTCCTGGCCATAATTAGTGGGCAAAAAGAGGAGAAATCAATCAGGGAGATCTGAAGCCAAACTCTGAAGCAATCAAAGAAGACAGTGTATAACCTCTGGAAACTGGAAGAATCCTCTTATGGTCCTAAGAGGGCCATCCTAAGGTGAACCTGAAAAGATAGACATTAATGAACTTCTGAATCAGGCTTGAGCATAACCCACATGGTCTCACATAGTTTCTGATAAGGGCAACGTTATATTTTTTAATTTATTACAATTTTTATTCATCCCAGCTGTATCCCCCTCCCTCTTCTCCTCCTATATCCCTCCCCCAGTCCACTGATAGGGGAGGTCCTCTTCCCTTTCCATCTGACCCTAGCATATCAGTTCTCATCAGAACTGTCTGCATTGTCTTCCTCCTTGGCCTGGTAAGGCTGCACCCCACTCAGGGGGAGGTGATCAAAGAGCCAGCCACTGAGTTCATGTCAGAGATAACCCCTGTTCCCCTTACTAGGGAACCCACTCAGAGACTGAGATGCCATGGGTTACATCTGTGCAGGGGTTCTAGGTTATCTCCATGCATGGTCCTTGGTTGGAGTATCAGTCTCAAAAAAAAAAAAAAAAATCCCTGTGCCCAGATTTTTTAGTTTTGATGTTCTCCTTGTGGCATTATGTATTTTTTTAAGCCAGTTTGAGGCAGGTTCCTCCTGCCTGCTTCTAGAAAGGCTCTCAACTGCTGGTGTACAAACAGATTTTATAATTTATAGGCCTATAAATCATTCCTGTTTGCTAATTTTACTATTGCTCATTGTTAGCAAGAATAGTGATGGGCCATGGAACAGGCTGAGATGATATTCTAAATGCCTGTTTTGATTTAGCATCTTCTTTTAGGGAAGAAAAAAAAAATCTAGATGCTTTATCCATAGAATGTTCAGAAACAGATCCTCACTAGAATATATAAGTGAAGAAACAAATGACTGAAAACAGAAAACCCAGCTGTTTTATATTTAAAATTCACAAGTCATCAAAGGCAAGACAGCTAAATACATAAAATGAAAACATAGAACTTGTTATATTGCAAAAATTCCCAATATAAGTAAAGTTCAGACATAAACAACAAACAAAGAGCAACAGTTGCAGCTTATATGACAGATTAAAGATTAGTGTTCTCTGTGTACAGAGTTCATGTAAATCTGTAAGAAAAAACAAGTCAATAGGAAAACAGGTAAGGGTCGGGGTGTCACCCAGTGGTAGAATGCTTGTCTAGCATGCATGAGGCTAGGTACACACACACACAGAGAAAATGGAGGGTGGTGGTGGTAAAATATGTGACCACAAAATTAAGCAACATATGACAAGATGCTAAACTTGAGATCAAAGCTAGGACCATCAGTGTAATAGTGGTTACCTATAATTACAACTAATGTATATTAAGCACCGGGAACCAGAAGATTATCTCAGAGATATATAATAATGATTACTATAGAGTTTTAAAAGTCAACAACAAAATGATGATCAAATACATTGAGGCCATGTTCAAAGATAAGGTAGACCCTTCAGATTTATAATGAAAACAGGTATCTGTTGCTGGAAGCCACCAACTCATAGAACGGGATTCCATTCACATTAAAATGTATGCTTACATATACACCAAAGTTTGGAGAGAAATCCCTAACTATTAATAATGGTTATTTCTCATGCTTAAGATCATTCAGAGATCATTTTACAAAACTGCCAAAATATTTTACAGAGTGCCAAAAATAGTTTTATTTTATAATAAAGGTTTAAATGAGCACAAGTCAGGGAGAAATTCAGGTTAGAAAGTCTGTACTGGGTGCTATTAAATTTGGGAGAGGAAGAGAAAGAGGTTCGGAGGGAGGGAAGAAAAAGTCTCTCCTTTCCTGGAAAGTTCAAGAAAAGAAAGCATCTTCCTCAACAAAGAAACCAGGCACTGAGAAGCTTCCCACGGACTTCCTGGTGAATAGAGGTGTACTTTCTTGGCTCAGTCTACCAAGCACAAGTTCCTTCCACAGTTGTTCACAGGGGCTCACTGGAAAGTCTGAGCAGGTCGCTGGGGCTTTGCCAGGCTCTATCTGTGGGGGCCAGTGGCCTCTTCCTCCTCCTCCACTGCCAGCCCAGGATTTTCATGTCTGTTTCTGCCTCTCAGCCCTGTGGACTTGCCTTTGGACTGTTGATAACACCTCAGTGCTATTGTGAGTGGACAAAGTCTAACCAGGATTGATCCTACAAGCTAATGCTTTGGTGGAGTTGCCTCTCCCTTCCCCGAAACTGGAATTTGGAGCCTCTGGATAATAAGCCCCCTCACCAGGATGGTGGTGTCACACTAACGAACAAGCCATGAGCTCTGTTTATCCATGTCTTGTGGTCAATTTAAAATTTGAGTTGTGAAACATGCACTTGGATGAATCCTAACCCTATCAAAAAAATAAATAATAAATAAAATAAATTTAAAAAAGAAAGATAAAAGGCCAAAAAACCACCCTGGTGCTTAAAACAGTCATGTTACTTCTTCAAACAGCAAGCTTGCTTTACTGTCAGTGTGAGATCCCAGTATGGACACTGGGGACCCCAGACCTCAGGCAACATGATGTTCACTCTGCCACATTTCATCTCTAATTGCCAGGTGCAAAAGTTCAGAGCTTCGGGGATTTGTAAAGAGTGAACTTTGGCACTTTGGTTCTAAATAGAGAACTGAAAATGAAGACGTGGCAGGGAATATCTTTGCAATGACACCTAGAGTTGCTGATATCAATAGCATCTCTGAACAATGTAATCAAATGGTACAACATTTATTTACTCAGCCATCAAATAAATATTCACTGAGGCTGTAAAACACTCAGGTCCTAGAGCAGGAGAAACAGAAGTGCTGCAGTGGCAAGGGACTAGGTGACCAAACAAAAACCCAGCCGTCTGTGAATAATCCCGATTATCAACTTGACTGAGAAGCATCTGGGAGATGAAGAAGCACACTTTTGGGTGTCTCTGTGAGGACATTTCCCAGAGAGGATTAACTAATGTCAGAGGGAGACATGCCTTGCCCCAAAGGCTGGAGAACCTAGAGGGAGTTAAAGACAGTGGGGCGGGGAGACTGACCATAGTGTAGGCAGACCATCTCTGCTTTTCACCAGCCTCGCCTTTCTCTACCTGCCATAATAGACAGACCTCTGAACCTGTGGGTTCAATAAATCTTCTCTCATTTGGAGTAATTTATGTCAGTCCTTCTGTCACGGTGATGAAAAATTAACTTGCTGTTCTTACCTGGTAACCCTGCATTCCTGCCAAATAGATTCTTGGTCCTTGGTTTTGGAAACTATGGTTCAGAGAAGTTACTGAATCCTGGCAAAATACGAGCTTTACCAAAGGCCCTCTGACGGACATTCAAAATGCTGCCAATTCTTGAATGTAAATCCTGGGAACAGGGTAGCTGTGGTTGGTGGTCATAGCGATAATTTCAGGATTGCAAAATTTAAGAAACATGCTCTGTGCACTAGCTTCCCACCACTGTGAACCAGTAGAATCAACTTAAGGGAGAAAGAATTTCTTTTGGTTCACAAATTCAAAGGGTTCAGTCCATGGTCACTGAGGCCCACTTGCTTGGAAAGCGCATGATGTTCTATGGCAGCATGTGGCAGAAGAAAATCATTCCCTTCATGGCAGGCCAGGAAGGAGGGCAAGACAGGAGGGGGCTGATATGACATACCCCTTACCTCCCAAGGAGCCAACCCTAATGAACCCATGTCCTCCAGGCAGGGCCTATTTCCTAATGTTTCTATCATTATCTGGGGACCAAACTTTGAAAACACAAGTCTGTGGAAACATTTTATACTAAACCATGATCCATAAATAGACAACTGATATATTTGGCTTCATTAAAATCAACACTTTTTTCTCTACAACGGCCACTTACAAAGTGTTGCTGGACACCATTATGTTTTTGGGTGATTTTTCCTGAAATCCTGTCCCCAGCTCCTGGAATAATGACTCATGAGACTCATTAAATATTATACAAATACCTAGGCCATATAACTAGGCTTTCCTCTGGCTAGCTCATGACTTAAAATAACCTAGTATACTGCTGTACATTTTGCCACGTGGCTGGTTACCTGGGTTCAGGCACCATATGTCCATCTTCCTCACATCTTCCTTGCCAGCTGAATCTCCTCGTGCCTGGCTCTATCCCAGAATCCCTTCTGCCTTCTGGAAGTCCCACTTATTTCCTGCCTCAGTCATAGGCCATTGGTTTTTTTAATTGACAGGTATTGCATCCATAAAATACACAGGAGATTACATCCACAACCAGCCTGAAAGAAAAACTAGAAATCCTTGTAGATCACATGTCACATGAAGGAATTATACTCAGAGTACAACAGGAACTCTTAAAACTATCAAGTAGAATGGTAAAATACCATGAAGTTAAAAACTTATGTGCACAATTTTCTAGAAATTTCTATTTCATACTTTCTTGGTTGTTGCAATGTAATTAATGTCCATGTAATTAATTTTTTAATTAAAAAATGTATGTAGAGGAGTGATTTGCTTATGTGTATATCTGTGTACACGGAAGTGCCTACAGAGACACTGGAGCTGGAGGTACAGATGGTTGTGAGCTGCTGTGTGGGTGCTGGTATTGGAACCCAGATCCTCTGCAATAGCATTAAGTCCTCTTAAGCTGAACTCTCTGTCCAGCCCCTGGGTGCATATAATTGAAAATGAAACCAAAACCAAGATAAGAGAGAACTACTGTACATGATTGTGCACGTGTTAAGTCCACAGTGCCACAAACCAGAAAGAGATCAATCTTACTGTAAATTTTTAAAAAAATTGTTCTTTTGTGTTTGTGTTTGTCTGTGTGCTTGGGGAGGAGAATGGGTCCCATGTGTCTGTCACAGCACTCATGTGGAGGTCAGAGGACAATCTCAGAGGCTGGTCCTTGCTTTCTACCACGTTTGAGTCAGAATCTTTCTTCTTGTTTCTGCAGCTGAGTTGGCTGCAAACTTCAGGTAAGGTCATCAGTGGTTAATAGTGCCATTTCTGCTTCCCTTCCCACTGCAGGGATGCTGGGTTATAAACCTGAGCTACTCCATTGGGCATTTTTACATGAGACCACAAACTTGGGTCATCAGGATTTCATGTACTGAGCCACCTCCCCTGCCTTAATTATATAAAAGATGTTTCCAAGGGCTTTTTACAGCAGAGCTTCAGCAATATCTCACCTAGGAGCTCCACAGTCAATAAAGCCACCTATTTTCCTTCCTTCCTTCCTTCCTTCCTTCCTTCCTTCCTTCCTTCCTTC
>NW_026596162.1:804300-1007179 GCF_907164565.1 Psammomys obesus
TTCCTTCCTTCCTTCCTTCCTTCCTTCCTTCCTTCCTTCCTTCCTTCCTTCCTGTCTCTCTCCGTCCTTCCCTCCCTCCCTCCCTCCCTCCCTTCTCTCCCTCTTAAAGACTGAACTTTCAACCACAACACCAAGACAGGAAAACAGGAAGTCTTGAGCTAAGAGTTTCAGTGGAATAACAGATAACACAGCAAAATGTGGCATTGCAGCCAGGGTGTAGGGGTCAGGGTGCATAATGGCAGAGTTGATTTCATCAGCCTCAGCTGTGTGCCTGCCTGGATTCCAGCACAGAGCTGGAGTGCCACCCCAAGGCTGGACCAAGCATTGGGTCCTCAGACAGCATGCTGCACGTGGTGATCAGGAAAGAAGCTGTCAGAGCCCATCAGGCTTCTGAAGGTGTGTCACCACAAGTGTTTCTGAAATAAGGATGACTACAATTTGCCCAAAACGTATAGGCACCTGGGCATTTGTGAAAACTTCCCTAACTGAAAACACCAAAAAGAGTGACTGCGTTGAATACATGTGTAAAAAAACAATGGGGGAAAAGCCACAGATAATAGCATATCCTCAATTATATCCAAAGATAAACTGTAAGCAGCTAGACATGTTTTTTTCACTTATATAGTTCCAAATCAAAGTGATAAGCAGCAAGAATGAAGGAAAGAAGTTGTTTCTTATGATTTTTAGTTTGCTACCACAAACCGTGGTGTTTCTAATAAAAAAAATACAAGTCTACAGAAAGGTCAAAGTGATCAAAATGTAGGAGGTAAGAAGTTTGTTCTAGGAGTTAGTTTCTTGTTCTGTGTACATACTGCAAAATGATGCTGTCTTTGTGGTATTCTCGCCCATGTTCATAGACTGTTTGAATAATAAAACCTCACAGCACCGAGCAAAGTGAAATATGAAGATATAGCCACAGATGGTATCAAAACTCCTCTGGGGCTGGTGGATCCCTGGAGGGTCGTGAGAGCTGGGAAAATGATTAACCCAACCAGTCTTGTTTTCCATGAAGCATGGATAGAAATGTGTGACTGCAAAGGCTCTAGGGTGTGGCTAGTTTCCCAGGCAGACAATCAGAAGTAGACATTCAGAATGCTCTGGACGGTTGAGGGGATTCTCTGTCAAATGACTGAAAGTCCTGAAGAACATGTTCACATGGGTCAAATAGCACACTTGTCCCTATTGATATCAACGAAGGCACTGTAAGTAACCCTGTGAGCCCATTAACGAGGTAAATTCTGCTTTTCTTTACAGCCATGCTTCGTGCTTGGATCTCTCGCTCAACCAGGTCAATGCTAGGTTCAGATATTTTCAAAAGCACCTTAGCATCTTGGAATTTAACTTCCTGGATGGATTGGGCAATCATTCCCCACACACCTTAAGCCAAGACCTTGGCATCTCAGGGCAGTCTCTCCTCTCATTGTGAACCCCACAGCTGCCATTCTGGAGACAATAGCTCCAGAAACAGGATTTCCTGCCTCCAAATCAGCAGTCCTTTAGTGCATCAACCCCTCGGACACTCAGAATGCTCTACTGGGGTATACCATTGGCTATGTGGAGTGTGGCCTTAATTGAGCCCAGGGCAAAACCCCAGGAAAGCAGCTACTCCCATTCCAAGATGGGAGAAGATACATATTTGTAGGCACTCATTCATTCTTATGTTGTCTCTTGTCCAGAACAGGAACCATCTGCTTTCAGTTTGGCCAAACAAGATCACAGTTGTGTTTGGTCACCAGTGACAATATGGAAAACGAGAGGAGGGGACTGGCAGGGGGCCGAGTTGCTTCACATGCAGGGGCAGAGAGTGAGATCATCACTCCTCTGACTTGGAACAGTTTTAGGTACCGTGGGTAAAGCTGGAAAGAGGATGCAGGATGGATCGAAGATACTGAATGATTGACAGTATCTACCTGTCTATAAAATAACATCGCCATTTTCTGCTTTGAGTGAACAGTTAAAACGGCCATTTCTGACCTCTATAAAACATTTACTTTTCTACATAAACTGTGATTTATATGACAAATGATTCCCAAAGGGGCCTTGGCTTATACCTTGGGGCTGGGGTTGAGGTGGGGCACACAGAGATGTGGGATGTGGGCCTAATGAGAGCAGGCAGAGGTCAGCAGGTGCAGCCCTGAGGGGGACTGGAAATTGCTGGTCTCCTGGTCTCTACTTCAGATAGCCAGATGTAAAATGATGCCAAACCTCTTCCCTTGTTTTCTTTCATGTCTTGGTGTCATTTCTGGTGAAACTTACAAGCTGTGTTTTGGTGATGCTTTGTGTTCGGAAGCCAAAGGTGCAGCCCCTTAAGAGACAGAATGGAGCATTGCCTCCCTCTACCCTTCATACATGTGCCAGTCAGCTACCTGGATTTGAGGGTTGAGAGATAGTCTGGGTTTAGCCAAGACTGGGATTTTTAGATGAGAATTTCAACAGTCAAAAGGTATGAATGCCTAAGGAAGAGCTTTGAGCTTTGGTGAATAGGAAACACAGAAGTATAGGAAGGTGTGATGGTAATGCAGGAGGACAGGTGGAATCTGGAGAACTAGGAAATAGGAAACATCAACCCAAAGGAATGACGTGGGAAAGTTAAGATGAAGTATCTGTTGGTTGTGATAAGCACTCAGATATCATCATGTGGCTAGGAGAGTGAAGTAGACAAGAGGTTACTGGAAGTGAGGAGGTGAATGTCCTGGATGGGTCATGCTGATGACACCAAGAATAGCAATGGACTAGGATGGCATCCCACGGGATACCTACTTGTAGAAGGTTAAAGGGGATATTCTATGAGTTTCCCAAAGCACTATGTTCCAGAGGGCATGAGGGACCAGTCTGGGGTCTGGGAAGCGTTGGATAAGAGGATATCAGTTGTTCATGGGGTGCATGGGGTTGAGAGTCTGTTGAGTAACGATGGAGCTAGAGAAGGGTAAGAAGGGTGGGCCTGGTACTCGTAGAAAGCGGTCAATTCCAGCTGAGTGCAGTTAAATTAGGAGGTCTCTCTTCTGCTTTGGCTGAAGCATAGAGAAGGCATTTTGTACTGAGCCCACCTCTGATGCATGCCGTTCCTCTGCTCTATCGTTCCCACAGCAAGGGACAGAGAGTTCGGTGTTCTTTAGCACTGACACAACGGGAGTTCCGCTATACTCCATGTAGAGATCATTCCTAAGACTTGTGGTAGGGATGGAATCTTAGCAGGATCTGCCACGGCCACAGCATTAATGGGAACTTAAGCTAGCATCAGCACTCTCCAGGGAGGTGCATGTAGGAAAAGCTCCCAAGGACTCATTTTCTTTCCTTGTTTCTGTCATGAAGGCGTGGGGTCCAACAAAGGCAGGTGCTATCTCGCGAGGCTCACCTCCCTCATCGGGAGATAGGGTTTTCCTCTTGATGCTAGTACTCGGCAACCCAGGCCCGGGCTCTCTCGTTGCTTTGTTCTTGTACGGCTGTGCTTGAGCAGACACTGGGGCAGCATGTTTGCTCTGTAGTCCAACCTCCACATGCAAGCCCCTCAAAACCCACCCTGCACTGACTCAGTAGTCAGACAAGGCTATCTCAGTTTGAAGTAAAATCACTACCTTGGTGACAGTGGTTGCATTTGAAATATGCAAGAGCCTTATGTGGTTGGTAGTTACCACACTGGATCACCCTAGAAACAGAGCCATCAAACAGTAAGTTCTATCATAAAAGGCTCTGGTGTGGATCATTAACGAAGCTGCTGTGCCAGCTCAATTCTCAAGCTTTCTGTGTCGTTGTTTGTTTATTCCTAGCCACAGACCAGGAAGACTACCAGAAAGAGGGACTGGGCAGGCCGTAAGGGCGGTGCTGAGCTGCAGGCATGGCACAGTACAAGGGCACCATGCGGGAGGCCGGCCGGGCCATGCACCTGATCAAGAAGCGCGAGAAGCAGAAGGAGCAGATGGAGGTGCTGAAGCAGCGCATCGCAGAGGAGACCATCATCAAGTCAAAAGTGGACAAGAAGTTCTCGGCCCACTACGACGCCGTGGAGGCCGAGCTGAAGTCCAGCACGGTGGGCCTGGTGACCCTGAATGACATGAAGGCCAAGCAGGAGGCCCTGCTGAAGGAGCGGGAGATGCAGCTGGCCAAGAGGGAGCAGCTGGAGCAGCGCCGGCTGCAGCTGGAGATGCTGCGCGAGAAGGAGCGCAGGCGCGAGCGCAAGCGCAAGATCTCCAACCTGTCCTTCACGCTGGACGAGGAAGACGATGGCGACCAAGAGGATGAGCGGCGGACTGAAGGCGCTGAGGCCCACAGCGGTGGTGCCAAGAAGAACTTGGGCAAGAACCCCGACGTAGACACGAGCTTCCTGCCCGACCGCGAGCGGGAGGAGGAGGAGAACCGGCTGCGCGAGGAGCTGCGGCAGGAGTGGGAGGCGAAGCGCGAGAAGGTGAAGGGCGAGGAGGTGGAGATCACCTTCAGCTACTGGGACGGCTCGGGCCACCGGCGCACGGTGCGCATGCGCAAGGGCAGCACGGTGCAGCAGTTCCTGAAGCAGGCGCTGCAGGGGCTGCGCAGGGACTTCCGGGAGCTGCGCGCCGCGGGCGTGGAGCAGCTCATGTACGTCAAGGAGGACCTCATCCTGCCGCACTACCACACCTTCTACGACTTCATCGTGGCCAAGGCGCGGGGCAAGAGCGGGCCGCTCTTCAGCTTCGACGTGCACGACGACGTGAGGCTGCTGAGCGACGCCACGATGGAGAAAGACGAGTCGCACGCGGGCAAGGTGGTGCTGCGCAGCTGGTACGAGAAGAACAAGCACATCTTCCCCGCCAGCCGCTGGGAGCCCTACGACCCCGAGAAGAAGTGGGACAGGTACACCATCCGGTGATGCCGAGCCCCAGTCGGGTAGCCTTAACTCTCCTTTTACCGAAATTCAATAAATTGAATCGTGTTGGCTCTGTTGCTGGCGTTGTTCTGCGGTGTTTTTCATATTTCTGATTGGTCTTCCCGTTGTTCTCCGTGTGATAATGTGCGTATTGACTTGGCCGGCCGACAGACTGGTTTTCTTACTCAGTGTCTTCCTTTCTCTGTAGTAGTGGGCAGATCATTGTGCTCCGTGGCTCAGTTTCCCCACCTGCTCAAGGAAGCATCACCCCATAAAGCCAAAGTGAGGAGCGAGCACTTGTAAACAGTTGGTACTCAGTACATGCCTGCTGTAATTTTTATGGACCCGGTTGCTTAAAGAATTTCTACGATCTGGCTCTGAAATGTCAGGACTAGGGTGGACCTGCGTGTGACGCTGTCAGGATCAGTGGGTGGTTTAGCAGAGGCCAGAAAACTGGTATATAACCTATAAGATCAGTATCACGGATTTCTCTTCATCCAAAACTGCACATCCACGCGGCACTATTACGTTTTCATATTTAAGTCGTTGTTGAGCGTTGTGATAATTTTCGTTTAAAAACATGCAAAATACATCTCTCACAGAGTGTTTAGGTTATCTCCTTTTACGTCAAAGACCAAGCATCTTTGGACTCCGTACTTTGTTCCTGGCACTGACTTCTCGTGCCAGCCCGAGAACAAGAATTTGCACAACATTGGTGGTCTTGGGTTCAGGTTGTCTTTAGGATTCACGTATACAAACTACTCAATAGCTTGGTTGTACCCAGAGCCCGTCCTCAGGGTGGGATCAAGGCTTCAGTCTGTTTGGGGGTCTGAGGGACAGCCAGGCTGGGAGCACATGCTTTGAGGGTGGCCTTCTCAACCCGGACCCTACCACCCCGCCCTTTCTCACATCCTGGAGCAAGCAAGCCTGAAGAATTTGGGGCCCAGGAAGTGCTTCTGATTCACTTCAACAAATCAGTTGTCCGAAGTATCTCAGGCCCCACCCCAGACCTGCTGACTCAGAACACGAGTCCCAGCAGGGTCCCTGTGTCACTCGTACTTGCTGAGACTGAAGGAGCCATTGACTGTCAGATGCTTGCTCTCCAGTCAACACTTCCGGCCTGTCAGCTCCAGGCCTACATTCAACCTCTGCTAGTGGTCCTCATGTCTAAGCCCTATTCTCCATTCCAGCCTTTATTTAAAAACTAGAGGCCAAACATGGTAACACTCCTGCATCTATTTCCTTGTTTTTAATTGTATGTTGACAAGTTACATGTATTTATGGAGTTCAAGATTGTATTGTAATTTTTAATATATAGTGGGGTGGTGAAACTAAGTTAATTGAACTAGGCATCTCAGGTATTTAGCCTTTGGTGTTGAGGAAATGAAAATGTTATTTTTAGTCATTGAAATGTGTAGTATCTGAAACCATTAGGTATAGTCAACATGCTGAAAATTGTCTTTAAAGTTCAGAATTTATCCCCTTTTCTGAGACTTTGGTCCTCTATTCTCCCTACTCTTTTTTCTGAATATAACTGTTCTACATTTCACACGGGGGAGAGTGGTATTTGTCGTCTTATCTTTGGCTTATTGCATAGTATTCTTCACTTCTACTCATGCTGCTGAAAATAAAGTTTCAATCTTTTTCAGAACTGAGTGTATTCCTTTGAGTATAGACTGCCTTATCTTTCTTTATCTTTTATCTCTTGTTGGACATCTTAATTGATTTTGTAACCTGGCAACTGGGAATAGTGTTGAGGTAAACATGAGAGTATTCATGTTCTCTTCCACATATGAATTTTGACTAGTGTGTGCATGCATGGCACCCACATATCTATGCAAAAATATGATTACTGGATCCTATATAATTATACCTTTAGGTTTTTGAGGACTTTGTCTTGTTTTCCAGAATAATTGACTAATTTGCATTTCCACAACAGTAAAAGGGCCCCTTTCTCTATATCTTCACCAGCATGTTTTGTCCTTTTGACAATGACCATCCTAACCGGTGTGAGGTGCTCCCTCTTCTGATTTTGATGTGCCCCTCCCTGATCACTAGTGATGGCGAGCATTCTCCCAACACCTGTTAACACTTCCAGCAGACCAGAGCATCTGCTGTTGGAGATACCTTTTCTTCAGACACTTGCCTGTATCTGAATTGGATTGTTTTGCTTTTACCAATATAACTGGGATCCTTGTTCATTCTGGATATCAATGCCTTATCAGATGTGTGTTTTATACACGTTTTCTCTTAACCCCACTCTTAGTTCCTTGGTTTGCCTAGTAACCTGTTAATTGTTTTCCTTGGTGTAGACTATTTATTTTATCTTTATATAATATGATTTTCTCTCTTTGCCTTTATTACCTGCACATCTGAAATAACTCTTTGCCCAGACAAATGTCAAAAAAGGTTTTCTTGTATATTTTATTCTTCGAGTTTAGAGCTTTGGGTCTTTTGGTTGCCTATTTAATCCATTTGGCATTCATCTTTGTTGATATTATCAAGAAAGGGATCAATTACACTCTCTTGTAGATCCAACAGGTACCAGAGATTTGGTATGATGGACACACAGCTGGTGTCAGCTGTGTTGTAAGTATTAACAAATGGGTTTTCTCAGATTTGAATCTATATCGGTTTGACTTCAACACCCATGTTTTCCTGTTCGTAGTAATTCATGTTCATTCATCATGGTTAAGCATGCTCCTTTTGTAGAGAGATTATTTTGCCAGGCTGGAGAATGTGCCTGTCTTCTTGCCCTCCCACACTCAGGTCCCCGGAGGTAACTGCATTTTAGCAGAAACTAGAAATGTGCTTCTACATCCCTTAGAAATACTGGTATCCCATTGCCTCTTGTGTTGTTGGGTTTTGGGTACCAGCTGTACCTTACCACATACAACTAGCCTTTACACCCCAATCCTTCCAAAGTAAAAGAGCAATTTCAATCAGATCCATATTCATGTGTTCACAGTATGATTATTATAAATACCCTATTGTAATATATTGTGAAAAATAATTTGGAGGGGGAATTAATGTGTTTCTTGTTTTCTGTTTTGCTTGAACCCTGTGTTGTTATTGAATGTGCCTCATACTTTATGTCAATTTATGGTCTCCTCCCAGTATTAGGGCCTTAGTGCAGTGTTGTCAGCCTAAAATAGCAAATAACCTGAAGTAAATAATATCATTCTCTAATGATAATGAGCTTAGTTGGGAGAGAGTGACAGCAAAAGCCTGAGGTAGGTGGTGCCTTTCAAAGCGTGGTTTACTCTGGGAGGTACAGAAGAGCAAGGACTTTTTCATTCTCATTCAAGAGTGAGAAAAATTGCATAGGTCATTTGAAGATGAAGAAAGACTCAGTTACGAGGAGAGATGCAGCCATTCGTTAGTGGAGTCTGTGTCAGGCAACTGTTCTTTCCTCATACACCAAGTCCAGATTTCTCCCTCTTGAGACCCGATCAGCAAGCATGCCAGCAATCTCAGTCAACTGAAAACTGATCAGAGGCTTTTCCGTCCAGGGTGGGTATTCTCCATGATGAGAGCCGGCATTCTAGAAACTTCCTTGTGCTCAAAACTGAGGATTCCAAACTCTTTTCTTTGTGTCTTTCTTTGCTTTCTCTGCCTAATGACCAAAGATGTTTAAGTGTTAACTTGGCGTTAGGCATGGCAGTGCAGTCCTGTACTCTCAGGCAGTCCAGAGGCAGGAGGATGTCAAGCTCAAGGACACCGTGAGAAGCATGGGAAGAACTTGTGTCATAAAACGTGAAAACAAATACTAAACAGAGACGTGGGAATATAGTTCAGAGGTAGAGTATTACTTAGTGTTAGTTCAATCCCTAGCCAAACCAATTAT
Source organism: Psammomys obesus (assembly GCF_907164565.1). Lineage (NCBI taxonomy): Eukaryota > Metazoa > Chordata > Mammalia > Rodentia > Muridae > Psammomys > Psammomys obesus. The sequence continues at coordinate 812,988 of NW_026596162.1, forward strand.
TTCTTGAACTTAAATTGCTAACCTGGTCTACACTATAGCATCTTACATAAATGGAAGTATAGCAAAACATCCACCATCCTCTCAAGATGTGAAAGGCAAGGTTCACAGTCTTACCACTTCCATGACAATTCCATAAAACGTACTCAGAAGAAGCTCCATAGAAGTCACATCAGACCTGGGAAACCCACCAAGACCCCAATGAAGTCTCCCCATAGAGGAAGATCATACTGGCAACCCCTTTTCATTGCCTCCTCCTCAGAACATTTACATTGCTTTGCTGGGCTTCTCCCCGAAGGCAGATACCCTATCCCCATGAAGTCTTAACACCACAAATGAGTTCTCAAACCCTCCGTTTCCTACCACATTAGTAGGCGACACATACTCTAGGTGGCTAGGCCTCTTTTCTCATTCTGTGTGTTCCTCTGTTAACCCCTGAAGCCAAGTCTTCAACAACTCATGCCTCCCCATGACCTCAGAAGTCACCTGGACCTCATGAGCCATTGGACTTGCCTGGTTGAAGGCAACCAGTCCAAGATGCCCTAACATAGAACACAGATGGAACACACCCGCTCCTTTCCAGCAGGATTCAGACTAGGATAGGACTAACCGTCTCCCTTAGATTGAATCTAGTAGGCAAGCTGTAACCTCTTCATGGAGGTCCTAATGTCCCATAAGAACCCCCAAAGACACTTGCCACCCCTCCCACCCTGCTCTTATCACCAAGCTTACTCTGTGAAGTCACGTTCCTCACTGCTCCCCTTCTAAGATGAACTCTGTGTTCTGACTGAGACTACATTCAGAATCTCTTCTCCTGGCTTGTGGGCTATCAGCCAGCTCCATTCATGTACTCTTAAAGGTTTAAAACTGCTAGTCGCAGTAGGAACCAGCACTCAGGAGATTGCAGCAATTATTCAAACCTGGACTGTTTTCATTAATTCTGCTCCTATGCAGATCCTTTGAAAGAGACTCTATGATCTACAAGCAAGGACCTGAGAGGCTTTAGTGATTTCCCGAAGGGTGTACAGTTAGTATGGGCAGAGTTGAGGTCCTACAACTACACTTCAGTGCCTTGATTTTGGTGCAGAGCCCCAGCACTGGTGGTGGTGCATCCATTTTGGTAATCATGGGTCACTTTCTAGAGCAGACATGCTGTGTTTACAGCTCCCCAGTTTTCCTTTCAGGTGATCGCCACTGTTGGGTATTGGCCTGCCTCTTTTTGACACTGATCATGTCAAACTGCCAGATCCTGTAGCCTGAATAAGTAAGGCTTCATACACCTGCAGTACACTCTGTCTGTCTGTCTGCCTGTTTCTCTGTCTCTCTCTGTCTCTCCCTCTCTTTCTCGGTGTCAAGCTATACCTCTTAATGAAACTCCTTTCTGTAAGGAAGCCTCCTCTTCCCCTTAATGCCTCATTCATGTTTTTCTGATATTAATACTCTTTTCTAATGCCTTCCACCTGAAGGCCTCATCATGGCTCCCACAGTTGTGAGGTCTACCCTCGAAGGGTGATTTGTTTCAGCTCCTTTTTCAAACCAGCCCACCACCTCTTCTTCCGTATCTACAACCACATCATCCCTGTTGCTACTCTGTATGACAAAAGGACGGTCAGTGCACTGCCTGTCTGGCTTAGCAATGCACTTTGTCATCATCCTCGATGCCTCCTTTTGGGGCTTTTGGGCTTGGTGTGTGTGTGTGTGTGTGTGTGTGTGTGTGTGTGTGTGTGTGTGTGCGCGCGCACAAGTGCTCACACGCATGCACATTGACCGGAGAGGGAAAAGAAGAAGCTGAGAGAACAAGACGGCAGAAGCTCTCTATTGTCTTTTCCTACAAGGCTAATCTCTTGGAGGCCCTACCCTCATGAAGGCCTCTATCCCTAAATTACCCCTCTCTCCTCTGAATATAAATTCACTGGGATTTAAGGCTTTCACATATACATTGGGGTGGGGGACTTGATTATACTGCACTAGCTGCTGGTTATGGGGATTTGGGCCAGGGAGCTATGGAGCCTACGGGCTTGCTTTTAAGAAAGGAATAGTAAATTCCCAGCCTTCCCTCCAGCGGAGTCAGCAGCGTGTCTCACTGAGTTGGATGTGATAATGGTGAGCAATAGACAACAGTGGAAGCTCTTCTGCCTTTTGGACACGTAATGCTTAGCACAGTCAGCAGCTACCAACACATCTGGGTGATATGACAGCTGAGCCCAAGGAGTCTGATAGCTGGTGCCCTTAGGGGTAGGACAGAGGAGGGCAAAGCCAAACTGTTTCTTGCTGAGCCTCCTTCAATCTTGTTTCTCAAATCCTTTGGGAAGCATTGGGGCCCTGGGTGTGCCATACACACTGCTGGGGAATTTGGGGATGCCAGTGTGGAGGAGGCCCTGCACAGACAGTACTTGAGATCCCAAATGATGACCAGTAGCATTCTCAAAGGGTGAGGATAGGAAGGACTTTGAATATTTTGTGAAAGTATTTTTCCATTAAAATGAATGCATTTATATGGGGATTGTGATGGGGGAGTCGTGGAGCTTAAAAAAAAAAAAAAACTCTTTAAGATACAGATACTGAGTTTTTGTGTGTCGAGGGAGGGGGAATGGATCTTCATTTGGCCACAGGGGGAGAATGGCCACCCTGTGAATATCCCTGCGGCCATTGGGAACTGAAGGTCTGGGAACCCTGGGGCTAGTCCAGAAGTCTCATGTTACAGATAGAAATGAGTCCCATGGCAGGGAAGCGACTGGCCTGGGGTGGCAGGCTGGTCAGCAAAGCAGCATTAAACCAGATAGTTCTGGGACAGGTTCCTTTCTTCCTCCCCCCTGCCTCAGGTACCGCGGGATGGTCTGAAGAATGTAGGGTTTCCCAGAACTCTGGGTGAGACCTCTTTATTGGGGGAAAAAAGAAATGAAGGTCTCGTGTTGGTGAGTCCAGGAGCATCCATCAACCAATCGGAGCATCACCCCACTTGCAGGGCTCTTCCTCCTGCTCCTGGCTTTGCCTTCCCTGATTGGGTAAAGCTGTGTCTCCGCCCTTTGACAATAGGAAGATGCTTTTCGATTTCTTTTCAGCTGCTCTGGGGACTGGCCATAGCAAGTCTTATTCAATCAGGGCCAAACAATCCTCTTACCCAGGGGCAACACAAGGGCCACCCAAGTCCCCCAGTAAAACCATGGGAACAAAACCTGCAAGTACATGAACCCTTGAGGTTCATCCCCCACCCCCAATCCTAATTAACTGAGTTAGTTACATCAGAAAACCCTGGCCCAGGGGCTTCGGCAGCCTGATTCAAACTGAGTTTGTGCTTGTCATGATGACTGAGCTAGAGGATTGGCGTTCCCCACTCCTAAGAGTGGGATGGCAACAGGAAAAGACATTTCCTGTACATGCATATTTTTGCCAAGAAAATGCTATAGTGTGTGGTAGTAAGAAAACAGCTTCTCTCATGTTTAGCTCATATTGGAAATGTGTTTCTAGAAGAATCAGATCAAGACTTCATGAGAAAGATAGTATGTGTGTGTGTGTGTGTGTGTGTGTGTGTTTGTGTGCACATTTGCATGACGGTGTTGACTAATAGGCAAGCTATAACTAATTAGCTAGACAAGAGAAGGCATTTAGAGCCAACTTCTAAGCAGACCTCCAGCGAATCTCCTCTTGCTTCCACATCCTTATACAGTCAATAGGATTTTGATGAAATAACTGTGTGACACAGAAGACTTGCTCCTAAAAAGGCCCAGACTTTGCTCTCTTATTTACCCATGACTGGAAAAGACAGCTGCTATACTCTAAGAACAATGAGAAAACCTCATGGAAAGTGTCATTCAGCGAGGAACACTGAATTAGTCATCTGCCAGGAGCCAGCACAAACTAGGCCCCAGTGCTGGAATCAGATCCTCCCATCTCATCAGGCTTTCAAACGACTTCAGCCCAGCCAACAACCTGACTCTCTCATGGGAGGCCGCAAGCCATATGCAACTAATGCATCTGTATTTACGGATACACATTTCACATTATGATATATGCAGTGCATGGCTCAATGATCTTTAATCTAGTCCCAGAGCTCTGCAAATGATATTAGCAAACATTTGGGAACATTTTTATCACTTGCAAACAAACTCAGTGCTGGCTGCCAGATACCTCCTTTTCTAGCTCTAGGAAGTTGCTATTTTCGGTTTCTATAGATTTTCCTATTCTGGACTTTTCAGGTCGATGGAAGCATGCAACTTGTGGTCTTTTTGTCTCATTTCTATCCTTTATCACACCTTTTCAAGGCTCATCCATGTCATAGTATGCATCAGTAATTCATCCATTTTTATAGCCAAATAATATTCATCACACAGATTTACTATTTTTTGTTTATGCATCTGTTCTTTGGTTGATGGGTGTGATGGTTTGAATGAGAGAAATGACCTCTATAGACTTAAGAATTTGAACATCTAGTCCCCAGTTGTTGGTGGTTTGAGGAGGATGTGGAACCTTTGGGAGTTGGAGCCTTGCTAAAGGAAATATATCGCTGTAGGATGGACTTTGAGCATTCACAGTCCCACCCCACTTCCAACCCAGTCTCTCTAACTTTCAGGCTTGGATTTGAAGATGTGAGCCCTAAGCTTCCTGTTCCTGCTGCTGTGCCAGCTGCTTGGTGCAGTGTCTTCATGTCAGGAAGAACTCTAATCCCTTTGGATTAGAGTTGGATTAGAACCGGTGTTGGCTAGTTTTATGTCAGCTTGACTCAGGCTAGAGGAATGAGCCCCAGTTCAGAAAATACCTCCATAAGACTGGGTTCTAGTCAAGCCTGTGGGGCATTTTCTTATTTAGTGACTGATGAGGGAGGGCCCAGCTTATTGTAAGCGGTGCCAGCCCTGGGCTGGTGGTCTTGGGTTATGTATGAAAGCAGGCTGAGCAAGCCATGGAGAGCAAACCAGTAAGGAGCACCCCGCCATGGCCTCTGCATCAGCTCCTGCCTCCAGGTTCCAGCCCTGCTTTGAGTTTCTGTCCTGACTTCCTTCATGATGGACTATGATGTGGAAGTATAACTTTTGGTCATGGTGTTTCATCATAGCAATAGAAATCTTAACTAGGACAGAACCTTAAGCCAAAATAAATTGCTTTTGGTCATATTGCTTTATTGCAGCAACAAAAAAATAACTAATACAATGGGTGTTTGGATTGTGTCCTCTCTGGGGGTTCTTCAGTAATGCTGCTACAGAACATTTGTGTAGAAGCCTTTATGTATATATGATTTTGTAGTTCTTTGGGGGTTATGCTTGGACATGGAATGGTGAGTCACACAGTAACTGTATATGAGTTTTTATGATGTTTCCCCAACAATTATAATTTCACATCTTCAGTATCACTTATGAGGATTTTCAGATTCTCCTCATCATTAGAATCCATCTTTCTTATTAAAGCTGTTTAATGGTTATGAAGTGGTGTTTCTTTGCAGGTTTTGGTTTGCATTTTATAATTATTAAGCATCCTTTTGTGTTTACTTGTGTATTGTCTTTGCGGAAACGTCCATTTCTTTTGCCCATTTAAAAAACCTTTATTTTTATAAAACAAGGGCCTTTAATTAGTGAGTTGGGAGGGAGAAGATACAGAAGAAGGAAGGAGAGTAAAATAACAGTAAAGATATCTCAGTGAGTCATAAATACACATAATACACATAAGTAACTGTATAAATATACATATCTAGTTTAAATGAAAATTTCCCATCTGGACTTACAATGCTCCCTCCAAGAGCCAAAGATCACTCGAAAAAAAGAAAGAAAGAAAGAAAGAAAGAAAGAAAGAGAGAGAGAGAGAGAGAAAGAAAGAAAGAAAGAAAGAAAGAAAGAAAGAAAGAAAGAACCAATACCAGGCATGAGAAGTCCTCTTTTAAGTTGTTGGTCAGGGTTTGCCAAGAGACTCCCAAAACATAATGGGCATTTGCTATTTCCTTGGTTCCCCACAGAAGTGGAAGGTAGATCCCTATTTCTGGAAACACCATGCACTTCAGACACAGGACCCAGAGTTCTCTGAGCTGGAACTGACCTGAAAACCTCTTCCCTGAGTTACCAAGCATGGCACAGTAACTCTATGGGCGCAATAGTGGCACACATAACTCTGTGATAGCCAACAGCTCTCTACCTGGACCTAAGGCCTGCTCAGCATGAAGGTCACAACCATGCCTGAGGTACTGGAAGCCTAGCCAACTTCACAGGACAAGAGAGGCCATGGGTCTTAGAAATGAACCTACAAATACCAGTTTACGAAACCAGCATAATCCCTAAATACATTCTAAATATTTGAGAAGGATTCTCCAGTGCCTGGAGACCTCGGTCTCTGGACAAATGTGCTGGACTGAGCAGCCTGCCTGCCGTCTTCCTTCTGTGGGAGTCTGACTGGAACAGTCTTCAGGATGACTTGGGTCAGTCTTCTTGGAAGCTTCTCAACCTCCGTTTAAAGGGTGACTCCAGCCTCAGGTTTTGCAAGAAACAATTTTGAATAGTCTTTGGTTTCCATTGGTTTTGGTGTGAAGGTAGCACTCAGGGACAGAGGCAATTCGCCCTACTGTGTCTGATGAGTCATTTTCCTTCTGCAGCTTTCAAAATTGTCCTTTTATTGCCTGCTTTCACTTTCTTTACTACGCTGTACTTGTTTGTGGCCCTGTTTTAATTCTCCTTAGAATTAATTGAGCTTAAATCTTCTCAGTAAGTTTGAAATTTTCAGCCATTACTTAAAAAAAAAAAAAAGTTTAAGTAATTTTTAAGAAGACCTTCTTAGAAATTACATTTTATTCATTGTGTGTACGTATGGATGTGTGCACATGTGCCATGGTGCACGGTGCGAGTCAGAGAACAACTTGTGAGAGTTGGTCCTATACTTCCTGCATATTGGTCATCAAGATCAAATTTAGGTTGTCAGGATTGGCAGCAGGTGCCTTTACCACTGAGCCACCTCCCCGGCCCTTACGTCATTTTTGAAGTTGCATATAAAGCAATGGGCTTTGTTATGATCTTCCTTTGCCTTTACATAGGCCCCTCTTCTATGGTTCCCCACTCCCCCCTTTTCCTTCTCTTGATTCCTTTCCTACTCTCCAAACAGCAACCCCTTCTTCCGCTATAACATTTGTTGGGTTCAGTTTATCATTTTGTGTGTCTGTGCAGTAAAGGTGTACAACACCCCCAGAAGCCAGAAGAGGATGCCAGATCCCCTGGGACTGAAGATACAAGTTCTGAGCCACCATATGGGTGCTGGGGATCAACCCAGTCCTGTGGAAGAGCAGCCAGTGCTCTTAACCACTAAGCCATCCCTGCCCTTTGGTTTGGTTTGGTTTGGTTTGGTTTGGTTTGGTTTGGTTTGGTTTGGTTTGGTTTGGTGGCTTTCATTTTGTTTTGCTTTATTCTGTCATCTTTACACAAGTTCTTACTAAGTAACCTTAACTGGCCTGGAACTCACTATGTAGACCAGGCTGGCCTCAAATTCATAAAGATCCACCTGCCTCTGCCTCCCATGTGTTGGAGCTAAAGGTGTATGCCACCATGCCAGCTAGGCATGGCTTCGTTGAACACTTTGTAAGAAATTATGACATTCTGTTTGTTTGTTTGTTTGTTTGTTTGTTTGTTTGTTTGTGGAGCATGGCCCCAAATGACTGAGCGGGCCTGTGGAGGTCAGAAGGCAACTTGTGGGAATCTGTGTTCTTTCCTAGGATTCCAGGAAAGGATCAAACTCAGGATGTCAGATTCTGCAGCATGTGCCTTTACTTCTGAGCCATCTTACCTACCCCTGAACAATTTTTCTGTTCCATTCTTTCTTCTGTTTCTGTCTATTCAGTACGCAGTATTAGTATCTTTAATGCTGTCCATAATCCCATGAGGTTCAGTTTATTATTTTTCCTCTTTGCATGATCTTTATTACTCTATCTTCACCCCTGCCTGGTTGTTTTATTTTGTTTTGTTTTGTTTTGTTTGGGTTTTGCATCCCATCTGCCTGAGTTGACAGATCTACTGTCAAGTCTACTGAATTTTTTGCTTCTGTTCTTATACTTTTTGTTTGGTTCCACTTTCTAGTCACTATTTACATTTTCTGTTTCATAAGACATTACCACCCTCCTTCCTTTGGTTCTTCAGAAGTGGTCTCCTGTGGTTCTTTGAGCATGGTTGTGGTAGCTGCTTTGAAATCATTCTCAGTTACACCCAACATCTGCATACTTTACAGGTCTTTTCTGTTGGGGAGTGTTTGCCTGCCCTGGGTTGTTCTTTTCTGTTTCTCCGTATGACTCATAACTGCTGTTGAAAGCTGCGCATTTCAGACATAAGGAGGCATCGGCTGTGGACCCTGATTTCCTGCCCTGGAGACTGTTGTTATCCCATTGACAAATATAGTCCTTGCATTTTTGCAGCTCTTTCCACCTCTGCTCAAATCCTTAGATTTTTTTTTCTTCATGCTTAATTTTTTCTTATTATAGCAACTAGTCATGAGCCTCCACTAGTCACTAGTTAGTTGTTTTTTTGTTTTTGGTTTTTCAGTCAGGACCCAGGGTCACACATTGTTCCACAGTCTTACACAATTAAAGCAGAGCCTGGCATAGACTGGTGTCTAGCCACTGTTGAGGCTAGCGCAAAGAGTTTACAGTGTGGAAAAGGCTGGGCTTGGCTCTTCTGCAGCTGTGCCACCTGCATCCTCCAAGCTGAGCAGGAACTAGGTGTGCACGGCAGAAGGGGACTAGTGCTGCCACTCATCTGTGTGGTTGGGTCCCCAGAGCTGAGGATGGGACCGGTTGCCAAGTCTACCTGGAACAGCGATTTCACCTCAGGACTCTGTTGGAGATGGGGATGGGTGAGCACAGCTGAGCAGTTACTCCGCAAAGTATGGCTGTTAAGGAATGGAAGGCATCATCCCTTCATTGTTGGGGTGCAAAAATGAGCTCTGAGAACTGGTCACCCATGCTCGTGTGCCAACACTGATCTGTAAATCCTATATCCCTCCGCATCAGGGAGCTGGGGGAGGTGGGGCCTCTCCATCCCCACTCAATCAACTGGGAATGCCTCTTAGTTCCCAGTGAGCTGGGGAAGTGAAGGCACCCCCCCCCCTCAGCTGTAGCACTTCTCCAGTACAGGGCTGTATGAGGCAGCCTCCCTCCACCTCACCATTTCTGCCTATTTGCTGATTGCCTGTGCTCTCCATCTGCTTCGAGCACTTTGATCAATCTCTAGAGAGTTCTACTGATTCGATTTTGCTAATTTGGATCAGTTTATAGATGCCTCTCTGGAGAGAAGATTTTCCTGAGCTCTTCACTCTGCCTTGCTCTGCAAGACACACATTTTAAATATGAATATATATATTTTTTATATGAACTCTCAGTATGTATTATATTGACACTGTGTAAAAGAAGGCAGAGGCAAGCTGAAACAGGATTTTCTCATATGTATGGCACTTAAAATATCTCTGGAAAAACATGCAAGATTCTACAAACCACTGTTTTGCTCTGAGTGGAAGAGCACTGCAGCATGGAGACACGAGTGTGAAAGACACTTTTCACACTAGACCAGGTTGTACCTGTTGAATTGTGAGCCACACAATCGTGCTATCTGTTAAAATATAAAACACACCTAAAATAGGAATGTTAATGAAAACCTACGCTGATTTTTTTTTTTTAATTGCAGAAGTGTCCTGTGCCAAAAGCTTGTTTCCTAGGAGGAGACTGGAAACCTCAAGATAAATTGTTGGGTGAACTTGACTGCTTTTAAATAGACAGGGAAAACTTAATAAAAACCAAACAGAACCTGACTGATCGTATTTAAATGAAGAAGCCCTTCTGGCTATCAGGTCAGCGTCATTGCCCTCACTCAGCCAGTGGTCCTCCTCAGGAAAACCTGAGTCAGCTGGGCCAAGAACCTTGTGTGTGCCCAGCGGATCTGAGGGCTGGATGATGGGCGCTTGGCTGCATTTTAAAGGATCTAAGGTTAGAATAGACTTCTGCTCAGGTGACAGGGTCAGTGCCTTAGTGCCCTTCCTTTGGAGCTCCAACCCAAGTGTAGGTCTGCCCCACAGCTCCCCAGCAAATGTCAACATCCACCTCCTAAGGAAAACGGATATAGTAACCCAGGCCAAAGTTTTCCTTTCCAAAAACAAAAATCTCACTGATCCCTGAAGTACTCTTTCTCTAAAATACGAGTGCTGCATGCATCCTCCCGAGTACTGCTGCTAGAGTAGGGCTCACACTACAGCAGAACGTACCATCATTAATCAATTTCTTATTTGGGGATGGATGAATACTTCCTAATTTGAAGCTACTAAAAACAAAATTGAAATGCGTGCTCTGATGGGCTTTTGTTACTTAATGAGAGACAAGTGAAGCTGAAATGCCTTTCAAATGATTGCAGCAATTTAAGCTCTCACCGATTATAAAAGCATTTCTTTCCACATCGCTGAAATTCATCCTCCCTCTCTCTTCTCTCTCTTTTTCCCTCCCTCCCTCTCACCTCCCTCCATCATAAAGGCAAGTACTGGAATATCCCGAATTTCAAAGGAGGTGGAATGTCTCTTCTAGTATTTTGCCCCCCCCCCCAGTGGGTTGCCAGTTCACTCTCTGTCTTTTCTGTTGTGTTGTTTTTTTTTTTTTTTTTCCTTGAAGGCTTTATAAATTATTTGTTAGTCTTTGTTCTTTTATATTGCAATATTTTATCTGGCATTTAATTTTATTAAGCATCATAGAAAGGTATGGTGGCACACATCTGTAACACTAGCACTTTGGAGGGGGGGTCTGTAATACAATGCCAGCAGTTTGGAGGTATGGGAGGGGGGAATCTAGAATACAATGCCAGCTTTGGGTACATATTGAACTTGAAGCCAGCCTGAGCCACATGAGACTCTATCTGAAAATAAAAATTAAGAAGAAGCATGACATTGTAATTTTATTTTTGCATTAACCTTTTTTTATCTCTACAATCTACTTATCATTTCATGCTTTTAGTAGAACCTAGGAGGGTCCTAAGAATGTTTGTTACTATTATATGTTATATTCATTGATGGTTCCTTGGTCCAGCCTTATGAGCCATTTCCATCTCTCTGCCATAAGCTTCAGGGAAGGGTCTTGGCACCCCCCCTGCACACACACATTTTTTTCCATCTGACTTTTGCCTATATCTTTGGCTGCTAAAAGTCTTCCACCTTGCCCTCAAAGCTCCTTCACCTCCTATTTCCAATGACCTTGTTTTTCTCTTCACTATACTCACTCAACAGACCATCTATAACTTAGAAAACAATATCGCTTGTCTTGCTGTTCCTTCAAGGTGTCCAATTCCAAATCTACTCTGGCCTTCATAAACCCCACTTCCCCTACCTCTACTGCACACACACCAAAGTCTGAGCTGCTGGCCTCTCTTTACTGCTATTCCTGGTTTGGTGAATCCTAGGTCCTACCTCACCATTCCAGTGCTCTCTTCTCTACTCCCTGGGAGCCTCCCCTTTACCAGGGAAACCACCCTGTCCAGAAAACCACCACACTTTTGCATCATACAACAAAGTGCCTAAGGACATGGGTTCAAGATATGGCTGAACATTTTGGTTCCTCCACAGACCAGCTAAGTAGCTGTGGAGAAGGATATTTATTCTTCCTGAATGCTAAACAACTATAAGGTGTGCTAGTATGATAGTTTCTATTACCATCTGACTACAAGAAGTGTGGTATCTTTTGAATTAAAGCTAATCCAGCCATTCCCGAAGAGTCTCTGCATTAACAAAAACCAGATATGCAAACATGGTTAAAGCTGATCCATAATGAAACCTTAAACATGGTTAAGGGTACTCCTATTACTTAAGAATTGCCAGTGATTTGGGGGGCTCTTCACCATGAGCTGGGCACAAAAACCAAAGGTAAAGATGGTCCTGAAATACAAAGGTACAATTTAAAATGTTTCATCTGCTATGCATTCAGTAGATATATGGTCAAAACATACCTTGCTTGCACTCTTTCTATGCTAGCAGAATGAGCAACCATTTCTTTCTGTGTGTCTCAAATAAGCCATACCTGAACTGGGATGTACAGAAAAGTAGCTTGATTTTCTACTGATATTTTCACCTTACAGTGAGTTTGTCAGGGCTTAATGCCATCCTAGGTGGAGGTACTCTTGTACATCTATCCACCACCTAGACTAGTGATTTTCAAATTCTTTAGCCATGACCTTCTTCAGCTGGGAGGTGAATGTTTTACTTGCCAGCTGAGTACACAGATCCCGCCCACATACCCCTGGAACAGAGAATGTTACTCTGTGTCATTGAATGCCATGAGGGATGTTTTCAATTTATTCATCCCTATTATAAAAAACTTTTTTTTCTATCAAAGGTAGTTAGCTGGACAAGGGCCCTCCTCATTTCCCTTTGTACCAATTGCCAATCATGTCATATTGTGAAGTTGAGTTCCCATCAAGGAGATGAGACACAGTCACTACCTACATCAGAGGTAAAAAACAGACACCATTTTGGCAAAAGCATGTGCCTACACAGTTTTGGTTCTGCAGAAAGAGAAATTACTTCGCCAAATTACTTTTTCTTTGTTCTCTTTTTCCTTTGTCCTACATCAAGATTATTCATTACAAATACATTCATTTTCATTCTGCTTCTAGACATTCGAAATGCTACTTTCAGTCCATGATGCAGATTTTTCTGATCCATTAATATGGCATAGCCTCAGTTTGGAAAAGGCTGTGTCCTCAGTAGCCAAGATTCATTTTGCCCCTTCCTTGAGAGGTGCAAAGATGAGAGACAGAGAGACACTTCTGCTTGGGAAAGTTGGCTCCTGGGCTCAAAGGAAAAGATGAAAACTCATGAAAAGAATAGAACAGAGGACACAAAGTAAAACAAGAACAGATGGTGACAGAGGAAACCGCAGCCAACCCCTCTAACGGGTAGTGACATGTACCAGGACACTCGTCCACCCCAAGTTCCTATGTGAGGCAGCAGGGAGAACCCAACACTGTACATGCCATGTCTTCTCCTGTATATATGTACCTACAATGAAACTATATATAAATTAAGCACAGTAAGAGATTAACAGCATTCAACACTAATAAAATAGATCATTTATAATAATACATTCTAACCAGTTTGGCAGATTGGTCTCTTAAAATAGCATGAGCTCAGCAGCTTCATTATGAATTCTTTTTTTCTTTAACTCAAGGATTCTTACCTTTTCTCTGCCACATCAGAACTACCAGTACTGTTTGGCTCACACTGATACACTCTAATGGACTTCTCTCTGCTACCTAAGGCGTTACTTCATGATCAATGGATGCCATTGTGTACAATGTCTACACTGGGAACAAGCATGATTCACACCCCATGGGGACACAGCACCTGGTGGGGGGTTCCTTGACACTACCCAAAACAGTGTGCTATTTAAAACTTACAAATTGGTTACTCTTGAAGTCTTCCATTGAATGGTTTCAGAGCCCAGTTAACAGGAACAATTAAAACCTTGGGAAGTGTCACCGTAGACAAGGGTGGCTGCATGTGTCCCTGACAAACAAACTTTACAAAACTACAAAGCCATGTTTTCTAGGTCATCTCTTGTTTATGGGGGAGAACCCCAAAATGGTACCCAGAGACACTTTTAGGCTCACAGCTGCCCTCATATTTGTTTGGAGGCCACACACATGGAGAGACCTCTGCTTGAGAGGGCCATGTGTGTGGAATTTGGTTGTCTCACCCAGTGATGTTCAGAAACTGATGGCTTGACCACCCCTCAGCTGACCAGCAGTTTACTGACCAGAGGACAAGCTACAGTGAAGGAGGTCCTGACCTGCACCGAAGAGGGAATCCTACAGCCTCATTCTAGCTAAAGGAAGTTCTGTTCCTGGGAGAATGGTGGGGGCTTTGCTCTTAAGAGATGCTGAGGCTGGCCCCGTGAATCTGGCAGATGTTCTGTTACTCTACGGAAACATACAGCTCTTCCGTTTCCTTCCTCCCTGGGTGACACTGCTGTGGCATCATCTCACTTGTCCTAATGGGCCATGTCTAACATCTGTGTGGTTACAAATGGAACATGGTCATGTGCGGGCTTATGGAGCTTGAATGATGTCAGGACAGGCAGGACTTGCTGCCCACACAGGAAGAAGAGAAGCTGGGCACAGCTGGAGTGCAAAGTAGGCCAGTTCACAGAGCAAAGGAAGTTATCGGAGCAACGGGGAATGTTCTAACCAGCTGGCCCAGGAAACAGTCTAACCTGCTTCCCTTCACCTTCTCTAGAATTTTTACATTCTTTTAAATGGATACGCATACAGTTTTACTTTGTACTTTGTAAATAAAACACAGGCTTATTACAGAGAAATTTTCAAATCCAGAGAAGGAAACATCACTCATAGACTATTATTAATCAGGAAACATGTATTATCATTTTGACAGTCTTTCCTTTTAATCATTTTGATCATGGACATTTGTGGATAAGTGATATATATTTCTGTCATTAAACTATATATGCAATGTTGTAATTTTTAAAATGTATCACTATTCTAATATATTAATCTGCACACTCATTCCCACCTCTCTACAACTCCAACATGTTAAAATACTTGGACATGCCTAAATGCCACCTCCATGCAAAGACAGCTTTGCCCATGACTCCCCACCTTGAGGCAACCTTCAGACAGAAAGAAATCAAGATGCTAAGATCTTCTAGTGCTTTTTCGTGGATGCAACAGAAGACAAAAACAAAACAAAACAAAGCAAAAAAAAAAAAAAAAAAAACAACTTGATATTGAAACCAGGCCTTGGTGTGACTTAAAATGAGTGTGTTTAATAAGGTGGGAAGTGAGAAGTTGCCAGGTTTGCGGGACCAGACAAGGTATTCCAACGTAAAGTCTTTCCATGTTTCCACAGAAGCACTCCAACTGAGGACTTAGAACAATCTCAAAAGCCTGTGTGACGTGAACTCCCCCCCATGTGGTCTTACAATTTGGGCTACCAGATGGAAACTTGGACACCTCCAGGATCCTGTCATGAGAAGGAACCTGGCTGCAGGGACCACACTGGAAGAGAGGCCCTTGTGCAGAAAGGAAAAGGATTGGGTGTCTAGTGGTTAACTATCTGTCCACAGGATCCTACCTGCTCAGATGAGGGAGGACCCTATAAGCTTAGGGAGCAGAGTCCTCTAAGACTCTGAAGACCCTAAAGAGGTGAAACATGCTTGGCCTTTCCTGTATCATGGGTCTCACTCACACGACTCTCACTTAGAAGAAGATTCCTGCAACGGAGCAGTGAAACTACCAAACTAGACCACTCTGTGGGTAGAAAGAAAGGTATATTGCAGGTCAAACTGTCAAGACCATCTCTTGGGGTAGGGATGGAGTGGCAGAGAGGGGCAAAATAGTGGCAAAGCAAGTAGATGCTATATGACAGTCAACAGGGTGGGGATCTGAGCTGATACAGGCTGTCCCCACTGCCCTGGAACTACGGGCCCTTGCCTGAGGTAGTTAACTTTTGGAAAAGGCTGAGAGGCTCCTCAGGAGGATTAACGGTAGTTCTGGTGAAGAGAAACCCACCTTTAGGCTTGTTTAACTGTCCTTCTGTTTGACAGAACTTTTTTTTTTTTTTTCCTTTTCTTTTCTTTTTAGTGGTGGTGGCGGCAACTTTGGCCCTAACTAGAAGCTCTGACAGCAATGCAGTCTACCTGCTTCAGACTTCAGAAACACAGTGGTCAGGGTCCACATGTTACCACCGATTTTTAAAGGGATGATTTTCAAGACAGTGGACTGCTAGCATTGAAAGCTACTGATAAAATCATGTGTTGTCAGCTGTGAAGTGTCAGAGTTAGAAAGAATTACTTTGCTCTGTAAAACCTACTTCTGTCTTTGCACAGTCATTTCCCTCCGGTGTCCTCCCTGAGCCAGATTAACTGGGTCAGATGGGTCATCCTGATTTGTGCTGCTCAGAAGAGATTCTAATCTCCACCCGCATTGCCTCAAAACAGAAGGAGCCAACAGTTATTTTAATTTCAATTTTAAGTTGGTAGCCAACAAACAGGAAATGAAGTGAAACTGCTGTCATCCTCAGGATAAAAATGTATGGTTGTGTCTTTTGCTGTTTTCATATGATTCCCCACTGTGAGAGTTTCTGTTGTAAATTAGGTCCAGGTCTTTCTTCGAAAGAGGCATCCAGCCAGGTGGTGGCAGCACACACCTTTAATCTCATCACTTTGGAGACAGAGACAGGCACATCTCTGAATTCGAAGCCAGCATGGTCTACAGAATGAGTGCCAGGACAGCGAGGGCCACACAGAGAGAGACCCTGTGTCAAAACAAAACAACAGCAACAAACTAAAAAGAAAGAGGCACCAAAATACAGTGTGGAGGGCCCGGATGTCTCTCTTGTGTCATTGATACTGTTTGAATCTGTGTGTTCTCTGCAGCCTTGTACTTTGGATGCTTATTCCCTGGTACCCTTAGGACTTGGAGCCTTGCTGGGAAAAGTAGGTCAGTAGACACGGGCCTTTGAAGGTTTCAGCTGCTTCTAGTTCCAGCCTGTTTTCCCTTTGCTTCTTGGTCAGTCGCAATGGGAGTTCCTCTTCCACATATTCTCAACTCTCTACCTTCCCTTCCATGATGAAAATGAATCCTCCGAAACTAGTAGCTAAAACAAGTCCTTTGTCCCTTCAGCTGTTTCTTCCAGGTACTTTGGTCACAGAGATGCTCTAGTAACTAATACAGAAACCAATGCTGACTGGGTGATGATGCCTCAAAATCTGTGATCCCATCAGATCCCCACTCTGGGGGTTCAGTTTAGACCTGCAAAGGATTTTACTGCACACGTGTGAGGTCTGGGAGGGGAGGAGGGAAGGAGTTACAGGTGTCATACAAAGTGAATAAACTGTACTTAATAAAAATTTTAAAAAGAGAGAAACACTGGGTTAAAAAAAAGAGCAAAAACAAAACAAAAACAAACAAACAAACAAAAAAAAACGTTGCCTGTTGGTGAAAAGAACAAGTGATGAAAAAGTGGAAGCAGTAAGTACAGAACTCAGGGAGAGAAGTCCGCAATAGCTGGTGGTGGGTGTGGGAAAGAGGGATGGCATTCCACGTCTGTCTTTCAAGTTCTAAAGGATGGAAAGTTATGTGTGCATGTGCTGAGATGAAAGGGATGGAGATGGCAGATGAGTGATGCCCCATGAAACTAGGGCCCAGAGAAGGGGAACAGACCTGAGATCCAGCCCTCCCTAGCAGATGACCAGCCAGCTTTGCAGAGGATGAAAGACATTCTGCCCCAGAATGTGAAAGAAGCCAAATAAACCTTTGGAGGTAAGACAGTAAAAGGGGCTGGCCTTGCCTGTGTGTAACAGTGTTGCCGTTTCTAATGCGTGCTTGGCGGTTTGACTGCCGCTGTCTGCTTTCTGAGGGAAAAGATGTTCAGGACCAAGCTCCAGGGTCAAAGTGCTGCACCTTCTTAGGGCAGCAGGGAGAGGGCACATGTCATGTGCATTTATTACTATGTAAATTTACATTTTCCTTTCAGAAAATTAAGAAAATGGGGGTAAGTAGAGGGGAGGGTCACCCATACTCCTACCAGAAAGAACTGGGTATGTTACGCATTAACATTTTGAACCAGATGATTGATTGATAGATTGCTTGGTTGATTGCAGTGCCCAGAATGGAAGGCAGAGCCTCATACAGCAATGCAGAGACAGCAGGTGGAGAGAAACCGGTGCCCCCTAGGCAAAGACTGATACCAATTTGCTATCTTTTGTGAACAGGCCACTTGCATTCTTCTGCCCTTTCTCCAGGTGATTGTGTGCTTTCTCAAAACCAACTGCAAACTTCATGAAAGACCCCCAAGCCAGGACTACCTAGGAAGATCACACTCAATTTCCTAGCCCACTGAAACTGAGGGGTGACTAATTATTTTGCTTTGAAAGCCACCTAATTAGAAAAGATTGACTTAATTGATTTTATTGTTGAGCAATAAACTATCATCAAGTTCCTTTTACTGTATTCAATATTCGTCTGTTTATTCTGTGATCACTAAGCACGTCCTTACATTTTAACTAACCAAGTCTGAATCTTTTTCACACACATCTCCTCTCACCAACAAAGGTGTCCAGTCTGTCTGCCTCTGTATCTCAGAAGTTTCACATCTGCTGACTCAACCAGTTGAGCATCCAAGATATCCACCACCCCCATCAAATCTTTTCATAGGTCTTCAACAGATGCAGACTTGATGCTAGTCCCTAAAGGATACAGCATGACAACAGCATTCAGAGACTTATGCATTAGAAACCCCCCAGAGGTTGCATGAAGCGTGTGGAAGGTATGTGTAAACACTACATCATTTAATGTCAAGAACTTGAACATCCTTGGATTTGGATGTCCTCAGGGGAACCGTGGAACCAGTCCACTGCAGGAACCAATGGATGACTATGTTATCATTCTTGATATTTGATACTGAGCCTGTTGCTGTCAGGATGAAAATCTTGTTTCCGCCTTTGAGATTATTTCTCTAGGGTCCAAGTCAAAAGAAAAATTAAGATCACCATGATTGCTTGCTTATTACATAAAATTATCTTGAAGAAGAAAATTACCTATAACCTTTCAATTTTTGGACAGGCGATGTGGTTAGGTTCCTGAGGTGTAGAGCAAGGGAGATGCAGGTTCACAGTGAGTCTCCACAGTCTGGTTCTGATATATAGGCACTAAGCCCCTGTTCCCAAAACAGTGGAATGCTGGCTTTTTGGAACCAGCCCCTCTCTCCTTGACAAGGGCCACAGATAACTAAGGACACATTTTAGAGGGTTGTGGACTCTTGTTCAGGCATATATCCTGAGTAAGCAGGGTATATGGAGAATGATGATAATTCAGACTTTATGTAGATGTGACCTGTCTCCGTGGGTTCCAGAGGTTTGCATGTGACTTCCCATTTGTAAAACCAAACTGAAATGCTTTTCATCTCAGCAGGTTGAATGAGCTGCTCCTGCAGCCAGCCATGTGTTAAAATGGAAAAAAATAAAACCAAATGTGTAAATGACAGGGCAGCTAATCCGAGGCCACCACTGTGACCCCTCCCATTTGTTGGCATTAACTGATGGGGCTGGTTTGTATCTGTACATTACTAAGTGTTAGGTCCCAAAGAACCCGGGGACAAATGGTTAACGGAGGCACCTATTAGCAAAGCACATGCTGGCATCCAGGCTCTCTCAGCATTGCAAAAGTAACCGGTACAAGGTCCAGGCAGGCATCCTGGCTCCTCTCAGACTTTTCACTCTGCCCCCTACCCTAAACTGCTCCAGCTCGTGGGCTTCCCTCCCCCCAGTGTCTCATTCTTACATAACCTTGCCATGTCATTTTGGCCATGTGCTCTCTTGTCCCCCTCCTCTTGGTGCTCTTCATCTTTCTCTCTCTTCTCCTTTTCTTTCTCTCTCTCTCCACCCTCCCCTCTTATGGCCTGGTTCGTTCTACTGGCCATGTTTAGCCTACTACTTCCTCCTTCTATTTTGGATTCTTCCAGATGCCTCTAGCTCTGCTCTCTCACTCATATCTACAATAAAAACTTTCCCCTCAACCACACCTTGAAGCATTAAATTCCTCACTTTATGCATCTGATGCCAAAACCCGTGCTACATACACTGAGGTAGTCAGGAGGTTTTGTTTTGGTTGTGCGATATTTCACCAGGGCAAAATGCCTTATATTTCCCTTCATTAGCAACCATGAGCCATGTGAGTCATTCTGCTTTGGTTTTTAATATTATCAACAGAAATGTATTATTCCTTCCTTTTTTTTTTTTTTTTTTTTTTTTTTTTGCTTTTGTCAACAAATACATATATCATTCCATGAGCAAACTGTATGCTGGTTTTAGAATTTCTAAAACTGGTTATCTCATTTCATAAATGTAAATGCCCTGCGAGTGAATTCTGAGAGTTGATTAGGGGAGAGAAAACTGGAAACAAGGGGACAAAGAACAATAGATTCCTGTTTCCTTTGTTCACTTAAATGTTCTGCAGCAAACAGACTTCCTCAGGCAATTATTTGAGGCCAATAAGAAACCTCCCTTAGTCTGTCCTAGAATGAGCAAGGCACTCTGCCAGGCCCTTTTGTTTGTTTATACTGTCAATGAGTAGTCTCCATCAAAGCGATAAAGAATTTTTAAAAGCTTTAGGAATTGCAATTTGGCAGA
Source organism: Psammomys obesus (assembly GCF_907164565.1). Taxonomy (NCBI): domain Eukaryota; kingdom Metazoa; phylum Chordata; class Mammalia; order Rodentia; family Muridae; genus Psammomys; species Psammomys obesus. The sequence continues at coordinate 833,113 of NW_026596162.1, forward strand.
CTCAGATTTGGGTAGAGCCCAAAGTCAGTGTGTTCCAAAGAGGAGAATGAAGGGTTTGGGTTTAAGAAAGGAACCTAAGTCATCAGTTCAGGCAAACATCAAATCTGTGAGTTCACAGCCCATCAGTCAGCTTGGGGCTACAGCTCCTGTGGTGCGGGGAGGGAACTTAAATAGAGCGGTAGGATGATTTGGAGGGTTTTCTTTAGACACACACAGTGATTCCATCTTGAATAGAATTTCCCATGACTTCGTAGCATCCTTCCACTTGAAGGGAATAGGTGTTAACCTCATGTTTCAGGAGAGGAAACTGAGTTATTCACAGATTTAGAAACTTCAAATTTCTAAGCATTTGAAGCCGGATTAACCTTAGGTTTGCTGCATTCCTAACTGCTATGCTTAACCAAGGAGAAGGCATTCCTACTTGTGTTCAGTAGAGCTCTTGGCTGAAAGCATCAGAAAACAGCTCTGGCCAGGACAAGCAAAGAATTTGTTGAAAGACAAAAGGGTGGGCGGGACTCATGGAGGATACATGTACAGCTAATAGAATCAAAGAAGATGGATGGACTGAGCTCAGGAGCTGACACAATCCAGATCATCACTGAAATCCTAAGACAAGCAGCCTTCTCCCACCAAGGAGTCAGGCAGCCAGGCTTATTTGCTTCTGAAAATGACTCCAAGGCCCCAGCCTTCCTGAGGGGTTAGAGTCCAGAAGGCACTTCTGAACTATTATGTTTGTCCCTGTGGACACTCCATGCAATAAGGACAGTTAAACTTGTTGGGTTTTTTTTTTCTTTTTTTGTCTTTGTTTTTACTACTATACTGGAAGAGAGGATCATGAATATACCCTCCCCATCCTACAGTATAGGGATAACTTTAAGTCATGGATGCCAAGTAGTGGGACATGTCAAATGTCTCCAAGTTCTTGCCGTCATGGAACTGAACTACGGTGTAATCATGACAGTTCTCATACACCCCCTCCAGCTACCACAAACTCCACCAGGGACTTGAGGTTTAATTGTGATTCTTAACTTAATGGGTATAGAATATCCATGGAAATATGCCTCTGAGCCTGTCTGGGGATGGTTTCTAGACAGAGTTCACTGAGATGAGAAGACTCACGTGAAATGCGGGGAGATCATTCCCCGGGCTGGGGTCCTAAGCCAGCCAGGCAGCTCTTTGAATAAAAGCAAAGGCTCCACAAGCCTCACAGCCTGAGTTACGCCCTATATCCCACAGCGAAAGGAAGGGACCGACTCCCAAAGTGGTCCTCAGGCATACCACAGTAAGTGTACACTGCACTCACAAACACACATAATGTGTGCACGCTTGTGAACACCACACACAAACACACATACACACACAGGAATGCACATACACTAATAATAAGTCAAATAATTTAAGGGAGAAGAAAGCTGAGTATTAGCACCTCCCGTCATGGAAGCAAAGTGACCAGCTGCCTCCCACTCCCGTCACTCTGTCATGGCGGACCACATCCCTTTGAACTGTGAGCCAAAATAAGCTCTTCCCCCCCTTAAGTCGTGTCTTGTCAGCTACTTTGCCATAGCAATAAAAAAAAAGAAGAAACATATATGTGTCCTCTAGAGTCTAGTACAAGTCATTGTCCCAATAGTTAATTTTTTTTTTGAATGAATAAATGTTTCCCACTGTTTCTCCAACAATTATTTATTAGTATCACACAAGCCTGGACAAAGCAGACAGAGTTAACTCTTCACAGGCTTGAAATCTATGATTAAAAAAAGAAAAGTCCCTACTGTACTAGAACAATGATACGACCTAATGGCATTGAAAGCACTCTTAACTAAGTTGGGAATCACCCTATCAGGTTACATTCACTCTCACAAGATTCAGTAGTCAGACCCTCCTTAAAGCAAAAACTTAGCTCTATTCTTTCCTTTTCTGAGTCATTGGTGGCTGTTCTAAACTTGTTGGGATGTTATTGTTCTCTGGAAGTGTTCCTGGAGTTGGGAGCTGCTATCAAGTAGAGCTTTGGGTTCATACTGAGGTGGAAAGCTCTGTGTGTTCATGTGTCTCAGTATGCATACCATAGAGACACACATTCTTCCATGTTACAGTCCCCTTGGATCTTCAACCCATTTATCTGCGTGTCTTGCCCTTAGCCCTCTGCAGATGGACACTGCTTCCTCAGACATGGACTTGAGGAAAAGCTCCACAGTCTTGTATACTAGGTGAGTTCATCCTTCCCCTGCGAAGGAGCCTGCCTGGCCAACATTTTCTACAGCAGTACTCCGGATGGCGACCCACCCACAGACTTTCCAGAGGACTGATTAGCAGTTCTCTCCACAGTGTAGTCTGGAGTGCCACAGAATGCCTTCAATGTCACCCCCTCCCAGATGTTTTCCTTGCACATGCCAAGGTCAGCCATCTTTATAGATCTGTCCCACAGGATGCAACACCTCACTGTCGAGTCTTAGGTCATTTGCTCTGTGAGAACAAAGACTGCCCACTTTTGCAGGGTGAAGAGTTGCATGAGGCTCCTCCAATTGCCAACACATTGGATGTGGTAGATGAGGCTACTCCATTTGCATACTCCATCACTGCATACTGGTTGTCTTCAAAGCAAACATACTTCCTTTATTTTAATGTAACTATAATTCCCTACCAATATAAAATGTTTTAAAGCAGCTTAACACATATCCCAATGTCTCTGAAATATGTGTACGAAGCTTTTATGTATCTTCCATAAAATTTCATGCCATCTCATGTCTCAAAACAAACTTCAGAATTCCAAGTTTAATATTATCATTATATTCCATGGTCCTGATGGATCTTACTTTACTAAACCACTTCCTTATTGTTGGACATCTGGTTTGAATGCATCTAAGTTTCAACAGATACAACTTCTGAGACAGTAGGATGTTGTCAATGGTTGGCTTCTGGAAGTGATTTTGGCAATAAAGCGCATCTATTTATGACTCTACAGTAAATAGGCTCTAAAGAAAGACAGCTTCTGAATTAGATGGTACAAGGGTAGGACATACACAAATAGAACTTCCAGAAAATCAGGGGAATACATGAAATCCAACGGAATAATATATATATCAGGTGTAGGTGGGAAGAAAATGGCTGAATAAGCACAGAAACACAAAACAGAGCTAGCTACATTGCTGCAGTTGGAGCATGAAGTGACCTCCACAGGAGACTCATTGTGTTCGCTTGGTTCTCAACTGATGGGAGGTTAGGGAAACTGGGCTGGGCTGAGCTGGCGAAAGTGGGTCCCTGGTACCAGTTGTCTGGAAAAATATTCCCCCTGGCTACTTCCTGCGACTTTTTATTTCCTGGCCCATTGTGAAGTGAATAGCTCTCTTCTGCTACGTGTTCCCACTGACAGACTATCCTACCTGAGCGACTGGGACCAAATGACTATGAACTGGACCCTCCAAAATTGTGACTCAAAATAAAACTTTCTTCTCTCAAGTTGCTTTTGCCAGGTATGGTCCCGCAGCAGCAGCAACAACGTAACCAAGGCATACATTGATGTTGTTATCTTAAGCACATTACAATTGACGTGGACTATTCATACTGTGGGAGATTAAGACACTACTGAGTCCATACCTAATCTTGAAACACTGGAGGATCACATCCTCTGCGTCCTATAGCTCCTATGCCAAAGTTTCCCTTCTCAGTTCAGCCCTAGGATTGTTTCAAGTCAATGTTCCCAGATTTACCCAATGATGTACGCAATGATGTCCAGATTAGGAGGTGGACTGGCCAGTGCCGTGTGAAGCACTCCGCTTATAGAGAAACAGGGCGCTTCACCTAAAGTGCATGAAGATGCCTTGCAGAAGAACAGAAAAGAGGGAAAAACTAGTGTAGTGGTGTAATCCTTTGAGTTCGAAGGAAGTTGTTGGGATAATAAAATGCTGTGGATGCCTGGGTTGGGTGCTATCTGAAGAGTCTGGCAGCATCTTTGGTCTTCAGAGATGAAGCTGTCCTGTTCTAAGAAGCAGATTCTCATTCCTCCCACACTATTCCTAGGTAAGCGGTGAGGCAAACCCCGCCTCTTGGGACGCTCTGAGTCAGGAGTAGGCGTGGCCACCAGTGGCACAGCATCTACAGATTTGTCTCTGTATCAATGGATGCTGCTTCCTTGTTCTTCCTCTTTTCCTGACCCTTCTGTGGCTTGCAGTACACCTTGAAAACTCACCTAGACTTTCACCCAATAGGATTTCATCTGTTAGAAAACATTCCACAAAACAGCTTTTTTGTTTGGATGCTTGGGCAGCAGATGAAACCCAAGTCCTAGTGCTGTGCAATGTCATCACAGTGTCATCCCACATCCCTCAAAACGTGTCTTGAGTGTGTTTCTATGATGAAAATGTTTGCTTACTTCTTGGGCTTTTATCTACTTTGTTCAAATGACACATTCACCCAATACGCCAAGGGAATGATCAAATTCTGTCATCAAACATGCAGCCTCGGGGTTGGAGAGATGGCTCAGGCTTTGATCCCCAGCACCCACATCAGGCAGTTCACAACCACCTTTAACTCCAGATCCAGGGCAAGCTGATGATTCTAGCCTCCTTGGACACCAGCATTCACAAGCACATAACCCAATAAAGACACATACCTACACACATTCACACACACACTGACAACACACACACATTCACACAGTTTTGAAAAGACAATAACAGGAAACATTTGAAATCAAGCAGTGCCATAGACTTAGGTATGTATCGGCAGTTGTAACAATCCGTCAGCACGGTGAAGTTTCTAAGAGACTAGGTTTACCTGTTTCTCAGAGGCAAGCTCAAGATTTTTAAGAGAATGTAATAAGCCATTACATTAACACCACTGTTACTCAACTTTTCATCAGTGCAGTAAAATGCCCACGATAATTAACTTATGAGAGACTGGGCTTATCTTGTAGTTACAGGCATGGCTCCTCAGTTCACAGTTTCTTCATGTGCAAATTCAATAACCCTCAGACTGAAAAAACGTTTTTAAAAAGTGTGTCTGTCTTGGGCATGCACAGACTGGCTTTCTTGCTGTTCGCCCCTCAACAATACAGTATAACAATCGCTTGTCCGTTGTACTGGGCACCACATCAGGACTGGTGGTGACTTCAAATACATGGGAGGGTGTGTGTAGACTCTGTGCAGACACTACACTAGACAGACAGGATGGCACCCCCTGTGCTCGAGCACTTCAGAAACTGAGGCAGGAAAAGGATTAGTTGGAAGCTTGTCTGAGTTCTAGAGTGAACCTTGTTTCAAAAAGCAAACAAAACAAAACAAAACAAAATTTAAAAAAAACACAACAACTCAGCCAAGCATGTTTTCTTGTTTTTATTTTGCTCTTTTTAATCACATGCTCCTTATACAGGCAGAAGTAGTAACAGGGTGGTGGAATGAAATTTGGTAGCCATAGCAAACCAGAAGCATCTAGGCTGACTTTAATGCTACAAGAATTAAAGTCCAAAATGATACAACAGAATGGTAATTCTGTAGTTTTTCTTAGAAACTTTGATAAACATAAACCTGTTGTTAATTAACAAGATAGTAAATATGGCTTTGACTCCTAAGCGAAGTATTGGGTTTTAGGTCAGAGATTTGCTTCTCAGTGTCTGATAGTCTTAGGTACAGCTGTGAGCAAAACACAAGGGAGTTTAGTTCTCTTTATTTGGGTTTGCCTGGGTGTTGTTTTGGGGCACTGAAGAGTTCCACAGTTTTGTTCTCACAGAATAATTATTTCCAGAAAAGACACTGGCTCAGATGACTGCCACGTTCCTCATGTGGTTTTTGAGTCTTGAGAACAGCAAAAACCCAGAGTTCCCTATACTTCTGTGCACCCTGGTAACGTGGCAAAGAGAAAGCACAACTGGCAAGGGGTCGTCTTTTTAATCTATGACGACTTGTTTCCAGAGCAAAATACTTGTTCCGAGTCCAAACCCACATGTGTGCAGACTGTAATTTTCTGTGTGGACTTCAGCTCTCTTCTACAAATAGCATTGGGGGTGGGGGTCACACTGAAGGCGTCTGCCTTTGGAATATTCCATGTTGGAGGCAAGCCTGTCTGTGTGCCAGGACCCTCATCCTGTCAGTGTGCAGCACGTTTGATCCTGACTAACTGAAAGATCTCAGCAGAGTGTTTCTGTGTCTTCAACCCTCCTGCAGAGGGCTGGAGGAATCCCAGCTTTACTGAGCATCACAGACTCAGCCGCAGGCTAGAGTAACTTGTAAAAATTTGAAGACCCTGATTTTAACCCTAGGGATTTGGTTCTAAACTGCAAAGACAAAGCCAAGAGACCTCTTGCTTTAACACTGAAAAGAAATGAAGTTTGTGTTCCCATGTCAACATTTTTCAAGCACTTAGAGTAAAAGAAAATGCCATGAAAATAGGGGCTTAGGACTATATTAGCACCTAAAGGTTCTCTTGCAACTCTTCCGTGTGAGAGAGATTCCAGTGTCATGGTGTCACTGCTAAGCCATGTCTTTCTGATGATGTGGCTATCCCATGACCCATGCTCTGTTTGCACAGTTTCCTCCTGTGTATGCTCTAGAGCAAATAAGGATAATAAAGAGGTCATATTCAGTAAACTGTGCCTGGCTGACCCAGTGCGTGGGCACACGCGCAGGCATACACAGACACAGAGAGAGAGAGAGAGAGGAGAGAGGAGAGATGGAGAGAAAAGAGAAAGAAAGTTTTCACATTGGCTGACTACCCTCCTCTGTCTACATTTGAGCCTCCTTACCTTCCTGAGTTAACTGTTTGGAAAAACCATTCAAACCTCCACAGTATTTAGTGCAGAATTACCCCAGTTCTTCACTTTCCCATTTCTGTTTCCTTTCATGGTTTCTGCAACTTCTTAGCTCATCAAAGGTGCCCAGGAGATGTTAAAGAAACCCACCCTCCCCTTCACTCTCTGCATCACTGATCTTGGCTGCTGCAGATGGATTTATCTCCAGTCTGGGGTCTGAGCTTTGCTATTTCATAACACTTTTTCCCCCCACATCTGAGGGTATCATCCTTCTAACCACTAGGTCTGCGTCTGACTATTTCAGACTAGATTTCTTCTTGCACAGATCATTGTCTTCCATGCAAGCCAAGTCTCATTCTTGGCCTGACTTCACATCTGATCAGAGTCGGACAATCTTCGGACAGACATGGAATCCAACCTAACATCACTTCAATAAGTAAGTTCCAGCTGCAGCAGATCTTTAGAATTTGAAAAGAATTTAGGATAGAACTAAGCCAGAAATAGCATTGTTAAATCTGGCCCTGTGGCATAATTCTGGCAAGCTTACAGACATATCTAAGTGCACACAAGTAGGTGACCCATAGCTAAACACAGGAAGCCGAGAATGTGAGCCAGTTTTTTTGTTTTTTTTTTTTTTGTTTGTTTGTTTGTTTTTGTTTTTTTTTTTTTTGGCAAGATAAGGATTTTGCAAGTGCAAACTTATGGCCTGAACATCTCTGTCTCTAGCTCATGTGTCTTGGATAACATCCCTGTGAGTAAGCTAACCTCAGACCCCATGTGAGTAGTCTCGGACCACCTCACATTTGTTCATGTTGATATAGCTGTTTCTCTAGGGAACAGTTGACCTGTTGTGATGGTTGTTGCTGCATTGTCAACTGACAGGGTGTAGAGCCAACTTGGAAAAGGGCCTTTGGGATTGACCATGGGGGATTATCCTGATGGCTTTAATTGAGGTGGGAAGACATGTCCAGTCTGTGTGGCTCTGTTTCCTAGGCAGGGGGTCCTAGACTGTAAAGTGAAGAGAGTGAGCTCCAAGTTAGTTCCTGGTCTCTGCTTCCTGATTGTGACCAAACACTTCAATCTCCTGCCACTTTGATTTTCCCACCATGAGGGACTGTATCCTTAAACTGTGAGCTGAAATAAACCCTTTATCCCTTAAATTGATGTTGTCAAGGTATTTTATCAGAGCAATGGGAAAATAAAATAACACAGAAAATTGGTTCCAAGAAGTAAGGTTATAGCTAAAATAAACTTGAACATACATTCATTGCTATGATAAACCTAACCATATCTTGGGCCTTTGGAACTGATTTATGGGAAGCGTTCGAAACTTTGGTCAAGAAAAGCCCTCAGTTACTGTAAGCAGGGCTTAGTTGAGCCCTTCTGACAGGAGCTTGGAAGGCAAAAATGCTGAGAGAAGAGCAGACCGCAGGATCCTGGTTCATGAAGTTTCAGAGGGAAGCAGGATGCTAGTTTTGCCCATATCCTGAGGATTTCAATGAAGTTGAATTTAAAGATAATGGACTACTTTGTTTGCTGGAGGAAAAATGCATGAGCAACATGAAGTTTTGAAGAAGCATAAAGACAACAACCTAGATATAACTGCAAAAGAGATCAGTGCCATTAAAGAGAAACCTGGCATTAGGTATTGGGGCAGTGGGAAAGGGGCCTTGGAGGCAAGACCCCACATGGAAGGAAAGACTCCAAACCAAGGGTGTACTGGGAAGAGTGGAGCTGCCCAAGTCCTTCAGAGCCCAGCCAATTTCATCACAAGCTCTAAATAGCAGGATTTGATATTTGTCTTGTTGGATTTTGGTTCTTCTTTGGTCTGATCATTCTTTGCTATGACTTGACTCTTCTATTAAGAGTATTTACTTTGTACTGTTATATGTTAGAAATATAACTTGTTAGTCAGGTGTGGTGGCACAAGCCTATATATAATTCCAGCACTTGGGAGGCAGACACAGCCAGGTCTTTGTGAGTTCGAGGCCAGCCTGGTCTACAAAGTGAGTCCTGGACAGCCAAGGCTACACAGAGAAACCTTGTCTCAAAAAAATAAAACAAACCAAACAAACTTGTTTCTTATTTCATAGGAGCTCAAAGTTAAGACTCTGGATCTTTAAAATGTTGGAATTGTTAAAGGTTATGGAGATTTTTGAAGTTAGACTGAACAAATTTCAGATTATAAATGATCATGAGCTTATGGGGACAATGGATGGATTAAGAGATGTACTAGAGTGTGGAGTTGAGGAGTGGAGTTGTGATGATTGACATGCATTCTTATATTCAGCTGTGGCTAAAATGAGATCAGCCTCTTCAAACTCCAACCTCCTTGACTTTCTTTTGAACTATGAGCTGAAATATTCTCGTTCTTCCTTAAGTTGATTTTGCTAGGATACTTTATTACAGCAATGAGAAAAGAAACCAAGACATTTGAGATCGTGAAAAGATGAAGAATTAAGTGTGAGAAGGAGGGTAAATAAAGTCATATGTGTGTGCATGTGTGTCTTGGTGTGTATGTGTGTGTGTGTCTTTGTGTTGAGGTTAGGAAATAATTTATGAATATGGAGTGTTTTTCTTGCATTTGCTATGTTTAAATGGATTTGGGGGGAAAGGATGCTGGAAAAAGATGGTGGGATATCAGGACAAATGTGTAATTTAAAAGGTACAATTTAATCGTTAAGTACTTGGACATTTAGGACAAGATTTTTACATTAATATTTTAGAAAAATTTGTCATAGTACTAGATTTTTTACCACATTTCAGGAAATATCATTGAAGTCTTTGGGAAGATTTACTTGTTAATCAGACAGTTTTAAAAAAAAATCAAATGATGACATTTATAAAGAGCTACTCAAAATGTTTATTATAGACTAATTCCATTTTTTAATGAAACAAAGGCCTCCCTTAGAAATTGTTAAGCATTGTTAGGGGGCTGGGAAGATGATGGGTGGGTTAAAGCACTTGCTGGGCAAGTGCTGGGTTCTGATCTGATCTCACACCTGCAGAGAAGCTGGGTCTGGCCCCACATACCTGTAGGCTGGGGAGAAACAGGCAAAGACAGGAGAATTTCCCAGGGCTATCTAAGGCCTGATCCCCCACAGGCCTTTTCATGGTTTTCTCCTCTGCCTCAAGCTCTTCTTCCAGAACTGCGAATGACTCAATCCCTATGTCCATACCTTTTCAAATGTGGCCTGAGCACCCTGTTTAAAACTGTTCTTCATCTGTGGCGCAGTGGCACGAAGAAGTGCAGCCCTTATGTGAGAGGGGATAACCACTGGGAAGTTACAGACAGATTCTCCTGGATTGGTCAGCTCTACAGTCCTTTTACCAGAGGCTCATAAATCAAGGATCTTTCTTTTGTATGTTGATATTATTAACACAGCAGAGCAGGCATGTTTCCACAATCAGGTTAATGTGATGGGGGACCATGGTAGCAATACAGTTACTGTAGGCATGAGGTTATTGTGTAATGCAAATGCTGATTTCTGTACCCTCTATATCTGGTTGCAGTCCTTGTTCTGAGAATCTCCTGTATCGAGGTTGTAGAAATACTGTCCTCCAATTGTCCCCTGATGTGCCAATAAAGCAGCTTACAGGAAAGAATAGGGCCGGACTTCCAGTCAGGGGAGGGGTTAGAGGAGGAAGTGAGGGGATTCAGCCATGGGTGAGGGCCAGAAAACATCAGCAGAAAAGACCTGGAGCAGAAAAGCTACAAAGTGCAACTATCTCTGGAATGTATGCTGGAAGGGAGAGAGATTAGCTTAGGGGGTTAAGAATAGAATAATCACTGCTCCATTATTGTATGCTGATGCTTATTATTAAACAAATATAAAAGAATCTCAATTATTTGTATGATATCCAGGTTAAGAGAGATAGTGAGAAACAAACACACTTTTATAAAAATAACTTTAATAAGTTACCTCCTCTCAACCATGGAGAAATGGCTCCAGCTGTCCCCAAAACATCAGGAGGTTTTAAATCCTTCACATGCTTCACATTGTCTCCTATCTTACACACCTGCGATCAAGCTTAGTTTATAAACAAGAAACAGATCAAGGCTAACTATAACATCCAATAATGCACAGAACAGTCTTAATAGATACACTGTCATCTTTAAACTCTGTGAAATTTTGGTCTCTCTGGAATTTTCCTCGTAATGTTTTCTGTGCACTGTTGACTTTACATAACTTACACCAAGGAAAGTAAAACCACAGGGAAGGGAGCATCACTATAAAGTAATGACAGAAGCTGTATAACTTGAAGCCACAGCACCCAGTCAAGCCAGGCTCTCGAGCCCCACGGCGCCCACCTTCCTGGTTTATTCACCCTAAGATCCCTTCACCACTTGATGCACACCATTTGACTCTGAACCTGCCTGTTCCCATTTCCCACCGGACTGTAAGCATCATGAGGGTGGAGGTTTTGTAGATGTCGTTTGCGGCTGTGTTCCTAAAATCTAGGGCAGGGCCTGGTACCCAGAGCAAAGGACACGAGAGAGACTCTGTCACAGAGGTCTTAGTCCTAGTCTGAGACAAACTGCCCTGCTGACTTTTACAAATCACTGACTTCTCCAGTCTTCATTTTTCTCTCCAAAATGGACACAGCAGCGCTGTCATCAGGACTAACTCAGGTTAGTGCACGCTTGTTTCCAGCCTTGTTTCTGCAAGACAGTCTAGTATCATCCGATGGCGACGTTTGAAAATAGCACACACTGCTTAAAACTGCTTAGCTAGAATTTTTGGATCATCTTTCCTGCAGGCTTCATAGGAAATGAAAGTGCTCCCCTCTAGAAAATGTGCCATGTCCAGGCTTTGAGAATCCAGTCCTGTGGTATGAAAGGAGGAAGTGGGGAAGACTGCCCACTGCACGATGTCTCAAGCTCGTGAGAAGTGAGTAGACTTAAAGATTCAGGAGATCTGACAAGGGCCAATTTAACATCGTTGGGGGTCGTCTCATTATCCTATAAAGCACCTGAGGTGCACTGGAAGATCGTACTGAAGGAAGCTGACTTGATGCCGTATATTTCTGATAACAGCACCAGCCCATAAGTACAGCCCCTGAGCAGTCGAAGAGGCGGGAAAAACACAAAAGATCAAGAATTCTCCTCCTGCCTCACCAAGTCCCCTGTCCCTAGGGAAACAAAGCGTTCAGATCTCTAGGGCAGGCTCAGAATGTACAAATAGGGCTTATGGAAGTCAACATCCTAGCAGTTCTGGAGGATTTTGAAGAGACAACTTTTTCACGGGAGGTACTAAGACCAAAAAAGAAGTGAGCGCCACCTGGTGGAGAGGCTGCTGGCGGTGGCCGCACCCCACCAAGGTAGGGTGAGTGGGGCACTCACACCAGCATCCCTTCTCAAACTTCCTTGGACCCAAAGAACTCATCGTGAAAGAACAGTTCTCAACATTCTTTCAACACTTACAAAACAACAACCACGAAATTAAAGGCCCAGTGTCACCTTTATTTTAAAAACAAACACATGCGTTTTGATTGCACCTTTCTCTCTGCCTCGGCACTGGAGATACAGAAATGAGCAGCCTTGGGCCTTGAAGTCCTGAGTAGTGAGGAGTCAGAGACAGACACGAAGCTGAGAGGTAAGTGTTGTAATTACAAACACACAGCAGTGCCGACAAAAATGTTGGCGGTGGGGAGAGACGGTCTGGATTCTGTTGAACCGCTCTTGCCTCGGTGTACCAGGGTCTCTGGAGTCTCTAACACCAAATAAATGTCCTTCTCACCACAGGCTCCTTATGACAGCTAGAGCCACACTGTGGGCACGTTGACAAAGCTAGTTCTGGAGGGGCTCTCTGCTCTCCTTGGCTGGGCTGGCCTGGGTGTGGACACATGGTTTTTCCTCTTACTTCATCTGGGACAAGATTGGAATTTTCCAGTAGGAATGTTTACAGGGCAACTCAAGGGAACAACAAAAGCACAAAACGAAGCAGGGGTGTATTAAGGAACTGCTTGAGGAACAAATGTGACTGAAACTCCAGCACAGATGTGCTGGGCAGGGAGAGGCTCATGTGTGCATCTGGGGGTGCAAGGCCAGGCCGCAGATGAGCCCACATGCCGTAGACAAGAGAGTGCTACAGAACATCCCCAAAGCTCTTTCCTGGATTCTGCCCTGGGATGGGCTTCTAACCTCCACGTCCCTAGCTTACACGGCAGGCCCTCCTGCCCGGCCCTGAAATCAGAGCCTCTTACAGTTGTGGATGGTTTTGCTGATGTGTTGAAGGATAATGGACATTCTGTACTGCGTCTGAACTTGAAGGTTTTTGATAGAATCTGTCTTCTGGTTTGCCATTTGTTTAAATGTTATCTTAAGAACAACAAGAAGAAGGTGTCTCCCCTCTAAGGTGGTGTTAATTGTGACTAAGCTATGATGTCTGGCCCACTGAGACTGTGACGAGGCAGTACTGAATTCCAGAAGTCACCCTCAGGAGCGTAACCGCCCAGTGAAAGGGCAGAGTGGCACTGCAACAACACCGGTAAGCAGAGGCCCTGGGGCTAGTTTGAGAACTGGATCTGAATCCCTGCTCTACCATGGTCTAGCCTTACTTCCTTTGGCAAGGTTCTGCCCACCTGAGGATTTGAACGTGCTGGCTTCTGTAGCCGGGCACCTTGTGGCCGCTTCTAACAACAGAAACTTCTTGCTCTGGTTTCTGGAGAATGGAGTTGGAGAACAGCACCAAAGGTGGCCAGGACTGCCGGCTTTTTACTGTGTCTTCGCATATCAGAAAAAGGGCCAGAGACCCCTTTAGGGCCCCAATGTCATGACCTGGACACTCCTTAAGGGTCCATCTCCTAGCCACTACCTTAATGGCTTCAGTTGATGGATGTTGAGCCACAGCATCCTTACCCGTGAAATGGCACAGACCACATGGTATAAAATATAAGATATAAGATGAATTTTATTCTGATGCCTGGCACATAATTAGTTTGCAATAAATGGTGATAAGTTTTTGCTGATGGTCCTTCCCTACACCTAATACCCTCCAAGCACTTGACAGATTGACATTCGTGTCTCATCTTGGTCCTTTGAGGGGGATGTTCTGTTTTATCCTGAAATAGACCTGAGTGATGGTAAAAAAAAAAAAAAAAAAAGAGGCCAGGCACTACCACATTCCTACAATGTCTATCGATTGCCAAAGCCCTTTTAAATGGCTTTTCTTGGGGCAAAATATATAAACAAACAAAACTTAAAATCATAAAAAACAATTTTGTTTAAAAAAATGAAAATCTCAACCATTCTATTTTACCAATAAAGACCCAATAGCCAGATGCTGGGGTGAAAACCTGCTAGCTCAGAGAGGCAGAGAAAGCTCCCAGCTGACCTTCTAATTTAGCTCACATCTCAGAAGGAAAAAGCCCAAAAATCTCACTAGCTCAGGTGACAGCCCAGTAGGAAAAGGCCAAAAAGCCCAAGGTCAAAGGTTTGTTAGCCCAAAGCTCAAAAAGCCCAAGAGCTAGAGAATTAAAAGCCAAGGACAAAGAGTCCAAGAGCTAAAAAGCTAAAAGTACTTTCTTTTTCGCCACACTGTCTTAAATACCCCTCAACTCCAAGTTCCTCCTACTCTTTCATCCCTGTTAGCTGGTTTCTGGTTCTGCCTCTTGACCTAGGGTTAACTTTGTTAAATCCCATGTACAGAAAGTTCTTGGATTAAAGGTGTGTGCTAGGGCTGGCTGAACCACACCACAATCACCTGTTTAAAATAAACAGAAAATTCTTAGATCAAAGGTGTGTATACACCAAACAAGAAACAAGGTTTTATAGTTCACAGTCTCCGGGTTCACAACGAGATAAAATATTTTGCAGCACCACCCAGCCCAAGAAGCTGGACCTTTGGAATCAGAAGCAAGGACCTATGACCACAACCCCACTGAAGCCCCTCTCAGTCTTCAGTCCAGGCCTTTCTGGGAAGAAGTAGCCACAAACCAGGCTCTTGTCTCTATTTCTTCTTCCTGCCACTCTGCCCTTATTGCTGCCTGATGTCACTCAGCGCTATCATTTTTAATATTTTTATTTCAGGTTTCTTAGGATAGTAGGATATTGGCTTAAATGACCTAGGTACCCTTTACCAGGAATTCAGAGTCAAGGTCTCACCTGCCCTGGAAGAGGTCTCTACCTGAACCTTCTTATAGCATTTTATTGACTGAGCTGTGACACACAGCCACCAAATGTATCGCTACAAGCCATAACCTCTGGTCCCTCGGAATGAGACTGTATTGGAGATAGAGGCTTTAAAGCGATGGTTGATTTATAATGAGGTCATTAGGGTGACTGGTGTCCTTTTGAGATGAGAGGACACAATTACAGGGAAGTCGTGTGAGTTCTAGGGGAGAAAGGCCACTGCAAGCCTCTTCAAGGAGACAGACCTCAGGACAAGCAGCCCTCCCTGCCCATACCTCAACCTTGAGTTTCCAGGCACCCCAGGAAGATGAGGAAATAAGGGTTTGATACTCCCAGTCTGTGATATTCTATCATGACAGCCCAGCCACCCTGATACTGAAGGGGAAAAAAGAAAGAGCACACTTTCAGTCTGGCCAGTTTTGATTCCGTGCTGAAGAAATGAATTAACTAGAGTTGCCAAGGACTGTGTTCTGGGAATTTGTCTCCCTCAGAAATTCATGGTAAAAAGCTCTAATATTGAGAGGTGGGGCATCCAGCAAGAAATTAGACCACGGAGGCTGGGTGCTTGTGAACAGGATTTGTAAAAGGGCTGGAGGGAGGGAAGGAGTTCACCTCTTCCTTCTCTTTTTCTCCCAAGCCTTCCACCACAAGAGGACAGAGACTTTGTTCTTTCCAGAGTATGCATAACCAGGTGCCACCTTGGAAGCACAGAATAACCTTCATCAGGCACCAAAACCTATCAGTGCCTTGACCTTGGGCTTTCCAGCCTCCAGAACTCTGAAAAGAAAGTTCTTACTGTTTGCAAATGAAAAATGTCTACCCCAGCACTTTGGGGCAGACACAAATGATATATAGATTCTCTCTCTCTCTCGCCCTCCCCCTCAGTCTCTCTCCCTCTCTCTGTCTCTCTTTGGGGTGCCTTCCCCCTTTCCACAATAAACTTCTTTCCTTATACCATATGTTGCAGTAGATTCTTAATCAGTATTATATCACATGGCATCCTGCGTGTGTTTGGCCAGAATGGAAGAGTCAGATACAGGAGGATCCCTGGGGCTTGCTGGCCAACTTGTCTCACTCGCCAAATCAGTGAGCTCCAGTGAGCTACTGTGGCGAGGCTGGTGAGATCTCTCGGTATTAAAAGGCACTTGCCCCCAAGCCTGACAACCTTAGCTCAATGCACTTGACCCGCATAGAGGAAAGGGAGAACCTCTGTCCTCTACATGTGTGCAATGGTATTAATTGCACACACACACTAAACAAATGTAAAATAATAATGACGACAACATCATAGTCAACAACTGATAAACACCTATCCACACATAACAGGGTCTTGGGACTCAATCCCCCAGAGACACCAAGGGACAACTGTGTTGTAAAATGACAGCTGGAAGAATTCCTTCAGAACACACAGCCAGGCATGCTAATTCTGCAAATACCTGTGAGACTGAAGCTTGGAGAAGGAAGAGGAAAACAGGGGACAATGAGTACTCCAAGTTCCACCCCTAACCATTGTGTTCCTCCCTGTGTGATCCCAGAAGACCTAATGTCAGCCTTGATTTAAGTAAGACTTTCTTGAAAAGAATTTTGTTTCTTTTTTAGATTCACATACAACATAAGAAGCTTCAGACATACTTTGTGGGTCATGCCTCCAGACACACCTTCCTCCCTTGTTCCTCCTACCTAGCCCTTTGTTCCCCTAATGCCCTTTGACTTTTCGTTGTCTCCTTCCTGTTTTGATGTCACATGTACTTTACTTCCCCTCTGCCTTCCTTAAAACCTCTTTTCCTCTTCAGGGTCCCCTTCCAAGTTTTGTGGCCTGTATTCAGACTCACCCGCATAAACACACATACATGAAAATGAAAAGCTAGGCTTCAAATATGAGAGAAACGTGTGGCATTTATCTTTCTGCATCTTGTTTACCTCATTTAACATAATAGTTTCCAGATCCACCCATTTTCCTGAAAATTTAAGAATTTTATTTTTCCTTTATAGTAGAATAAGATTCCATTGTGTCTATGTCCCACGTTTTCATTATTCACCCATCTAATGATAGATATCAAGGCTGATTCCATTTTCTCACCAATATTAGTAGAGCAGCAATAAACATGATTGTCAAAAATCTCTGAGGCGGGATATAGAGTCCTTCTTTGGCTATGCATACAGGAGTGCAATAGCTGGATAATATGGTAGCTGTGTTTTTAGCGTTCTTTTTCGTTTGTTTTTAACAACAACAACAAAAAATTATGACAACCTTCACAGTGGCTACATGACTCTAACTCCCACCAGCAATGAGTAAGGTTTTCTTTCTCCCACATCCTCACCAGCATGTGTTGTCATTAGATAGCCATTCGGACTGTGGTGAGATAGAACCCCAAAGTTGTTTTAATTACTTTGAATTAACTTTGTTTTTTTTTTTTTAATTTTTCACTCTACCTTACAATTCTCATTTTGTTGTTTAAAATGTTTTTAATTAAAATAGAATTATATCACTTTCTCCTTCTCTTTCCTCCCTCCAACCCCTCCCATATATATTCTCCCACTCTCAAATTGATAGTCTTTTTCTTTGGTTATTATTGCTCTATACATAAAAGTATGTATACATGTGTATGCACCTGTATATGCATGTGTATGCATACAAATACAACCAGCTGAGTCTGTTTTTACTGTTTATGTGTATATCATTCAAGGCTGCTAATTTCTGCATTGGACAACCAATAAGAGGGTCCATCCCTGGGAGAGATGAATTCTTTTTTTATAGCAGTTTTTTTTTTTCTGTGATGGTTTTCATTTGATGGTTTTCAAGCCCAAAGAGATAGTTGTAATTTGCATTTTCCAAGGGGTAAAAGATGTTGAATACTTTTAAAAATAATTATTGGTAAATTTTGTTTCCTCCTTTGAGGAGTCTGTTCAGTTCATTAGCCCATGAATTAGTTGGCAGTTTTGTATTGGAGACACGGTGTTTAACATTTTACAATTTAAAAAATATATATTCTAGATATTAACCTCCTTTGAAATATAGTTGACAATTTTTTTCTCTCATTCTGTAGGCTGTTTACTCTGCTAGTTTCCTTCCTGTGTAGAAGCTTTACAATTTTGTGCAATACCAGTTGTCAACTATTGGGGCATTTTCTGTGCTATTGGAGTCCTATTTAGAAAGTTCTTGCCTGTATCTTGAAGTATTTTTCTTTTATATATATATATTTTTTTTTTTTCTCTAGATGTTTCATAATTTTAGGTTTAAAATTAAGGTCTTTGATCCACTCTGATCCAAGTATTTTCCAATTTTGACAGCATCACTAGGGTTTTTTCCTAGTTTATATTTTGATGCCTTTGTCAAAAATTAAGTGACCATAGCCGTACGGCTTCTTTCTGAGTTCTGTTTTGTTTCGTTGCTCTGCAGTGTCTGCTTTTGTGTCAGTGTCATGCTGCTGTTCTCGCTAAGGCTCTGGAATGTGGTTTGAGATAAGTTATGGTACCTCCGTCTGCTTAGGAGCTCCTTGGCTGTCTATGATCTAGTGTGGCTCTGAGTGGTTTTTAGTGTTGTTTTTATAAATCAGTAAGGAATGCCTTTGGAATTTTGAGTGGGGTATTGCATTGCATTACTTTTAGCAATATAGACATTTTCACAATATTCATTATGCAGGGCAGAAGCATAGAAGTTCTTTTCAACATCTAGTGTCTTCTTCAATTTCTTTTCTCAGTGTCTTAAATTTTTCATTGTTGAGGTATTACATCTCCTAAGTGAATCTTAATCAATTCTTGGGAAGCAATTTTCATTAGGCTTCTAAGGCCCAGTTCTTACCACTTGAGATGTTTTTTTCCTTCATGGAGGACCTGGATGAATAGCTGGATCTTTCCTCCATCAGGTGAACAGGAAAGAGGCCAGTTTTGGGGTTCCAGCCAGGGTCTGGTGTGAAGTCTAGTAATCTGTCTGTCCAAAATTCCCCAAGCCATTGACTCTTTTAAATAATAATAATAATAATAATAATAATAATAATAATAATAAAGACATACTGGGAGAGAATGTGTGATTTTTCTTTTTGGCAGATTTCTTCATAGCCTGTGAAGGCCAGGACTCTGGGTTTGGTTATTTTAATTCTGTGCCATATTAGAGACTTATTTGTGGCTGTAAAGCTGTCGTGCTTACAAATTAGTCATCTATACGTTCTCTTCATGTTTCATGTAAAAGGAAAATAATGCTATTCATTGTTTCCTACCCCATGGAACTCAACAAGCAGTTCTTACAGTTCATAGTTACATGGCTCTGGTTACAGCAGTGGTTTCTTCCATCACCATTCTCACCCAATTTTGTGAACAAAAGCTAAGTGAACATGAGAAAGAGAGATTCATTCTTGTTTTCCCTCCAAGTCCCCAGCTGGGAATGGAGAGTGGTAACACTGTCTTAGTCAGCTGTGGCTCCCGCCTTCCTTTTTTGAAAAGGACTAAATCTGCCTGCCTGCCTAGTTAGGCTCATTGTTCAGCGAAATCATATCTATTTTCTCCAGCCATCGTTGGTGTGAAGTGTGGATCTTGCATGCTGCCTGGTGCTCCAGCTACTGAGCCAAGCCTGAGCTTTGCTTAGGCTCTATTGTTTCTCACTATTTCTACAGAGCTTCTGATTGCGCACTCTTATTAATGGCTCTAATATGCTTTCATTATGTGGATACTTGTCATTCTGTGACGGCTTCCAGTGTAACTCAGTCAGGGGCAGCTTCCTTTAGGCTGCCAGCGTTGAGCATACAGACACCAGAGTTGCCTCTGCATCTAATAGCATCTGCTGTGGTTCATCTGCCCACCTGCGATGAACTCATAATCTGTCACACATTCCCTGTGGTTGTTACTCTTATGCTAAGTACTGGGCACACAGGCCTGCAGGAACTCCTCACACCGCAAAGGGAGAGGGCCAAGGGCCATATCCTCACGCATACCCCTTGCCAGTCTCCAAGAGCAGAGAAATTCCCTCTCTTGAAATAAGAAGTCCATGGCTCTCCAAGTCTCATTGTTTTTAAGGCTCAATGAATTCAGAGGGCCACCCAAGACTCGTCATTTTCACCTCCCTGCTTCTCCACCCTCCACAGTCTGGCTCCATCTTTACGCTTATGAGATAGCTGCCAAAGGGAAACAGCCAGACACCATTATTTCCCGGCAGCAAGAAAGTGTATCTCATTAACAGTGAAAAAACAGTTCTGGAAACAAGACTCCAGTTTGCCCCTTGCGTCTTACTGGACAGAATGCACCACATGCTCACATTTCAACCAATCACTAGCAAAGAACACGAGGTTTGCCATCCCTGCCTCCAGACCATCAGAACCTCGGGGCTTGGGGGTGGCAGTCTCCTTTAGACAAGTAACTGCAGGGAAAGTAGAACAACTACCCAAAGTTATGGATCTGTTAAGAAGCAGAAAAGGTGAGTTTTGTGGTCTGGAAGTTTGCATCTTCCTAAAATTCGCACATTTTGAAACCCAAGACCTAGTACAATAGTAGTAAGAAGTGAGGCCTCTTGAACACAGCTAGTGCTCTCTTTCGTGAAGAAGAGGCTGCTTGTCCGCCACTGTGAGGACACAGTAGAGCAGTGTCATTTGTGGGCAGCTCTCATCAGACCCGCATATGCTGAAACTGAATTTTGTTCTCCCGGGCTCCTTGAATCAAGGATTTCTGCCGTTTCTTAGTTTCCCAGCCCTGGGTGTTCTGTTATAGTATCTAAACAGACCTAAATGGAGATCATGGACGTCAGGTTAGCACCAACGGAATCCACTGTAATCACTTTCCATCAAACTTCTAGAAAAAGCTTCTGTAAATCTGTGGGTTTTTACTTTTTTAATTACGATATTGTGTCTAGTTATTTTATATCTGTAAAACCTAAAATGCATATCTACTGTTTACAAATTAAGTATAAAATGGCAAAACTAATGAAAGTGCAACTGTCAAAATTAAAGTAACAAATGGCCTCATTTTGCCAAAAACTAGTCGCTACTCCTCTCACAAATAAATGCCACAACAGTAGGCATTGTGGAAATCCAAATCTCTATCCACCCCCAATTCATTTCATGTCATGTATGATATGGCTTTCTTCACCCTTAAACTGTGATATCAGGAGCTAAAGCCTCTTCTGTCCCTTTCTACCTCAGCCAGCAAAAGTGATGCAGTGTTATCTGGTGCCTACTGACCACGTTTTAAGAAATACTGATTTAGATAGCTTTATCCCCCATATTCTACCTGTGGTCAGTATAGAAATTTTATCAAAGATAAGTAAGAGATGAAAAGAGGAAGGGAAAACTCAAGCAAGAGGTGGGGGTAGAACTGTACGTTATGACCAGATAATACACAGAAAAGATGATGTAGTTTTTCACTATGGATAGCTCTATGGCCTTATACTCCCTCAGTTTATTCCCAGGTGGGATAGAAATGACCAGTTTCAAGGGGTATAGAATGCAGATGGTACAAATAGAGGAAGGAGAATAATAGAAGAGGAAGTGCTAAATGGGGTTGGGGATGGATGGAAGGACAAGGTAGAGAAATACCAGGAAAGATGACTAACAATATAGACGTTTGAAACTGACATATGGTAGGTAATACTGTAGAAATGCCCCCAAATATATACATGACCATATATAAATGGAGTTTAAATAGAGTTATCCTACAGTAAGGGGAAAATGGCTCCCCATATACCAC
This sequence comes from Psammomys obesus, assembly GCF_907164565.1. Lineage (NCBI taxonomy): Eukaryota > Metazoa > Chordata > Mammalia > Rodentia > Muridae > Psammomys > Psammomys obesus. The sequence continues at coordinate 854,661 of NW_026596162.1, forward strand.
ATACTATAGAAATCCCAGTCCTAAATATGAGTTACTTCTTTTTGACTTGTTGGACAGTGGTCTCATAGACCCCCTCACACATTACAGGCTATTGCCACTGTTCTTGGCAATAGCCTCTAGAACTTTATATGATAAGACCTATTGCTAAGGTTACTACACACTTGAATCATAGGATATGGAGAAATCAAGCTGGTACTGGTCAGTTTTCATAGTGTTGAAAGGTTTGGTGCATTCCACCAGATGAGAAATTTCATCAGCAGTCTTACTGAATTGAGAACCCTGAAAACTACAGTAGTGCCTGGCACGGCAAGATATATCCATTGGTGTAATAGTGGCATGAATACGGTGAGTAACCAATCACTTTCTGATTGGATTCAGGGCCTGACTCATAGGATGGAATTCATTTCTGGTACTGCTCTCTGAGTCGAAAAGCCCATGGCTGGCTAAGTCATAGGTTCTGGTGGAAAATCTAACACTGCTAAATGGGCATAGTGATAAACTCCCCCCCCCCAAGTTCTCATCTCTAAGCCCACTTAGAGATATTAGTACATCTTTCAACCTGCATCAGAAAAGATTCTTTTTGCAGTAGGTGGTGATTAATTCAGACACTCCAAACTGGTCAACCTGAAAAGACTAAGAGGATGCAGCATGTTCAGCTCTAACTAGGACATGCCTGACACGACCCTCCACCACCACCCCAAGGCTCAGGGATCATCAGAGAAGAGAGTGTGGAAAGACTGTAAAGGCCAAACGTAATTCATATCTTCACTGAAACAGTATCTGCCAGACATGAAATGGTGACCTCATGCCCTACATGTTAACTCTACATGCAGATGATCATGATCACAGCCCAAGCACGGATGAGATCCGAGCTCAGCAATCCTCACCCCAAGCGGAGGCACTATCGGCAGTTGATGAACTTCTGGGGGATGGAGAGTCCATTTTCTTCAGGGGTACAGCCCCCGAGAGGCTAGCCATGTTCCAGAAGATGGTCCTAACACATATATGCTGCACTAAGTGGGCAAAGCAAATGTGTGTTCTAATGACATGAGTGTGTTGCTTAGGTTTACTTAATTAATTCTCAGCTGAACATTTGATATTACAGGGTGTGTAACATTATCAGTGATTTTTAGAGTTGGTCAGTATTTTAATTTTATAACCACAAATGCTGAGAACACCGCTTTGCATATATATATTACATGTATATGTAATATATAGACATATGTGTATGTATATTAACATATACATATATTGCATGTGTATGTAATATATACATACGTTATATGTATATTTGTAATATATATAATATATTACAGAATTATGTGATATATATAATATGTAATATATATAATATATTACAGAATTGCAACATTATACTTAAGCCAGTTTCAGAAACTATTGGAAATTCTGTCCTAACCCTAAGCCACAATTTATTTAACAATTATTTTATGAAACTCAAGTCAACAACTCAAATAACAATTTTTGTTGTTGTTGTTTTCTCAAGACAGGGCTTCTCTGTGTAGCCTTGGCTGTCCTGGACTCACTTTGTAGGCCAGGCTGGCCTCAAACTCACAGAGATCCGCCTGCCTCTGCCTCCCAGAGCTCTGGGATCACAGGTGCGTGCCATTGTGCCCTGCTTCAAATAGCATTTTTTTTTAAAATCAAACATTTGCTTATAATCCAACCTAGAGATGACCTAATTAGATGTTTACATGCTGAGAAATGGCAGTAGAAAACCACTTTATTTTCTCTATAACTAAACCATTATGTTCTGATGAGAACAAAATGTTTGCATGCAGAGTGAAAACACTGATCTCCATGACTCCAGCAGGCTATAATCTGAGCTGCGATGGTTCAGGCAGTGCGCTTTGGACTTCAGTGGCAGGAAGGCATGCACAATGCCAAGGTCACATCAAGGATGCAGTAAAGTGACAGGACGAAAGATGAGCGAGCCGCCCCAGCTACTCCTTAGACTCACTGTGACTTTCATTTTTAATTTGTGTGTACACACGTTCATATGTGTGTGCGTGTGTGTGTACATTCATGTGTGTGTACGTTCATGTGTGTGTGCATGTATGTCTGTGCAAGAATGTGTGAATGTTGTAACGTGGAAGCCAGAAGTCAATTCTGAGTGTCTGCCTCAATCAATCTCCACCCATGGGATGAGGCAGGGTATTGCGCTGAGCCTGCAACTCACTGATTCGGCTAGACTGCCTGGTCAGTGAGCTCAGTAGATAGACCCTCTTGTTTCCCCCTTCCTGGCACTGGGATTACAAGTACGTACATCTGTGTCCAGCATTCTCATGGATTCCAGGGCATCAGACTCACGGCCTCATGCTTGCATGCTGAGTGTATACTGGCTGAAATATCTCCCCAGCAGAATACTCAGGCTACTCCAGTTTCTAACTCTTGTTCTCCCAAGTGTGTACCAGATGAAGCTGGACATCTGTGAAGGTCACAGCCCTGGAAGAATCTCTGTAGAAAGAATTAGACTCATGGAGGAGAGAATGGTGCTGAGGTTGCTGCTCACTACTTACCTTCCACGGTGGGACTGAGCTCTTTTTTTCTTTGTTGAGACAAGGTCTCACTGTGTAGTCCTGGCTGGCTTGGAACTATGTAGACCAGGCTTGCCTCAAACTCACAGACATCTGACTGCCTTTGTCTCTGGAGTTCTGGGATTAAAAGAATACCCCTTTTTTTTTTTTTTTTTGAGACTCCCTCATTCAGTTGTATGATCTTCTATGGGGTGGTGACCCAGAAAATCCTTCAGAGGCATAGTAGATACTTATAATAATTTGACCTTTTATTGATTGGAGTAAACCCCTTTTAAAAGTTCACAAGACTGTAAAATATGAAAAAAATAAATGCTATTATTTGGTAATAAGTATAATATTGGTATTATAATTTTTGAAAGTTCCACTATTTTAGGTAGTTATACCATAATATTCACAGGTGTAATGATATGATACCTATAATTTGTTTCAAAGTAGTACAAAGAAGTTATAGATGTAGAAACACTGAGTACATGCTGGCCTGGTTAGACTGAGAGATGGATCAATGAAGGCTGTATTGAGTTGCGCCTATTCTCAATATTTATGAAAATATAACATTTTTTATTCATAATGAGTTGATCTCTGAAAGCCTTCTGTCTCCAGGCTCATGAATTGATATGTTCTACTCAGTAAACATTTTACTGGTCTTGGGCCAGTGGCCCGCCGGTTCCTGCTTGGGCTGATTTGGCCAATTCCACAAAATAAGAATATAATTTATCACCCTATCCATTGTGAAGCATCCATAAAAAGCAGCTTCGTTGTTGTTGTTGTTGTTGTTCGCTTGATTGTTTGTTTGTTTTACCACAAGTATCTCAGCATTAAGCTCATGGGCAATAGAAGCCCATGATACTATAACATCATACCAAAATTAACAGGAAGATAGAAAAAAAATGGGTGAGGACAGATAATGAAATGAAGCAGGGCTCAAGATTCTACAGCAGACCCCACATACTTACCCACAAGAGACCCATCTGCGACCCCAGGGATGCTGAACTAAAGGTATCACTGAACCAAATATATCCTGTATACTTCCTGACTATACAGAAGTGTGATGAGGTTTAACTTATAAACAGGCACAGAAAGTGGCAACAAGAATAACAACAGTAGATAGAACAGCTGTCACAACGGATTGTCCTGAAAAGTTTTCCAAAGCTTCTGAACTGCTTGTTTCTAAAATTTCCATTTAATATTGTCAGACAATATTAAGTGACAATATTCAGGGACAAAAGCCACTGAAACCAAAGAAAGTGATACAGCAGACAGCGGGTTCATAAAGAGCTACTGAGGGATTCCAGGCACAAGCAGAACAGAAGGACTTGTAAAGGGCTCTGAGTAGAAGGCTTAAATTATGTCCATTGTTAGGGGATTGTGGGTGCTTTGACATTGTCATCTCTTGCACCTTTACCAATGAGGTGAGAGGTATTTCCCCCAGTGGGGTGATTTTAGAAAAAAGTCTAGAAAGCAGCTGGAGATGGGGGGAGCCCAATCCTTCCTGGAAATCCCCCAAAGAATGTTAGTTTCCTGGAGCTTTGAGGACCTTTATTTCTATTTTTAGAGCCTCCGATGACCTCAGTAGGTAACAGACTATTGGATGCACCTTTGTGAAGGCCCAGGACCTAATGCAGCCAAAATCTGTGTTGAATTAACATGGTTACTGCAAAGATGCTGGCTTAAAGTTGGCGACAGTAAAAATCTGAATAAAGAACCTAAATAAAAGTCTCTCTGTTCCTTTCCAGCCTGGAGGCCAATGTGAGCTTTTTTTCTGTTTGGCATAAATGATGTATTCAGAAAGATTCTATCAGTTGGCTCCTGCGGAAATACTGGTGTCAGTTAGGTAACACTGTGCTTACTGTTTGACATGAGCCTGGCATAGAGCCCGCTAGCACACTGCCCTGAGGGTTTTATTAATCATACTTCACAAAAGGCCCCCTATTTGCCAAGAGGCTGATGCAAACACATAGGCCTCAGGAACTCTGTCACAGTGGTGCATTGGTTTTTCTTTTATATATAATTACTTTTAAAAGAAACTGAAATCTGTACTTTTTTTCTATTGTAAAAATAATGTAGTCATGAAATATAGAAGATCAGGGAAGAGAGGAGCCATGCATTCCTTCCTCCCTTACAGCCCCAAGCAACAGTGAGAGTTTTGATACATTTCTTTACCACTTTTCAATTTCTTTTTGAAAGATTACAGAAGTTTTGCTTTTGATTCATGAAATGTATCAAATTCACAAAAAGAAACATAACTGATATCTATCTACTAATCCTAACTATGTCTCACCGCTGAAATGAAAATATTACCATTTTACTATACCACTGCAGTGCCGTCTCCCTTTTAAAACATGGGACCTGGATTTAGCTTAATAGGAACTCTCAGGCACACGGCACTAGGTACCATTTCCAGCCTCAAAATAATAAACAAAAATAGATACAGCAAAAGCACCCAACCGGGCCTGCTATCCCTCACCTGTGTGTAAAGGTGGCAATTGTGCCAGGCAGCACAGCTCAGTGTCCGGTCTCTTTTTACAGCACAGTGTTGTACAAATGCAACATCTACTGCTGTTTTAATTGTTTCTGAGACACACGTGCAAGAGAGCCCACCATACTTTTTCCTCTCAGCGTCATGGTGAGATCTTCCTAGCCTAAAACCGTTCCGTCTGACTGCCTCACTAAGTGTGCTTGTTCTCCTCCCCAAGGAGGGCTGGGTTGCCGCCAGTTTGTTCTTGCAAACATTTTGCACTCACCCTTTGAGTGGCTTCTTGTGTACCTGGACACAGGAGAACCCTGAGGTTTATTCTGTCTTCTATGCCCCGTCCCCACATTCAACTGAGTGCAGAGAGAAAATGCTCCAAAAACAATCGTATCTGTAACGGAGCTTGTCAGTATTTATTGTTTTCTTGCTGTTATCCCCTAAACAACCCCATACAATAAGTAGTCTCGTGGCTGCTTTTTACAAACACTTATGTTGAATTAAGGATTATGGGCAATATGGAAATGATTAAAGAATAGGGGAGGAGGGTGTGTGTAGGTTAGATGTGTATCTTGTAGCATTCTATAAAACGCCCATGAGCATCCCCAGATGTGGTTCAGAAGAGAGGCCTGGACCAACTCCTCCACAGGTACTGAGGAGCAATGGCATAGACCACTTGCTCTCCAGAGTGTTTGCATAATGTACGCACCAGCTTTTCAAAGTTCCATTTTCTCTAAGGGAAGGTGTGCAGTACAATTTCATGTTACTATGACAAATCATCTACATCATGAGCTGATAAAATATGCTCGTTGAGGTATGGTTGTTGGAGTCCTTTCAAGATTCATGTGCTGGAATTTAGTTGCAACGTGGTAGAATTAAGATTCGGAGCCTTTAGGAGGTGGTTAAGTTAATGAGGCCACACAGGTGGGATTAATGCTACTCCCCACCCCCAGTTCTGGGAAATGACCCCAGGGGTGGTGGTTTGAATAGGAATGGCCCCACAGACTCATGTGTTTGAATGCTTGGCCCATAAGGACCGACACTATTAGGAAGGATGGCCTTGTTGGAGTAGGTGTGGTTTTGTTTCAAGAAGTGTGTCACTGTGGGAGGAGGCTGTGAGGTCTCCCATGCTCAAGCTCCGCCCAGCGTGGACACAGTCTCCTTCTGTCGCCTTTGGATCAAGATGTAGAAAGAACTCTCAGCTTCTCCGGCATGGCGTCTGTCTGCATGCTGCCATGTTTCCTGCCATGACAGTAATGGACTAAACCTCTAGAACAGTAGACCAGCCCCAATTAAATGTTTTCCTTTGTGAGTGTTGCCACGATCATGGTGTCTATTCACAACAATGACACCCTAAGATAACAAGAAATTGCATAAGCTAGGCAAGCACCCTTCCACTGAACTACACCTCAGCCCTGAAAGCAGCACCCCCATAAGAAAGGCCATTAACCGATCATTAAGTGATAAATTCATGTTATTTATAAACTACCCAGGCAAGGTATTTTGTCATATGAGATCATGATGTGTCATAGTCAGACCATGACAAAGGCCAAGGTGTATAGTTGAACAGAAACATCCTTACAAAGGTAATTTATTAAAACTATTCTCTGTGTAATGGAAACAGGAAACAGACCTGTTGTAAAGAAAAATCATGGGAAAAGCTACCCACCTCCACCTTGACACATGGAGGAGAGAGGAAAAGTCCTGCAAGAATCTGAATTAGAGAGATGTCTGGCTGCAGAACTCATACTGCTGAGCACAACATGGTTGGTGGTTGCTTGTACCAAGGGCTTCTAGAAGATTCAAATGCTGATTCTCAAATGCTGATTCTTTTTCATTCATTCATTCATTCATTCATTCATTCATTCATTCAGACAGGGTCTCTCTATGTAGCTCTGGCTATTCTGGAACTTGTAGACCAGGCTGACCTCTGCTTCTAAAGTGCTGGGGTAAAAGGTGTGTTCCACCACCCTTGGCCCTCAGATGTTGATTCTTTATGGAGGATTTGTGGTAGATGTTGAAGGGTAAAGCATGCCTAGCACATAATGACTTCAGCTAAATATAGCCATTACTGAGCCCTGTGGCCCTCCATGCTGTATTGGTGAGATTTCCCCGGTCCCTCCAACTACTGACCACCATGAGCTGTGGTTGTAAATAGGTGTTGTTCCCGAAGCATCTACACAGCACTGCTTGGTTTCTCAGTGGGGTTTATTGGGTGTGGGGGTAAGGTGACTTTTTACAAGGTAGGGCCTATTGGGAGGACCTCGGGCTACTGGGGATTTACCCTCAAAGGGGATATGGTGCCCTTATCTCAGTCTTTTTTTTATGACTAGCTGTTGGCTCTGGCATACCCTTGTCATCTAGTCTGATTTACACTTGTCAGTTGTAAGCCAGATAATCCTCTTCTCTTTCTAAGTCTTCTGCCTGGGATAGTTGAACGCCTGATGTCCAGTTGGTGGTGCTGTTTGGGGAGGTTTAGGGGGCACACTGGAAGGCGTATGTCACTGGAGGCTGGCTTTGAGAGTTTAAAGTCTCTGTGACACTCCCAGTTGGCCCTCCCTGTTTTGTGCCTATGGTTCAAGATGTGAGCTCTTCGCCTTCTTGTGCAGCTTCCAAGTCCACCTGCTGCCCTTCCTTTCTGCTGTGATGGGGACAGTAATAGACCTTAGCCCTCTCAAACTGTAAGCCAAACAAACCCTCTCTTTTAGAAGTTGTCTTGGTTGTGTTTTTTTTTGTTTGTTTTGTTTTTTGTTTTGTTTTTTAATTACAGCAGCAGAAAAACAACTAATACAAAAGTACCTGTCTTTTTTTTTTTTTTTTTGTAAGAAGCTTGGGATCGATTGGCAATGTGATGTAAGAAAAGAAAATGTAAACCAGAAGTGCCCTGAACACTTAGCTGAAGTATCAAATGTTACACCTGTGTTAGTCGCTTTACACTGCTGTAACAAAAAACACCTAAGCCTAGTCACCCTGAAAGGGGAAAGGTTATTTTGGCTCACTATTTTGGTCATGGTCAGTTAGTCCCATTGCTTCAAGCCTCTGGTGAAACAATCTTGTCTAACTGTGAAAAGAGAGTAAAGAGGAAAGGCCCAGAGTCCCACAATTCCCTTCAAAGGTATACTCACAATGACCTAAAGACTTCCTACTAGACCCTGCCTCTTAAAGGTCCCACTGTCTCTCACTAGCACCAAGACAAAAAAGAAGCCTTTATCACTCAGGCCTCTAGATGATATTTATCTAAACCACATTGATTCCCAGAGAGGAAAGGATCAATCAGGGGAGGAAGTGAATGGGAAACAGCTAAGAGATGAGGCGGCATAAACACAGACTTTGAAATGTGGGCAACATGGACTCTTAGCTGCAGACAGTCCCACTGCAGCCTTCTCCTTTCTGCACAGCATTCAGGTTCCTGTTGACCCCAGCTTGCCAGCAGAGCCGTGAAGACACTGCTAAAATACTACTTCAGCAAAGACCTGCAGGTACTAATGCAAAAACTTAGTTCTTGCCTCCAAGGGAATAGCAGTTTACTCTAGAGCCAATATGAGTGTCTAGGCTGAGGAACATAGACCCAAGCTTCCCACAAATACCATCTCCACCATGGAAGGGGTTACATGATGATGTTTTATTACTTACAGAATAAAGAAAGTCATATATCAAAGTGTCTCATTGGTGGGGTTCACAGGTGTGCTACAGAAAAACAGAGCAGTGTCTGCACAGGCTTCAGGTAGTGTCTGATCACAGTTTTAGCTTTAGGATTGGTAGAAGCTAATGGTCAGCTAAGAATACATTGTAAGATTTTGGTAGTCACTAGGATGTTAGGTCAGACAGACGTGTGGGCAGTGAATAGCTTTCAAAAAAAAAAAAAAAAAAAAAAAAAACAACAAACCTGAAAATAGCCTGAGATAATTTGGCTATGGTCTGAAACATTTTATGTCTTCATAATCTTGAAGTTTATTTATTTTGCCTTGTTTGGTTCTCTCCCTCTCTCTCTCTTTGTGTGTGTGTATGTTTTTTTTTTCTGGGAACTTCACACCGGTAGTAATAATAATAATAATAATAATAATAATAATAATAATAATAATAAAAAAAAAAACAGCTTGATTATTTCTCTTGGCCTCTGGGGTTTGCCTAGGTGCAGGATGAGACACTATGAGACAACAACCATGTCAAAAATGCTGGATGGCTTTGGGGGTGCCCCAGATATCTCGTCTCCACCAACTATGGGTATCTCTGTGAGTCTCAGCTGAGCAGTCAAGAGAGGTCATGGGCAGCTACCTAGATGCAAGGGGTCATTCTTGGACTCTCCAAACATTTCATGGAACAGTCTTTCTCACCAGGAGTGCAGCTGCCCGGTGACACTATGGCTGTGTTACCAGGGGTCACCTCTCCAGCCTTCTCCAGACACCGGGAGACACTTCAGACCGTCTGAGTAGCTGAGTTTCTGAAAGGACCTGACAGCAATTTCTGGCAAAAACCCACATGGTGTGGCAAGGACACCCACTCTCCAGACTGGTTTGCAGAATGTGCAGGGCTGGGTGGAAACACACAGCTAACTCCCCACCTGGATCCCCAGGAAGGAAGGGTAACATTTGCGGATTTCTCTTTCCGCTTGCAAAGAGTCTGTGTGCAGGAAAGGAATGAACCTGGAGATCCGAGGCTTTACACTGGGACCAGGGCAGGGGGAGGGGAACCTAATCCCAGGACCAGCTGCTACCGCAAGGCTGTTTGCAGTGCTGGACTCATGTAAGCATCTTTGTTTGCTGGGCCAGGCTGGAAAAATGACTTGCATGAGCCCTGTTGCCAAAGGCTCCTGGAGAAAGCTGACATTCTTTTTCCTGTTTCCAGGGGAAAGGGAACAAATCCATTTAGCAAATGATGCAAGGTTCAGCTCCCACACACTGGCTAAACAGTCACCGGACACTAGTTTAGAAGCAGCCTTGGGCTTGGCTCCTAAGCCGCTTTGAGCTATTCATTAACTGGCGCTGCCCAAGTGGAGACAAACAATCCCCAACATAACACTCCTGTAGCTGGTAACTGACAGCTACCCTGTCAGTTGTGTTGCCCCACCCCCTTTCAGGAACTGACTTCCTGTCACTCTGGCGGTTCTCTGTTTAAGCAGACTGAGGCCAAGGTGTGAAGCTGCTAAGCAGTGATGGGAAGCAGTTGCTTTGGGGCACACGGGGCGGCAGAATGTGTCCCATGAGGGCCGAATGAGCAGGTCTTTGCATCCTGGCCACACTGTCTTTCATTCAAAGCCAGTGGCTTCTGCGAGGACTCTTGACTCAGAGGACCAGGGAGCAACATGGGAGCTGAGTGTTTCTTTATGTGAGGGAGACCTCAGAGGCGGCTGCAGACACAGCCTGGGAGATGTGGCATCTTGAACCTTCAAGGCTGTGCAGGTGGAGACAAACGAGCTGATTCTCAGGGCAGCATTCTTTTTCCGGGGAATGTGAGGCACAGACCTGGCTCAGTCCTTTTGACTCTTGGGCTGTAAAGCCATACAGCCACTGTACTTTCTGGAGGAGGAAAACAGTCTCTTTTTAACCCTCCTTCCCCCCACCACAGGTGTTTGACAAGTTCAAAAATCAGTATCTCAGCCATTGAGGGGGTTAGGGAGGAGGGGAGGACACACTTTACAGCGGAACGCCCATGCTCGCTCTACAGAAACCCAGTGTCTCATCCACACAGAGGGTCTTTCTTCCTTAGAGGAGTGTGTTACAACCACAGCAGGAGCTGTGGATCTGGGAGCCTTGGATGCACAGCTCTGGCCCCACCATGAACAAGCAGAATTCTCCTAGCCTTCTAGGGGAGAAAGGAGGGGAAGAGAAAGCCAACCTCACCATTTACCTTAGATATTTTTCTGTGACAATAGCATTAGATACTGTCCCTTTGGGGAAATTTTGGCAGCAGAATCTCTTGTCTGATGTCCTTAGAGTTCTAAGACAGAGGTGCTATTGAATTCACCCCCCCCTCCTAGCAGCTCAATGCCAAGGAAAAATGGTACCCCTCTTTTTTCTGAGACATCTTGAGAATAGTATAGGGGTCAAGGGAAGGTTAAGGGACCTCTGCAGGGCCATGCCAGGCCCAGGAAGTTCTGATGCTTAGAAATATCAGTCTCCAAAGACCTGTGGGTTGGGAGGGGAGGGCCTTAAAACAATGGGGTCCTTTCGAACATCTGCTGCTGCAAGCTGATGAGCTAACTCAGTCTCTGCTCCTCACAATCAGCAAAGGCAAATGGCCTTCCCTTCAAACCAGCTGTCAGCATCGGCTATAAATTGGTTCATTTTATGAAGAAAGATGCCCTGTGATAGGCTGTCAGCTAAATGAATGTGTTCTTCAATGTGACTTGAAACAGCAAGTCGGGAATGACAGTATATGAATGGAAGGAGACGGAGTAACGAGCAGCCATCTCCTCGGTTGCATGAAAGTTTCACGGCAGTTACCAGGAGCTAAATTTTGAGGTGGACGGTCAAGATCATCATCCTTACAGTAACACCTAACATCTACAGAGCAACTATGTGCCAGGCTCCAGACAAAGGGTATAGCTTGCCTTTTTGTCACCCGACATATGAGTATTCCAAGCATGAATGCCAGCCGTTGATACGTCTCAGGGCATAGCAAACTCCAGACCCAAAGAGCCCAGCTTGGAAACATGGAAGCATGCGGCACTCCAAGTTGAGTTTAGAGAGACAAATGTAACTCCTGAGTGACCCGAGCCACCTAGATTTGAAACAGGTGTTTGGGAGAAAGCCTGCCCCTCCCCCAACCACGATAGGGCTTCTGGGAATTATAGAGCCTCCGAAACAGCCACGATGGACTGTACTATAGCCGGTTAAACTGTCCTGTACTATAGCCGGTGAAACTGTCCTGTCTTAGGCTCTTTCTGTCAGGGGTTCTGACACAGGGATGAAAAAAGTGTTACAGATTGCTGGGAGGTGAATTTTTATATCATTTAATAGCAAACAAAAGCAAAGACAATTTGGAGTTGCAATCACAGGTCTAATACTAATGTTATAAACACTTAACAGAAGTGCTGTTGCTGGGTGTTGGAAGCAGCACTCTGTAGCCCAGGCTAACCTGAAATTCACTATGTATTTTTTTTAGGCAGGCCTTGAACTTGCGGCAGGCTTCGGGACTCAGCCTCCCACATTAGATACTTGTTTATTTGGTTTTTTAGTCAAGTTTCTTAACTTCTTAACTTCTCTTCTGTTGTTTTTCGTTTCTAGAAAACTGCTCTCCAATTCCACCTGCAGGCAGGGTGTTCCGTGGCTATCCTAGGAGTAAAGAGCTTCTGTTGCGGCTAATTTAAAGGTAGGGTACAATGATATTAATTTTTAGCCCTACAGTTATTGCGGCAGTATATCACAATCAATAAAGACACGGACACCTGATAGATTTTAGAAATAGCCTTATTTCACCTGGAGCAGGGCAGATATTACCTCCGAAGCTATCTTTACCTCCCAAGCCCCCATCTCACACTGTCTGCTCTAATAATTTCTATCTAGGCTATCTCCCATCCATAATTCCATAAATACGTGTTTATTCTGTCGTATAGGCGGCTTTCTTGCTTCTTACTGATCCGGCCCTGTGCTCTTCCCCACACTAACCCTTCGAGACTCTGTGCTTTCTTCAGTGCTTTCTTCCTCCTCCGGTACCTCTCTGCTTCTCCCAAGATCCTTCTGTGCTCAAAGCCCAAAAACCTTAGCCATGCCTACCTTCCTCTACCCTGCCCAGGTCTGTCAATATTTTATTATTAACCAATCAAGAATAGTTTCTTAGGCAAGGTTTGCACAACAAGGACAGGTAGCTGTGAGAATGTGCTCTTCTGGGCAGCAACCAGATCTTGCGGTTGGGGGTGGGTCAGTAATTAATTACCTTTAGAATACACAGCACCAGACCAAGCCCTAACAACCCCTCCTCTCTTTGCAGGAAGAGATCACTGAAACTTAATGAAGATGCAGACAAACACACCAAAATGTTCTTCTCTATAACTTATTAACAATAAAGAGGTAAGACATAACATCCTTCAAATACAGGAAGGGAGATGAGGACCTTTTTTTTTTAAGTGAGTGTGAGTTATATAAGTTGGCCAAGGATATTTGAAGAAAGATAAATTATGGTCTGACCAGGACTTGAAAGGCGTCTGCTTGAGGCCATAATCCCTCCCAATTAAAGCTGCTTTTTTGAGAGTCGTCATGGACAGGAAATTTCTACTGAGACCTTGATGAAGTCACAACGTTTTGTACTTTAAGAGGAATGTATGTACCACAGTTTTCATTCATCATGTCTATAATTTAAAAGGGGAGAAGGAATGTCCTGGCAAGACCTTGCGCTGTGGCCTTAACATATGCAGAGATGTGTCTGGTTTTTATTCCACATGTATGTGTGGAGTGTGTGGAGCAACAGATTCTTGGAGGCTTTCTGCCTAGGGCTGGGAGGTGGGGGTGGGGAGTGATGGGAAACTCTTGGTCAGTGGTCCAAAATTTGTAACAAACATAAAGGTGGCGAATTTGTTGGCCAAAGCCTCAAGCATCAACTGCTTGGGGCTACCCCATCCCTCATCAGTGTCAACTTTCACCAACCTATGCAGACCTTGTCTGCTGGACCTGGGACCTGACAACCTGAAAGAATGAGGAGGACTACAGTCTAAGGCTGTGGACAACCTTACTTCAGTTTTAGTGTACATTTACACACAAATGTAACAAAGAAAGCAACGATCCAAGAAAGGCTGGTTGAGTTCAGAAAAACATGTAAAAAAAATGCCATTAAGCACACACTAAATATTAACAAAGTAGTCCTTTCCCAGAACTTTCTCAGGACAGAGGGATTGAAGAACAATTGCCTGGAACATACTATAGATTATATCTGGGAAAGCACGAAAGCAAGACGGAAGGCCATATCCAGATTCAGGGACATGAACCAGATTGGGTTCTATTGCTATGTTCTGATATCCAACAAGAATAAACATGTCTTATAAACTGAATGTAAATGTTTGTCATAGGAGGCACAAAATCACATCAGGGAACAAAGTGCACCTGAGATAGAAGGTCCTCTGCCTTTTTTCCTGGAGCCTCTCACAGTTCCCTAAGGCACTGTTCACCATTCATCATTCTTTTGACCATGTTCCAACAATCAGGAGTGTCTGGCCGGGGAATAACATTTTTTTTTTTTTTTGATGTTCTTAAAGCAGTCCTCCGGTGGCTAAACTGTCTAGAAAAAGGGGACGCCGCTGGCACCGGAGCATCTGGCAAGAAACTGAAGACAGGTGAAGCCAGCTCCTGAGAGCGGAATATGCAAGAGTGCCCAGCTGACTTCCATCCTGTCTTATGTAGGTCACGGTTGCCTGATAAGCGTTAGCTTGATCTCTATCCCTTAAAGCACCATGGACAGACACATGCGAATGTTCACAGATCTGGGAGAGTCTTTCCAAGACAGGGGGTTATGTGTGGCCAGCCACATCACTTACATAGCGTAGAACAGTGGGCTTGGTGGAGCCGTATATTGCATTAGAAGCTCATGGATGACTTGAGGCTTGGAAGGTGGTCTGGGAGGCACTTTGGGAGACACAAGAAAAGGGTCACAGCCTTCCTTGGGGAAGCTAATAGCAGTGCCTGCTCATTTTTAATTATTAAATTAAATTATTTTTGAGTCAGTTTCATGTAGCCTAGGCTGGGGGGGTCAACTAGAGATCTAGCTGAGGATGACCTTGAACTTCCGATCCTTCTGTCTCCACCTCCTAAGTGCTGGAACTAAAGGCACACACCTCCATACTCAGGTTGTATGGTGCTGGGTTCTAGGGCTTCATGCATACTAAGAGCGCAGGTGAGTTTTTATTGACTTGACACAAACTAGACTGACCTGGGAGGAGGGACCCTCAACTGAAAAATAGTCTCCAACAGATTAGCATATAGGCAACTCTTTAGGGGCCTTTTCTTGATTGATGATTAATGTGGGTGGGACCAGCCCATTGAGGGCATTGTTACCCCTGGGCAAGGTAGTCCTGGGATATAGAAGAAAGCGGGCTGAGCAACCCATGAAAAGGAAGCCAGTAGGCGGCATTCATTCCTCTACAGTCCCTGCTTCAATTCCTGCCTCCAGGTGCTAGCTTTGGCTTTCCTTGAAAACGTACTATAAGCTGTAAGATGAAACAAATCCTTTCCTCCCCAATCTGGTTTTGGCAGGCATTTTCCCAACTAAGCCATGTCCCCAGACCCTATTTTAAAAATGTGGACACATTTCAGAGCGTTTTGTGGGAGATGCCCCATTTAAGGCAACTGTCTTGTAAGTAAGTAGCCACAAACACTTAGATTCATGTAGAATTTGTGACTGATGAGTGTGTTGCCACTGGAATCCAGAGAGGGCTCACTGTGGATTTGCTTTTCCTTAATGAGTGTCTTCAATGAATTGCCTTGGCAGAATGTGTCATTAATATAAAGCGCTCGTAAATGAAGGGAGGTGTATTTAAGGTATTACATAGCAGCAAAGCTGTTGAAGTCTCTGTGGTATGCTGTGTCCCTCCAGAGAAGACAAACTGTGCCTGAGTGGCTGTCGCAGGAATCTGTGTATGGAACACACTGGCCAAGTCTATACATAACCACTTGAGGCTGTGGATGGGATACGATGGGTAATTTTAATTGTTCTCAGTACTGGAGGCCTTAGCAGAAGGACCCACAGTATTAAGAATGCTGTGAACCCTAGGGACTTCTCATTTATCTTTCTCCAGATTCAAGAACTAGCAAAATAAAAAGCGGGGCTACTAAACAGATGACCAATGGAATAACTGGTTTAAATTAGATATTAAGTAATAAGCTTTAATTAGTAAAAGTCATTTTAATTAACATTGGGCAATATTAGCTATTTTAACCGAGAGTCCACAGGACCTGTTTATCAAATTAATTTGTAATTGCCAATGGCTTAATTTAATTTTAATTTTTCACTCATTGTCATAAGGTTTCTATGCCCAATACAGCCTATTTTAGGTCTCTAGATACTATATAGGGCTATAAGAAAATTGTAATTAAAGTTAGCATATCTATTTTCCCCCTTTCACATTTAAGATTTTTTTAAGATTAGAGGGACTCAGTGTCTACATTTAGTAGAATCCTCAGGTGAGACTAATATGAGTCCTAATACTAAGTCTATGATGTTTTGCCAATAAAGTCCCTTTTCTCTTGCCTTTTGTATTAAGCATTGTATCATTGTATCATTGGGCTCCAAACTGTGCCCACACTGAAGCCACCACAGGTGCTATTCTGAAGCTCATTCCCACTCTCCTCACTGGGGCAGGACAACCGGGCCTATCTACCACTGATCAGTACTGCCTGACTGACTGTTATAGTTCACTTTTTTTGTAGTAACTATAGCAAAATACCTGACCCTGGGTAATTTATAAATATACAACCATATTTCTCAGGAAGTTGAGAAGCATGGCATTGGCATGCTTTAAAATAATTCATAGCTACAAAAAAAAAGAATAGTTGGTTGGTTTTCACACCAAATTAGCAACAGCGTTGGCTAAAATCAGCCAACTAATGAAAATTCATGGTCGTAATCAATACTGTGGCTCAGATTACTGGGCATTCTCTCTCTGGGTTATAACATGGCAGAGAACCTGTATTAGGTGATGTAAATCTGGATGACTCATTATGTCACAGTTCTTGGGGCTCATAGCATGATTCTGGAGCAGCATCTGGGATCTGGTGAAGACTTTATAGTGAATTGCATCATGGTGGAGAATTGTTTGAATGGAACAGATCATATAATGAGACAGGAATCCAGAGAGCCATTGGAATTCTGAGAGACTTATGTTCCAAGGACAGTTTTTCTAATAACCATCTGTTTTGCTCCTTTAAAAGTAGACTCACTGAGGACCAAGATTCCAACACATGAAACTTTGGAGGCTACACTTAGACCTTATCTAATCTCTGCAGCATCATGTTGTGAGTGAGAGCAACTTTGAAAGCCACTAAATCTCATCCTGGGAACCCCTTTCTGCAACTTCACCTAATCCTGATTCTCATGTTCTTCACCTGCAACTATGTTAGTAAGTGAACGGAGGATCTGGGTTGCAGGTTGAGTTTTGATGGAGATAAACCGCAGCACTGACCAGGCCTGTCCCAAGTACTTGGAGATAAGTCATGCCTTTCTAATAAATAATCATTGCTCAGGTCTTGTTTAGGTGTCCATATTGTCAGAATTTCACAGGGCCAGCATCCCTGTTATTCCTAGAAGACAGTATCTAGTAGCAGGTACCCTGGTCCTGGCTTTTACAATCTTTCTTCTCCCTCTTATGGAATTTTCCCTGAATTTTCCTTTGGGTGTAGGGTTTGCATTGTAGATGTAGAAATTGGGGCTGGGTAGCCTATGGTCACTTTTTCTCTGTATTTTGATAAGTTGTGGGTATATGTAGTAGCCTCTAGCTGCTGCAAGAAGAAGCCTTTTGATGAAGGGTAAGAGCTACACTTATATCTGTGTGTATGAGGATAAGTAGTTAGAATGTGGTTAGAAATTATATTGGTTTAGGAACATGTCCATAATAGATTCTGCTCTGGATCTAGGACCTTTCTAGCCACAGGTAGTTTGGAAGAGGTGAGGAAGGATAATATAGGGAAAGAGGAAGGAAGGATCAATAAATAACACTACAGATGTTTGAAACAGCCATAAGGAAACATTATTTCACAAGCTTACATAAAATATATACATAACCATTTGTGGTAGCACATGCCTTCACTAACAGCGCTCAGAAGGCAGAGGTAGCCAGATGTCTGTTTGTTCAGGTCCACTTTGTTCTAAATAGTTAGTTCTAGGCCAGACATAGCTATATAGTGTGAGACCCTATGCTCAAAAGCAAATAATGATAGGTAGATAGATAGATAGATAGATAGATAGATAGATAGATAGATAGATAGATAGATAGATAGGTATAGAGAAATAGAAAGAGAGATTTTAAATAGTGTTGTGCCTCACAGAGAGATACTGCTCCCTATAAGAGTTATAAACTATTCACCAAAATACCAGACACGGAAAATCTTCCTTCAAATTGTTGTTCAGGTGGTCCAGGAGACTTCCAAAACAACATAAGCTATTGCCATTGTCTTTGTTTGCCTTCCAGAGCTTGAAGAGAAGACTGTCCTGATAGACAGAGGACTTAGAGGAATTGAACTGGATCTGACCTTGAATCCTCCTCCCTAAGGGCTTGCTCTCATGGTATCTTAAGGTTCTATAACCTGTCATGGGAGAGAAACAACCGGTAGTCATACCGAGCTATAAAACCTATTAACCACAACAATGACCAGTATAGAAAGATATCTCTAATGGCACAATAGTGGCACTGTTATCTGGGGACAACCACCTGCCGTCTAATTGAACTTAAGTCAATAGGAGGAATGCATTTCATGGCATCTTGCTGCCACTGGTGGCACCAGTCAGTAAACTAAGAGCTGTCTGATGGTGTAGCCTGTCAGTTTGAGGTCAAAATATATCCTGTTCACTGTGTCAATTGATCAACTGTCTCAAAATATAGGGTGTTTTTTTTTTTTTCCTTTTGCTGAAAATCTGAGGTGTAATAAGGTCAGTAAGGCAGGAAGCAACAGGCAAGTTAGCCAGAAGCTATAGTTTGTTACAGTTCCTAGAAAAGCGAGGCCATCACTGAGGACTTGTTGGGATGTGAACAGAGAAACACAGGTGAAGCTTGGCAAGGTCTTGTGTACTGTGTGCGTGTGTACACGCACATGTGTACAGGTGCGTGTGGGGTGCGTGTGTGGAGGTCACTTGTCAGGTGTCTTTCCCATCATTATACGCCTCAGCTTGGGGAACAGATCTCTAACCGAACCTGGGACTCATCATTTTGGGTAGACTGGATGGTGAAAGAGGCCCTGAGATCTACTTCTCTCTGTCCCCACATTTGGGTTGGAGGTACATGTTGCCACAGTTAGCTTTTATGTGGGAGCTGAGGGTCCTAACTCAGGTCCTCAGCTTTCACAGCAAACATTTTACAGGCGGTGCTGTGCCCTTAATTCTGTGGGCAAGGACTTTTTTGAGAGTTTCTATGGGAGATAAAATCCTGGTTCATTTTTTTAATTTTTATATAAAGTAAAATTCACTTTTTTTTTTTTTTTGGAATGTGGTGCTCTGTGTTTTGACAAGTTTACAGAGTCATGTATCCACAGTTTCTTCACCCTGCCCTAGTTGAGCAAGCCAATAGGGAGCAACTGGTGAGGAGAAGTACTCCAAAAACTCTGCTTCATGCTTTGAAGCTCCTGCCTCCTGCTTTGACTTCATGCCCTGACTTCCCATCATAAAGGACTGCAAGTGAAATAAACCCCTTTCTCTACAAGTGGCATAATCTTTATCATAGTAGCAGAAAGCAAACTAGGACAGATGAAGAACCAACCTGCCTCCATCTTAGGCTTAAAAGCCACCTTATATTAAAGACTAACTGAGTTCATTCCTGTTTATAATTAAATTTCTTTTTCTGAAGAATTAGGCTATGCCCCACTTGTAACCTTAACTAGAAAGTCTATGCTGCCTGTTCTAGGAATGGTACTCATGTCTTTGTTTCTGAAAGTTGTTTATGACCATCTTGCAACCTTATCTTTGTTTCAAAGGTTATATGACCACCTATGACGACCTTGTTATGATTATGTATTTGTTATGACTATCTTGTTATGCCCACCTTGAAACCATGTCTTTATTTCAGGAGGTCATTAGGACTAATTTGTTATGCTGTTTTGATCCTGTAACCTTACCTATTTTGCCCACCAAATCCCCCATTTGGAAACCCTATCCTCATGAACTATAAAAGCCTTGTCTTCCTCACATCTGATGCTGACTTCTGGAACCCCACCTTAGGGGGAAGCAGCTTGCTTTAATTAATTTCTTGCTTTAATTAATTTGACTGTGATGGTTTGGGTTAATGGTCTTTTTCTTCCCACCTTTGGAATTAACACAGACTTTCTATTCTTATTCCAAGATAATGGTAAGCAAGGAGAAAAAGAGCATCTCAGAGCTGGAAGTATAGTTATAAGTGCATACCCCAAGGGAGATCTTCACACCATCTGTAATGCATCCTTCTCCTTGTATTCTCAGCAGTCAGCAACTAAACTGCATTCTTATTAAATGATTGAGTAAAAGTGGACACAACTATATTATGAAAATTAGTAAATAAATGACTTCTTTTCTTATTTTTATTTTGGTGGTAGTGGTGGTAGTGTGGTAACACACACACACACACACACACACACACACATACACACACACACACATACATGACTTCCCTCATGGAAGTCAGAGGATAATTTTCATCCTTCCACTGGTCTCAGGAATAGAACTCAGGTCCTCATACTTGCACCGCAAGCCTTTTTACCCCCTGAGCTATCTTTCTGGCCCTCCTTTTCCCTTCTTTGGGACTGAAGTGTGGGAAATTACTCAGCTATTACAAAGGAACAAATTCTCCTGGAATTTGTTAATTGAGTTATTACTGCAGCAGGGCTGAAGATATAGCTCAATCCAGGGACCACTTACTTGCCTAGTAGTCCTGAGGCCCTTGGTTAAAGCTCAAGTAAGAGAAGAGAAAAAGAGAGAGTGCGAGAGCAAGGGATAGAGAGAGAAAATCTCACTTCAGTGTTAGGAGACAGGACTGAGAAACAGCTGGCGCCAGCTGCATTTGTGAATGGTCTAAGCTGATTTGCGATTCCATGGTTATGAATTCACAAATGTATTCGGAATTTCATGTGTGCAAAGCTCTCTGTGCTGGGTTGGGCTGCAACACTGGTTGGCTGCACTAATTATCTGAATTCATAGAAGAATATTTGAGTTGATTAAGAGAGGTTGGTATGCAAATTAATGTAAAATCTATGTAAATAGATTTTCTAGTTCCAAGCTAACCCCCATCTCATACTCCCCATCCTCACCTCCTTTCTGAACTCAGGAACTCAAGCAACCCTCTTGTCTCAACTTCCAGAGGACTTTGACTTAGTGGTGCATACCAGCTGGCCTTGTTCTACTGATGCCATTAGATGCATGCAACCCTGAAGGCCACCGAGGATACATACCCTCCCTCCTAATCAGCCTCAGACCCCTCCTCCCACTTCCCTGGTAACACAGAAGAAAGGGGAGCATCATGATTGTCCCTTCCTTTATGTGAGAAGCAGAAGGTTGGGATATCAGGGCTTTCTTAAGCATCATTGAGGGGAAGCTACTTTCTCCTGCTCAAAAGAATGAGTTCTGAGTTCTACCTTTGACTCTCGGTGGACACTTACTCCATAAAGACCTGTTTAAAGGGAAGGGAGGAGCAAGGAGAGAAAGCTCAGTGGGTAAAGTGTTTGTTGCTGAGGCATGAGAATGTGAGCTCATATTCCCCGTGCCCATTACAAGGGTGGGAAGGGGAGAGAGAAGGGAGGATTTTGAGCTGTACCCAATCAGCCAGTCCAGCTGAGTGGGACTCTTCGGGCTCAGTGATAGATGGTGTCTCATAAAACAAGGTGGAGAGCAGCTGAGAAAAATACTACTGTCAACCAACAGCATTCACATGCATGCACATTCCACACACAAACACACACAGCAACACAGTGAACTTCTGTGCTCCAAGAGCAGGACACTGTGAAAGAAAGAATATGTGAAAAGATAACAGTATCTTGATGGTGTTGAAGGTGGTGTGTGCTTTGTGGGAGAGCCTGACAGGACTGAGTTGTTTCCCAGAGCCCTGCCCTCCTCCTTATCTGGCCACCATGGTTGTCTCACACCCAGGTGCAAGTCCTTTTATTTCTTACTAGTAGGGTTTCCAACCTTGCTGCTTTAACCTTACCATTTCTTTTAACTCTAAGGTCTGTTTTTACAGCAACATGAAGAAACACATGTTTGCTGGCGGTACGTGATAACAAATTCTTTGCTGTCCAGTGGATAGCATCACTGTCTGAAGAGGGAGAGAAAGAGAAAGGGAGGGAGGGAGAAGGAGGGAGAAGGGAGGGAGAGAGGTGACTCAGCAGCATCTGATCTGTCTCTGGTGGAGAACTGATCGATCCTCTCTCAAGGCCACATCACATACCGCCTTAGTGCTCAACCTCCAAGGATAGTGCCTTGTTTCCAGGCTCTTTAGCCAAGCTGAGAAAGTCAAGGACTTCAGTCTGCTGCACCAAGTCATGGGAGTGAACAACGCTTTTCTTGCACTTCATGAGTGGGTACACACTCAACCCGTGCTGGTAAATGAAAGCTATTTCACAAAGCAACTGCCCCTACACTGACACATTCAAAGCCCTTTCGAGAAGCAGATCAAAAGCTGAGAAAAGGAAGAAATGGGTGGAGGAGAGAGTCCACATGTCTACACACTGACAGAAGGAAGCAAAACACACACACACACACACACACACACACACACACACACACACACACAAACTGTGGTAGAGACATGATAGTGTCTTCCCTGAAGCCATCTCTAAAAGGAGCAGTAAGGGAGGAGGTGGGAACTGATTATAAATGACTTAAGGGAGAGGAAAAACAAAATCCCAGAAGCAAGCTGCTACAGTGAGCAGCAGAGGGTACTGGGGAACACCTATCCTCAGAATAACCTCAGAGCCAAAGCAGCAGCTGGGAACCAGAGAGAGCTATACAAGTCCCCTCCCTCCATCTCTGACTTCTTGGTCTCCTGTCCTTTCTTTTGGTCCATATGAAACTTGGGAAAGATTCTGAGCCACAGCTGCTGATACAGTCTGGGTGTCTAGAAGTGATATAGTTTAGAGGTCTTTATTTGGTTTTATATGACTGGTGTTGTCTCCTTCATCTAATGAAAAGGAGATACAAAGATAAGCAGAGAGCTCAATGAATCTAGTTGTTCTGTGGGTACTTCCTTAGTTCATTTCTACCACACAGTCACCTTAACTAAGATGGTGGTGAAGGCATATGGCATTCCCTTTCTTTAACTTTAGTAAAGATGGTGGCTGAGTCACATGGCTGGCAAGATGGACACAAGCCACATGGTTGTTATTTACTCCAGGGTGAGTCTAGGTCATCAGTTAAGATGTTGGCAAACCACATGGGACTCCAAGATGGGCCCACCAGGCATATACCTTTTTCTAATAAAGGAATAAATGAGTTAAATTCAAGTTACATAGTATGTTATAGCAAATTAAAATTACTTATACATCCTTTTTAAATCGCATTCAATGAACTTACAAACCCTAAAATATTTTTAAAGTTAAAAAAAAGCTTTAAAAATAGTAAACAAAGGACCATACATGGAGAGGACCTAGACCCCTTGTTCAAAGGAAGCCCATAGGCTGCTCAGTTTCCAAGTCGGTTCCCTAGTAAGGGGTACAGGGACTGTCTCTGACATGAACTCAGTGGCCAGCTTTTTGATCACTTCTCCCTGGATGGTGTAGTCTTGCCAGGCCACAGAGGAAGATAATGTAGCCACCTTTGATGAGACTCGATAGTCTAGGGTCAGATAGAAGGGGAGGAGGACCTCCCTATCAGGGGACTATAGGGAAAGGGCATAGGGGAGAAGAGGGAGGATGGGTGGGACTGGGAGGAGCTGAGGGAGGAGGCTGCCAAGGAGATACAAAGTGAATAAATTGTAATTAATTAATTATAATTTAAATTAATTAAAATTTAAAAATTAGTAAACAAAACCAAGGGGAAAAAAGGAGGGAGGGTTTCAGTGCAATAAACACCTTGCCCTTTGTCATCTTGATGGTAAATAGTTTGTTTCTTAGTTGTTCTCAGGTGCAAAATATCTTTTCCTGGGCTGTTCTGTTTTTCTCTCTTTTTTCCTCTTCCAGAGTCAGGACTGAGACTTTGAAGGAAACTTATAAACAAAAATGCTTGAGTCTGGAGCAGGTAGAGCTCCTGTCCCCTCTAGGTCTTTCATCTTCCCCTTCTTTTGTAAGATTCCCACACTCTGCCCAAAGTTTGGCTATGAGTCTCAGCATCTGCTTTAATACTCTTCTGGGTAGAGTCTGTCAGAGGCCCTCTGTGGTAGGCTCCTGTCCTGTTCCCTGTTTTCTCCTCTTCTGACTGCTCTTAACCACAGAGCATCTCTCCAGCCCACATTCAAAACGTATCATCCATAAAAGTTGTTAAATTTTGCCAAGTGATCTCTCTACATCTATTAATATGATTGTGTGGGATTTTATCCTCCACTTGATTGATGTGGCACAACTACATTTATTGATTTGTGTACTTGAGCCATCATTGTGTTGTGGGAATAATGCACTTGATCATGGTGATAACCCTTTTATTGCACTGTCGAATTTAGTGTGCTGGCATTTCGCTAAGGATTTTTGCATCTGTATTCACCAGAATTATCGATCAGTAATGGTCCTGTTTTTTGTAAAGTTCTGCTGTTTATTTGGTACCAGAGTAGTGCTGGCCTTACTAAATGACTTTGGGAATATTCCCTTCTCTTTAATATTTTAGAAGGGTGTAAGAGAATTGATTCAGCTGTGAAAGTCATCAGGTCTTGAGATTTCTCTTGCAGGAAAAGAAAGTGTATCAGATCCAATCTCTTTACTCATTTTAGTCTTTTCAGATTTTGTAATTTATTCATATTTCAGTCTTGGTAGTTGTATATTTCCAAAAATTTATCCATTTCTTCTGGATTATTCAGGCAGGACAGTATTGTTCAGTTTTTCATGTTCCTGTGCTGGAGTTCATTTAATCTTTTTTTTTTTTTTATTCTTGGACTCAGTGTTTCTTAATGTTTTCATCTTTCAAAACCACTCAGGCTTTTATAAAAATCTGTTCTATTATTTTTCTAGTCTCCATTTTATTTATTTCTATGATGATATTTTTTATTCCCTGCGCATTTGGACTTTATCTATTCTTCTCTTTCTTGCTCCTGGAAGTTTCTGACTTGTTTGTTTTACTTGACCTTGGCAATGCGGGGAATCAAATGTTCTATGACTATATGTTCTATCACTCAAATGTTCTATACCCATTGGGGTTTTATGTTAATTATTTGTGATGTTAGAATAAACATTTGTCTCAGGACTGATTTCCTTAAGCCTGGCGTGTTCCATGTGTGTCCTTCTTGCTTGCCCCACAATATTGACTTCCCATTTGATCTTTAAATCCATGTGTCATTCATGCCAGTGTTGTTTAATTTTCATCTTTTTGTAAATTTTCTAAATTTCCTCCTGATGTTGTGTTATGGTCTCACACCATTATGGTAAGAAAAACAAACAAACAAACCAGTTGAGTTTCTTGGTTGTCTCTAATCTGCAAGGGTTACAGTGCTCTTTGAAGCTCAACAGATAGATTTCTAAGGCCTGGAGAGCCTGGGGGAGTTCTGTCCCCTCTAGCCCCATACCCTTCTGCAGGCTCCCTGTGACCTACTGCCTCCAGACACTCCCCCCACTCCCCTAAAATTTTCACTACTTCCAAAATCATGCCACCAGCTAGAGATCAAGATAAGTTAAAGAACACAAACAAACAAACAAACATAAGCCTGTGAGGGTCACTTCATATGTTAACAGCGGCAGGTTTGCCCTGATTCCTTCTCTTTACCTCTTACGTGTCTCTGATATATGTTTGCTTTGTGATTACTACAAGGCTTCATAGAACATATTACCTTACAGGTTTATTTTATTTGAAGTGACAACAACTTTAATTGCATACCAAAACTCTGCACTTTACATCAGCCCCCTCCATTCTATGTTCTTGATGTCACAATTTAGTCATAATTATATTGCATTTCCCTTAGATAATTATTACGGTTATAGTTCTTTTATGATAATGATACTACCAACACAATGAAAAACAAAATAAAATAGAAATTTTAAAGGCCAAATGCATTATGAAGGAAAATCAAGACAAGGAAAAACAAAACAAAACAAAAAGAGTTAAAAAAAAAAAACAATAAAAAGCAGAGAATGTAAGAGTAAAGGATAGAATTTTGGCAGTGTTGTTGTTGTTATAAAATAAGAAAATGGAAGAATAGATGGGAGAAGAGCAAAATAGTTGGGGTGGGGTCCTAAAAAATAGTTGGAAAGATCAAAGTCTTTTGGGTCACCAAAAATCAGTTTTCTTTGCTCAAGGGACCAAAACTATAGTCCAGCTAGGGACTTCCATAGATGACTGGAATTCCCTAACAATAGGTCTTAAGAGGCCAAGGCCAGAGAAGAGTCATGAGGCTGGCAGGTGACATAGGGAGTAAAGGCACTTGCTGCCAAACCTGATGACCTGAGTTTGAGCTCCTACATGATAGAAGTTGTTTTCTGACCTTCACACACATGCTGTCAAACACACACACACACACACACACACACACACACACACGCACGCACGCACACACACGTAAATAAATGTAATTTTTTAAAGGAAAAAGAGTCAGTCATGGCTATGGATAATTCACAGTGGTCTTCTCACTTCCTAATCTCAAGAATCCTCTAGTTCATTAGAATTAAAGAAAATAGGACTCAAAGGGCATTCATCTATGAGAACTGTGGCATTTAGTAACTCACTGGGTTAGAATTAGATCCCCCACAACCCCTCAGTTCTTTTGCATTTCTAGCTTGAGGTTTTTTTCTTTTACCTCTAAATAGCTGAGCTTGCATACACCCCAAACTAATTGTTGAGTTATTTTCCATATTGAGTAATTGGTCCACAAATGAGGCCTGAATGTAACTGGCATGCCAATATTACAATGAGCATATTTACATATCATGCTCATTGAAGGCGTAGCCTTGGGAGATTGTGGGGCCCTGGTCCCTTCCTTTCTTACTCATATTTCCACCACAGAATGAGTGGTTTTGCTCTATTGTGTATTCCTGCCCTGACATGCTGTCTCACCATAGACCTAAGAGCAATGGGTCCAGAAAGTCACAGAGTGGACCCCACAACTGAGCCAAAGCTGACCTCTTCTTTTGTTGTTGCTTGTTGGTTGTTATTTTTGTTTTCTGAGACAGGGTTTTTCTGTGTAGCCCTGGCTGTCCTGGAACTTGCTCTGTAGATCAGGCTGGCCTCAAACTCATAAAAACCTACCTATATCTGCCTCCAGAGTGCTAGAATTAAAGGCAGGTACCACCACTGCCCTGCAGCCACCGCTTCTTTTTGTAAGTTCGAAGTCACAGGCGTTCGTTTTAGTTGAGGAAAAATGGCCAACGCGATAGCATTTCTCCTTCCTTGCATGGATGAAGAGAATTCTGGTGTGATTTTCATTCACAACCCCTATAGATAATGTGTCTTATTTCCTCTGGCTCCTTGAGGTTTTCCCTTTCTCTTTGATTGTCTTCAGCTTTCTCCGCACAAGCCAAAATGTATATGGTTTTTGGCTCTCTCTGCTTTCTGTTTTTTTAGGCTCTGTGGTCTGGTGCTCATTATTAGAAAGTCCTCAGCTGTTATAATTTCTAATCATGTTCATATTCTCACAGCTCATCACTTCATCTGTTGCTTTCGTGGTCTTTGCTAGCACCATGATGGATATGTTACATGTTCTTTCCATTGCCCTCTGGTTTTGAAATTCTAGTTCTTTACCCTCTATTTATTTCCCTTTGCTTTCAGGTTTGAGATGTTTGCAACGATATGCCTTTGTGCTTGCCACCCTCTCCTCAGCCATTTTCAAGCTATTGATGAGCTCACTGTCACAGACAAATCTGAGATGAGTTAAATTTAACAAAATTTATTTGAGCAAGAAAGTTTCTGGGGCAGCATTCTGGAGCATAACTTGTTCAGAATTTCTCCCATATGTGGTGGTTATATTTATAGCCACTTAGTGACTTAGGGAAACAATCTGATTGGGTACAGTCAGCACTTGCCATATATGGGCATGGTGTGATCAGTTGGCAGGCTGTGATTGGCTGTAGCTAGACTATTTTGATTGGTGGAGAATGAGCTATCTGGTACAAGAACATACTTCTAAGTTAGCTTACAGTTTGTTTATACACCAAGGCTGCAGTTTGTTAAACACAGAGGTAGCTTTTTGGCCAAATTTAATCTAGATACAGACCCAAGTGAAACCTACTATTTTAACACTCAGAAAATCAGATAAGTAGTTGAGAAAAAGAATTTAAATTAGAAAATACTTTTTCCCCCTCAGTATTTCAGAAGTCTACATCTTTGTTTGTAGCACCTTTTGGAGCTTTATTGTTCTTATATCTACCACCCTTCTCCACTCCAATCCCTTCCAATCCCTCAACACTAGGTAGGTGAGAAAGAAGGCTAGATGGGAAAGGGGGCATAGACCTCTTTAGACTACTTCCTGCTGATCAGGGCTGTTTCATGAGAAGAGAAGGAAAAGACTAAAGTCTGATATCATCTGGGGGTATGGAGGGGAACATGACATTTCTCCCAGAGATTCCACATTTCTGACAATTTTCAGGGCACCTCAGCAGGAGAGAGTGGGTCTGAGACTATGATGATGATGATGGAAAGGACCACACCTTGATTGGGTGTGGTTTTAGCTATGCATACCTCTTGCCCTTTAATTGAACCTAAATCTCTTGTGTCAAGGCCCAGAGAATGGTCTTGGCAAAGAAGGGTGGTTCTCAACCTCTTTGTTCCTTTGCCTGGAGTGACCACATTGACCAACTCTGCTATTTCTACTCTTCACTATTACTTATCGAGGATAGGGATGGATGGCCAAGTCTGGCTTAGTAGGGGCTCTTACATGCTAACTAGCACCTATCACTGTCTTATGTGTTCTTGTCACTATTCTACAGCACTTCCTTTGTCAGAGACTCATATTCACAAACAAGAAAGCCTGTGGGACTCTGACCTAAGGTCTCTTCTTGCTTTATGATACTTACTATAAATCCTGTGGCTTTGTATTAAGTATATGTACCTATTACATAGGCTCAGCTCTTTGATTCAATTCTCCATTCCTAAGAATTATCGGGCCCTTTGCATCTCACATAAAGCCTAGAATAGGATTGTCAGTTTGATGATAGTAATAAGAACAGGTGCCCCATTTGTGAACCTAGACTTTCAGAGTGTTAATAGGTAGCAAGGGAGTCTGAGCAGTGAACCCACCACAACAAATGTATATCAGAGCTAAAAGGACTGTCTTCCCTGCTAGCCCAAGGCTGGGTAATGAGGAGAAACTGGCTGAGGCAACAGACTTTAGTGATGAAAACTGGTAACCTCGGGTTATAGGGTCTGAGGTTCCTCACACAGCACTGGCTTATGAATGCATAAACACACTCTATAATTAACATGTCAAAAGCTAGTTATTTGTTGAGGGTTTTTTATTTCTTTTAAGATAAGAGTCAGGAAAGAAAAAAAAAAAAAACCTAGCAGGCCACCAGAAATAGTGAATAAATTCATGTCTTTCCACAATGTCAGAATGTGATGAATAATGGTAAATTCACACGTTATATCAGCTTCCCCATTGGCAATTTGACAAGTACTCCCAACTTCCCTAGACAGCTGAAGGCCATTGGTAAGCATGGCTTCTTTTATCTCTCTCTTAATTACTATATGAACTCTCAGATCATACCTTAGACACCACGTAGTAATTATAGTTTTGTGTATGTAGGCTACAGAATGGCTTCAAAGGGGCTAAGGATACACGGCAGGGTTCAAGAAGATCAAGGAGGCCCTACTAGAGGCAGAGGCAGAGAGCTGATACAGCTATGGGGTGGTTAGACTTAAGGAACACAGCGGAAGAGCTGCTGGAGGCCCATGGAGCTAGGCTGGGAGGTGTGTGTGCTTACAGGGTTTAGCTGGGGTGCAGTGGAGTTGAGATCCTGGGCAGTCAAGGGTGGGATGCAGTGCTCCAGAGGCCATCCTAGGAAGGACCCACCTGACTCTCAGCAACTACCCTCCCGAGGAGTACTCAGTGTGTGACATGAATACGTCTCATGGCCATAGGACTGCAAGGAAGGGAGCCTTGACTTCTCACCACTGCTCTCCAGGAGGAAGCTTTGGCCATGAGAGAGCCCATTTATGACATGGCCTCTTATGAAGAAGACTAATGTGAGGTTTCTGCCTAGCAGGGAAAAGAGTTAGCTGTTTGAAGAAATGGAATCCTTTCTAATGGGAATTTGAATTTGGGATAACTGGATGGAAGTGTAGCATCCGAAATATGCTACTCTAGCACAAGGGTAGTATTGCTGATGAGAACTGAAAATCAGCAGCCATAATGAAACTTTCTACCCTCCCACTTTCTGCCTAAAGTCGGAGCATACATTGCCCTCTGTGAAAGAGACTTTGCCTGGGAAAATAGCTTAGCCATTAAAGAACTTGCAATGTATGTATGAGCACTTGAGTTTTGATTTCCCCAAAACACATATAGAGGCTTGGTAGGTATTTTGACCTGCCTGTAATTCCTACCTCAGGAGACAGAGATGGGGATTCTCAAATCAAGCTGGCTAGCAAGAGTATTTTAAATATTAACATTAAACAAAAATATATATGCATTTTCTCTTGTTTGTAGGATCATGGACACTGAACCTAAGAAGTTAGAAGGAAAAGCTGTTCTGTCTGTGACCAGATCTGTCACACTCTCTTTTTGCCATCTGCAGTTAAGAACAGAGGCACAAGGCAGGCCGAGTATGGAAATGAAAAGAATGAGCCAGGACAGGTCATCTGCAAGAGAGGCTGAAGTAGCCATGTCTTCATAACAGCAACCTTGGATCCAAAAATAGCAAGCAACAGTTCTAGGTGGGGTGGGGGGTGGTGCAGATATGGTTATTAAGTCAGATTTCCTGTCAGAAAACTGAACCTAGATCTAGTCCTGTATTCCCAGTACTCTGGAAGTTGAGGCAGGAAGATTGTGAGTTTGAATCCTAGCTGACCCTAACAACCTAATTAATAAATGTGATAGTTCAGGTCTCTCTGGCTCTAATATTCTAGATAAAGACTATCGTTTAAAAGAAGAAAAATACCAACTGCTCTATTTTACCAATAAAGACTCAGTAGCCAGATGCTGGAGTGAAAACATGCTAGTTCAGAGAGGCAGAGAAAGCAACCAGCTAACCTTCCTTCTCAGTTCAGGTCTTGATGGGAAAAACCCAAAAAGCTCACTAGCTCAGCTGACAGCCCAGAAGCAAACAAAACAAACAAACAAACAAACAAACAAACACCCCAAGGCTTGCCAGATCAAAGCCCAAAAGACAGGGAGCTAAGGAGCTGAAGCCTAAGCTAAATATCCCCCAACTCAAAGTCCCTCCTACTCTTTAATTCTTGTCATCTGGGTTCTTGCTTTACCTCTTGACCTAGGGTTAACTTTATTAAATCCTGTATACAGAGAGCTCTTGGATTAAAGGTGTGTGCTAGGGCTGGGTGGATCTCACCATAATCACCTGTTTATAATAAGCAGAAAGTTCTTGGATTAAAGATGTGTGATAGGGCTCAATCACACCAAAGAAACGGGGTTTTACAGTTTACAATTTTGGAGTTCATAATTCGATCAAATCTCTTTCAACATTTCCTCCTTTTGTGTAAATAAAAACTTTTTCTCTGACATCAATAAACTCACAAAACTGTCAAGTAAAAATTGCATCCGCATTGTCTAGTCCATCTGTAATTAGCAACCTTAAAGAAAGTGTTCTACAGTCTATCCTATTTTGGTGAATCCAAAGTTCTGTACCTAAATCGCTTTGTATCAAAACTTGCAATACCAATCAAGTGTGTTGATGCCATATTGATGCTGAAGGCTTCAGATGAAGATCTGCTTCCTGTCCCAACAGTGTCCATGTTGTTGATTCATTGGCATTGAGCTTGTTGCCATAGCTCTAAATTTTTGCCTAAAGGGGTTTATGGAGTGCATCTGTCAGGCATGCTGTAGCCTTCCTGTACTAGAGGACAGTAGCCAGCCCCTCAGCAAGATATTGGAGGTCCATTAGAAACAGGGAAGTCAAGCCAGGCATGATGGCACACACCTGTAATCCCAGCAGGCAGGTCTCTGTGACTTTGAGGCCAGCCTGGTTTATAAAGCGAGTCCAGGACAGCCAAGGCCACACAGAGAAACACTGTCTCAAAAACAAAACAAAACAAAACAAAACAAAACAAAAACCCAGACAAACAAACAAAAAGAAACAGTGAAATCACCACAAAAGGGAAAAAAAAAAGTGGAAAACATGTTCAGAATAGAATGCAGAAAGGACAGAGGTTCACAGTGAGAGCTGGAACAAGGGGTGACCATGTCACCTTAATTAGGCTCCACTAGAAATTTGAGTTGAACATCTCAAAGATTTTGCCACTCTGGGCATGTCTGCAAGTTACTGAAAAGTACTGAGTAGATTTTAGAGTTGGTTTGGAGGTTTGGGTCTTAGGATTCTCAGATGATCCTGGCTAACAAGATTCGCCCTTGATCACTTTTCCCCTTTGGTCTGATTCCCATCAAAGAGAAGTCTTCAGCACTGTCTGGCACGGCAGCAGTTTGTCCTGGTAGCGGACACTGAGGATGACAGTTGTGTCAGGATGGTAGGAAGAGCCAGAACAGGCAGGGAGGGACAGATGCCTAAACTGATAAAGACAGTTCCCCTCAGAGTTGAGCGAATCCATCCTCCTTTTTCATACCAGTGTTCAGCACAGGTTCTTCTCACAAAGGAAGTTTAAGCCTTCTTTTAAGATCTATAAAAGTGGTATCTCTATAGAGGCGGCTCTGTCTCTCGGAAATCCCTGGGCCATGGCTGGAAACCCTTACTCAGGATCCTTCACACCAAGTAGCACACAAATTGTCCCAATGACAGTTGGTTTTCCTATCTCCAGTTGGGTTCTTGTTGTGCTCTCCTTTCCAAGAATGATGTGGGCAGACCATTCTTCCAGCAGATCCAGGTTTGATTCCCAACAATTATATAATAACTTACAACTATTTATTACATTTTTTGGAAGTCTGACACCTTATTCTGGCTTTCTTGAACACCAAACAGACAAGTGGTACACAAACAAGCATGTAGAAAAAACACTCATGCATATTTAAGAGGAAGAGGAGGAGGAGGAGGAGGAGAAAGTGTTTGGTAGAAGAATATTCTGAACAGGAAGAATACTTATATATTAAAAAGTTACTTGTTGCTTGAGTTGGGAGTTTAGCTCAGAACCAAACTATTTGTGTCCCATGTAGCCGAGGCTGGCCTTAAACTCCTCATCTTCCTGCCTCCACCTGCCAAGTTCTGTGCCTCCACACTGCCACCACAGTTCACTCTGATATCATGTAGTTTTATTTGTAAAGACACTCAAGTAGCTTCTCTGGCCTTTCAAGAAAACTAGAAGTTTATTTTGTGCTGATGGTAAAACAAAGTGCTGTATGCACACAGCTGATGTAGAGATCCTGAGTGAAGGCCAGAGGACAGCCAGGGCTAAGCAGAGAAACCTTGTCTCTAAAAAACAAAACGAAATAAGCAAAAAAGCAAACAAACACACAAGATCGGGATAAGTAGTAAGAGAAATAACGGCCCAGGATAGAGGTCAGCCTTCTACGGTAGTGCTTCGGAACACGGATGTGTGAGAAAAATGAATGGGAGGAAACCCTGCCGCTGACTGATGGGACATTCTATTTGCAAGTGTGAAAGCCAGAAGTTCACCTAATGAAAACAGCAGGTCACCTCTGTCCTGCAATAAGTGTGTGTGTGAAGAGGAGACTCTCAAGTGCATGAGAATGATTGGTTACAGAGGGAAAGGAGAAGGTTAAATGGGTGAGAGTAACTATGGGACAGAATAACAATGAGTCTTTATTTTGGAAGTGAGGAAGACGTGGACTGCAGCCGCCCTAAAAAACGAGCAGTCCTGCAAATATTTGGGAGAGGAAATTTGAAAGTCAAATGGTTCTGTTTGATGACAAAGGCAAGTAAGATGGGAAGC
The DNA here is from genome assembly GCF_907164565.1 of Psammomys obesus. Taxonomy (NCBI): domain Eukaryota; kingdom Metazoa; phylum Chordata; class Mammalia; order Rodentia; family Muridae; genus Psammomys; species Psammomys obesus. Next base: position 888,417 of record NW_026596162.1, read on the forward strand.
TCTTCCAGCCTGGGAGACAGCAGAGTTCTGTTGTTCCTAGAAATGATGGCACAGGGGGAGAGTGGCTGAATTCTGGAAGGGAAGATAATAAGTTCGGTCTTAGACATTTTGAGTTAATTGAGGGGAAAATGAAGCCTGATGGCGAACAAGGTGCTCTTCAAACAACTTGTATACGAAGTTGATGTGTGAAGTAGTCTCATAGGACCGATGATTACCTCTAAGAGGCTGGTCTTGAGCTGTTTCCTAATGGATAAAAATTACCTCTTAGCAAATTCAAAACATTACTACCAGCCCCGGCCCTATCAAAGAGATAAAAGAGAGACAGTTAACATATAGAACATATAGGGCACCAGACGTGGTAGCACACATTTGTGATACCTGTACTTGAGAGGCCAAAGCAGGAAGATCCGGAGTTCAAGGTCAACCTGGACTATATATTAAGACCAGTCAACCGATTGATCAAACATAAAAGACAGAATCAGACTGGGAGTCTTGTGTGCATCAGAAGGGGAGGTTAACCTGCAGATGTGTTTGGAGCCCAGATTTTCCATAAGAAAATTGAAATTTTGTGGCTTCAGGGCTGCAAAAAGAGGTGTGGCTGTTCCCAAACCAGGACCTTTCCTGGAGAATGGATGCCATTTTCCAGCTATTTTGAAATCCTGTTCAGGTTGGCATGCAGCCAGGAAGGGAAAGTAGTATGACTTAGCAGCTTAGAGTGTCTATCAATGAACTCAGAAATTGAGATCCATTTCTCTGCATTAGTTCAGATGACCCTCCAGCTGGCTCAAGGATGGAAGGAGCCAGAATCTTAGACATGGAACTTTGGGTTTTTGTTTCCCAGGGAGGCTCTGCAATTTTTAGAGGTGTCTTCTTTGTTTGCTTCTGTCCCCTCCTCCCTATCCCCCACACACTTTAAATTTATGTATAGAAATCTTTACCCCACGGGTAATGGTATTAGCAGGATAAGAGCATGCTTTGGGAACATTATTAGATCCTGACAGTTAAATTAGTTATATTAGCTACTTTTCTCATCTATACAACAAGATACCTTGACCTTAAAAAAAAATCTTGAGGAAAAAAAAAAGGAGTTATTATTTTAGCTTACGGTTTCAGAGGGAGCAGTCCGTTACAGCGGGGAGGGTGTGGTGGAGCACGCAGCCAGTCACATCGTGGTAAAACTGAGAATGGGGACACTAGATGGGATCAGGATGGTGTACAATCCTTAGGGGATGGCCCAGGGACTTACTTCCTCCAGTGATGTTTCACCTCAGTGCCTCTCACGACACCATCATCCTATGAACCCATTAACAGACTGATCTGCTGACCGTGTCAGTGCCCTCTGCAAACACCCTCACAGACACTTAGAAATGTGTTTTACTAATCTCTAGATGTTTATTACTCCAATCAAATTGATAATCAAGATAAGCTGTCAAAATGGCAAAGCCCTTGCTAATGGAATTTGCGCACAAGCATACTTGTTCATGCTTCTGCTACTTGGGGACCCAGCAACCTTTGCCTTACACCAACTCTGCTTACACCAACTCTGCCAACACCTTACTTGGAGCTCTTGGACTTCAGAACCACAAGAAATAATCTCTTGCCATTCACAAGCAACCCAGTGTGTGGTCTTTTATTATTGCAACCTGCAAGTACCAGGGTAGTTTTAATCCTATTTTCATTTAGTTCTATAACCTTGCAAGAACAGATACAGAGAAAGAAAATAGCTCAGTGCACAGACAAAGGTTTAACAGGTGTTCAAGTGCTTGACATTAAGCCTCTAAGAGAGCAGAGCAGAAGGACTATGGTAATGTGTGCCACACACTGTTGGCAAATACATATGCTAATTAAAAGAACATGCTGATTAAACATGACTTAGAGCTGTCACCAGGAATTTAAAGACGATATGTCACAACATTTTTCTCTTAAATCACAAAACAAATAACCCTGAGCACAGCACCGCGTACAGGAGAATGGGTAATTTTGAGACTTTTCCAGGAATTGCTTCAGAGGTAAGCACCTACAATTTATTGGTGCTGTTTGAACGACAGGTAAGAAGGTTGTTTGTAAGCATCATGCAGTAATTGATAGCAATAATCATGATTATTTGAATACAGCATAATGTTTCAACACACATATGTATCATGTAAGTGCCCATATTGGGATAAGTGGTCTATCACAACATTAATATCTCTTTTGTTGGAGACATAAAACATCTCAATTACTTATTTTACCACATACAGGTAATTGCTATTAACCATAACTTGGGAATTATTTCTCTTATCCTATCCTACCAAGAGTAGGCTGAGAATAAGTTAGAACTTACAAATTAGAGGGGGGAAAAAAACTCCATCTTTTGAATGGGGATATTGTTATTCAACAAAGCTAGTCTTGATGGTGCACACCAGTAATCCCAGCACCTAGGAAGAGGAAACAGGAGGACGAACAGTTCAAGGACTTCCTTGACTACAGAGTTAATTTGAGGCTAAGCTAGACTACAAGGACATTAAAAATAATTATTTGGGGCACGGTTGCACACACTTTTAATTCCAGCATTCAGGATTCAGAGGCAGGAGGATCTCTGTGAGTTTAAGGCCAACCTGGTTTACATACTGAGTTCCAGGCCAGCCAGAGTTACAGAGTGAGACCATGTCTCAAAACAAACAAACAGAAAAGGTAATTGTTTAAGAACCTCCATCTTGTTTGGGTTTTGAACTTATACTGGTTTTTATACATTCTCCACTCTGCTATACGCGTGCAAGTGCCACGGAACATGTGTCACATGTGCTTTGCCTTGGGGGTTTGGTCTGATTCTGATAACTAGGCATAAAGGTCTCAACATTGCTTCTTATGACCCCATGTTGAGTAGCGAGGATATAGGAAATATGTCTGTAAAACTAGAAATAGCACTGGGGGTACAGGGAAAATACTAAGGTCTCGAGAAGTAAATTACTGTAGAAAAAAATTATTTGGGGATGAGGAGATGGCTCAGTGGATAAAGTTCAGCTGGAAGTTCAGATCCTTAGAAGCCACATAACGCTGGGTGGGTGAGGATGCCCACCAGTAACTCCAGTGCTCAGAAGGCAGAGACACTGGGTGCCCAGAACAAACTGGGTAACTAAACTAGCTGTGTCTGTCACAAGTTCTGAGGAAAAAAAAACTGTGTAGTCATTTCATGTTTAATTTTTAAATTATGCATATCTGGGTATGTGTACAATGAATGCGGGTGTCCATGGAGACCACAGGTGTCGGATCTCCCCAGATTCGGCAGCTGCAGGTGGATGTGAGCTGTCTAAAGTGTGATCTGGGAGCTGAACTTTCCCAAGAGCAGCATGTGCTCTTAATACTGACATTAATATATGGCTTTGGTTTGGTTTTGGTTTTTTTGAGACAGAGTCTTAACATGCAGCCCTGGCTGGCCTGGAACTCGCTATGCAGATCAGACCTCCACGGACAGATGTCTGCCCGCCTCTGTATCTGTACTTGGGATTAGAAGCACGAGCTATGATCCTTGCCGTATGACCTTAAAAAAAAAAAAAAGGAATTATCAACCAAGCATGTTGGCACACACCAGTAAACCCAGATCTCAGGCTCCTCCCAGGGCCAGAGGAGCATGACTAGGATTTATGCGAGGTGTAAGAAAATACATAAATAGAATAAACATTTAAAAAGAGTGAGGACAGAAGATACAGCTCAGTGATAAAGAATTTGCTAGCATGCAGGCGGCCATTTGTAAAATTAAATACTCAGTGCCTTGAGAGGCTTCAAAAGACGTCTAAAAAGTTTATCTTCAAGCAGCATTTGTTGGATTACTGTGTTGGCTCCACCCTCAGAAGGCACACAGCTCATCCCGTGTGTGTGTGTGTGTGTGTGTGTGTGTGTGTGTGTGTGTGTGTGTGAATGATACAGTATTCTCGTTATAAAACTGCACTCTCAATTTTATGAAATGTGAGTGGCTCTTCAGACTGCATGTTCCTCATTGGATGGTCCTAAAGTGAAGCAATGAGGATAGCTGCGCAGATCAGCTTCGGCAATCTGGAGCTCGCCCAGGCAAAGATGACGCATGCCGGTCAGCAGCACAGCCCACTCCGAGAGTCCAGGAGCCTTTCTGTGAGCCAGTTACTGACATCACACCAACCAGCGTTTCCTCAAAGCTTTCTTTTGATTTTGTGCCAGTCGTGCTGGTGCTTCCCTTTGTTGGGTAAAGCCCTGAATAAATGGTCTTCCCTGAGGAGGGGGTGGGGTGCCATAAGAGGAAGGAAAGAAAGAAAGGAGAGAGGGAGAAAGGGAGGAAGGGAGGGAGGGAGACAGTGAAATTGTCCAACATTTTATTCAGTGGATCACATCAAGGAATAGAGATGAGATATATTTTAGCTGCATAATAGTTTAGAAAGCCTGTATTACTATGACCTCCATCAAGAGATTATTAAACTCCAGTGGGCATGGTGGAGTTTAATCCCAGCAGTAGAAGGCTGAGGCAGGCAGGTTTCTGGAATTCCAAGCCAGTATGGTATATCTGAGGATTTCCAGGCCAGCCAAAGCTTCATAGAAAAACCTTTTCTCTACAAGTACCAAATATATCCCGGCACAGGGTCTTTTCTGAGATTGACACTCAACCAAGGACCATCTATGGATATAACATAGAACTGCTCGGATGTGGCCCGTGGTAGCTCAGTAACCAAGTAGTTTTCCAAAGTAAGGAGAACAAGGACTATTTCTAACAGGATCTCAAGGGCAGGCTCTTTGACACCCCCCCCTCCCCCAGGGGAGGAGCAGTCCTGTTAGGTCACAGAGGAGGACTTTGCAGCCAGCCTTGAAGATACCTGATAAAACAGGGTCAAATGAAAGGGGAGGAGGTCCTCCCCTATCAGTGGACTTGGAAAGGGGCAGGGAGGAGACCAGGGAGGGAGTTGGGGAGGGGGAGGGAATGAGGGAGCGGGATACAGCTGGGACACAGAGTTAACAAATTGTAACTAAAAAGAAAAATAAAAATTAAAAAAAAATAAAAAAATAAAATAAAATCTTAAAGCGGCAAAAAAGAAAAAAGAAAAGAAAAACCTTTTCTCAAAAAAAAAAAAACAACACAAAAGCAGGGAAGGAAGGAAGGAAGTTAAACACTGACTCATAAGAATTAGGTCATGTTGCATAGCAACAGTTTTTCCTAATGTATCAAGAGTTTAAGGCTGGGACTGTCTGCATCCATGAAAATGAAAGATTTGTCCTATTCATTACCCCATAAATTGCTTGCCGATCTCTTCATTAAAAAATAACATGTTTTTCCTTACTGAGTTTGTTGAAGTGAAATTCATGCCTAATTAAAATGATGCTATTATACCTTTCAAACAGCCTAATTAAAGAGTGTATATTCCTGAAAGAATAAATGTGACAAATGACTAGCAACAGTGCTGTTGTCAACACTGTAGACTTATAAATACAATCAATGGATCACTGGGGTAAATATTTTTGAAGCCCAAATATCTACATGTACCCTTCCTTCTAAATATCTATTCTTTTTACTAGCCCAAGGACATAATATCACATTTTCTAAAAGAATAATGGAGCATGTACAGAGCAGAAAATCCACATGGATTTTTTTTTTTTTTCTGTATGGCCATTGTGATAATAAGCAAGCTTTAACTATCATGCAGAGACAGAAATCATTCCGTCAGAGACACGGTTTTAGATTTCACTGGCGATCTTAAATTAAACTATAGTATTAAAATTGTTGACAGTATTCATACCTCATTCCTCACAGTTTGAACGTAAACTGTCCCCCATAGGTTCATGTGTTTTAATACTTGGTTCCCAGCTGATGAGGATGTTTTGGGAGGTTTAGGACATGTAGAAAATGGAGCCTTACTAGAAAAAGGAGGCCAATGTGGATGGTCCTAGAGGTTTACAGCTTGGTCCTACTTTCTCTCTGGTCTCTACTTTTTAGTCAGTAAAGGCAAGAGGAGGTGGGGAATTGCAGCCACACGCAGCCACACCCTCTCACAGCCATGGAACTGCTTTGCCTCCATGCCTTCCCCCAAAATGGACCATATTCCCTTAAAACTGGAGCCAAGGAGGGCCACGAAGATGTATGCCTTTAATCCCTGCACTCAGGAGGCTGAGGCAAGTAACTCGGTGAGATCAAATCCAGCCTGTTCAACACAGTGCATTTCAGGCAGCCAGGGCTACAAGAATGCCATTTCCTCCCCACCCCCACCCCCACACACTTATCATTGCTTTAAGGAATATATTTTTTTCCTAAAGTTTAATTTAAAAATTATTTCTTTGGTCACTTCTTTACATGCAAGTATTTGTTATCTCTTACCTCTAATGTATCTTGACATTAATTCATGAATGTTAACTCAAGAATATTTATGTGAGCGCTCAGCAATGCTCACAGAAGAAATGTATGAGTTTGAGTGTACACAATATTCAACCAGACTTGGTGGAGCAGCCATAAACAATATAAAGATATAAGAAACAGTGAGTTTTACTGCTCCCTCTGAGTAAAAGTGCACATGCTTATTTTAACAGTCTAACATGAAACTTTATATTTAAAATACTGAACACTACTTTTAAACACAGTAGAGTTTTTCTAAACACACAATTAATTCTCCACACAGTTGTGTTTACTGCCTAAAGCTATAATTTAGCTATAATTTAGTTCTGCTCCCCAAACAGTCTCTCCCTTCATACATCTAAGTCCATCCTACATGAATTCAGGCTATTTATATAGCACAGACCATTCCCTGTTTAATTTGCCAATATAAGCCTTGATTCATTCAAAAGAAGTATTGGAGGGAACAAACTTGTGGAAATGAAATTTGCCCCAAAATTTTATGTGTGGGTAGATAGAAAGACATCTGTGTAGCAATGATCTGGGAACTGGGGCATTCTACTTGCTCGTGTTTTTTTAAGAGTGAAAGAAGGGAAGAGTGTAACCATGGAAATGTTCCCTCCAAAAACACAGATTTTAAACAACTCTCCAAAGCCTAGAAAACACAGGAAACTAGGAGCTCCCACCTTCCAACAGAGAACTCAGCATCACCATGGCAGGAATTCCTTTCCAAAACAGAAAAAAACATCCCACTAAGGCACAGTCTTTTTCTTTCAACGCAGGCAAGATGATCTTACTCTATAACATTAAATGTTTGTTAACAACTGTGGGAATGAACCAAATATCTAGATTTTTTCTTTTAGCAATATTTTCATTATTATTGGAGGTGCAGGGTGTGCTCAGGCCATGGCACATGTGTAGAAGTCTGAGGTTAATTTTTAGGAGTTAATTCTCCCTTTCTACTGTGGGATCTGGGGAATCAAACTCAAGCCAGGCTTGTGAGGCAAGCAAGCGCCTTTACCTGCTGAACCAGCTTGTCGGTCCTAAAATTTTCACAGTCAGGATTATTCAGTGTGTAGATCCAGTTTCTGTTGGATACATTTCAAACCTAAATTAAGACTAGGTATGTCTTATGATTGAAACAGGGGTAGTCCGACAATGGACATAGACGTTTCTTGGTCTAAATGTAACTGAAAACAATTAAAATTTAGATGCATTCATTAAAAAAAAAAAACAAACTTAGAGCTTCTTTTATCAAAAAAGCTAAATAGGCTCACATGCTGAAATTAATAAAATGAATATTTATTATATGCCTGTCATGCTAAGTACTGTCAGATGCTAAGGAAACAGCTGCCAACAAAAGTAGACAAGATCCCTGATGTTTTTGTTTTGTTTTGTTTTGTTTTATTTTTACCACTTACCTCCAATTTGGTGGCCAATGATTAAAGCAAAAGAAAGAATTACCTGGGAAGGTAGGGGTAAATAGTATGAAAATGTAATCATAAAACTCATTCTTTTGTATACTAGCTTAAAAACTTAATTAAGAAGGAAGTCATATACTATATAGTCTTAAGGGAAAAGAGACAGGGCAATGGAATGCTTTGAAATTAGGAGCGAGAGGTGACTTCATACTGGTTGATCCCTAAAAAACGGTTCTTGAGCTGAACCTGAGGGCCAGAGTATGAACAATGTTGAAAAAGAGGGCTCTGGGGAGAGGAAGAGAAGACACAATGGTTTTTGGAATAGCAATAAGCCTCATGAATTTCTAAGAAAGGTAGTATACAAAGCAGACACAAATGAAGTAAACAGCTCGACAAGCTATCAGGAGCACACACACAAAAAAGAAAACAATCATTTTCATTAGCATTTTATGTTTTTCCATCTAAGACAGAGATAGTTGAGCAAACTAATTGTCTAACTTACATCTATAAAACAGATGTTTTAGAACAGAAAGAAATAGAGCTGTGGAGACTGCTCAGGGCTTCAGAGTTCTCACTGTCTTTAAAGGACCTGAGTTCAGCTCCCAGCACCCACATCAGGCAGCTCACAACTGCCTGTAGCTCCAGGGTGCCTGACGCCTCATCTGGCTCCATGGGCTCCTACACACATATGGTGCACATAAATTCATGCAGGCACACACACGCTTCAAAATAATATTTTTAAATTGGGCAGAGTGGTGGTGCACACCTATAACACCAGTACTCCAGAGGCTAAGGCAAAAGGATCATGAGTTCAAGACCAATGTGGACCACTTAGTGAGACCCTATCAAAAAAAGAATCAGTACAACCAAAGTATTAGTGCAACAGTTAATGAATTGCCCATGCATTTTCTAAAAGCAAAAACAAAGCCCCCTTCTCATGGATCACAGCATTGGGAATAATGTAATGAAAAATTATCCCTGTATCTTTATCCATAACCATAAACCATAACCATAAACATAACTGAAATGTTTTTTTTTTCTTTTGAAACAATGACCGTTCCTGGTATGCTCAGTTAAGCTCAGGGTGCTGTGGAACCCTTTGTTAGAGACTTTTGAGTCATGGGTAAGCACCAGTCTGCATAAGGATTTGAAGCACTTTTTTTGTACATGGGAACAAAAGCCTGGAAATTTAAAAATCTTAATTTGTCAAATATTCTTGAACAAATGTTAGAACAAAGAGAAACTGTGAGTTATTGATCAGGAGGCTTCTTTAAATGTGGGACTATAATGCATATTACCATTACCACAAAATTTAAATGAATTATAGCTTCCCATTTTGTAGTTTAAAAAAAGGCAGAAATTGGGCTGCAGAGAGCTCGGTGGTTATGCACAGGCTGTTCTTCCAGGGGTCCTGAGTTCAATTCCCAGCTACCACATGGTAGCTTACAATATAATGTGATCCAATGCCCTATTCTGATGGTAAATCAGAACTAATATCAATCTCAGATTAATTTTTTTCTTAAAATACAGGTTTATTATAAGAAAAAGATAGAACAAGAAATCTGGTTACATTAAGCATCTTCTTTGTAAGTTGGGGAAGATGAGAAACAGTTTGATTCCCACTGTTGATAGAAAGATACATGGCTAGTAAAAACACAAGCACAACACAGATTATAAAGAAAACCTGGTCAGATGAAGGAAACAGTATGAAAGCTTATCAAAGGTAAAATAGCCATCATCAGGAGAGGTAGCAATTACAACAACCAAATTGCAAGAATTAAAAGAAGGTGAAACAAAGCCGAACATAGTGGGGGATATTTTTAATTCCAGCATTTGGAAGACAGAGGCAGGAGAATCTCTGTGAGTTGAAGGACAGCCAGAGCTACATAGTGAGAACCTGTCTTGAAAAAACAAACAAACAAAAAAGAAGCAAACCACCGATATCATTTTACTTATTCCCTTAAAAACATTTAAAAATATACCCAAGTTAAGACATGCCATTTGAGATAGTACTGTTAATAAATAAATAATATAGTAATAAATAAAGGATTAACATGTATCTATTTAATTAGCCTTAGGGTGCATATGAACAAATTGGTCAGCATATAAGTATATGTGATTTGGCTAAAAAAAATACAAGTTGAAACAGAGTAATGGCCTAATCTTTTCTTTACCAGATTCCAAGCAGAAACTTCCTAAAGTAAAAAGTGTCTATCCAAGATTGACAGGCTCAGAAAACACAAGTAATATTTCCACATTACATGGCTTTTTAATCAAGCTTCCAGAATTCAAACACCTCCTACTGACTTAAGACCAAACATTTAATCAACAGGCTATTTCAGTTCTCAGGCGACAATAAGACCCACATTAGACTGAACATATAAGACAACCTAGGAATGAAGGAAGTTATAATTGTGTATCACATTTCCCCCCTTCTCTTTGAATATTTCCATTTTCACAAAATAGGCCAATGGCTGCTGAGATTACATGATAAGAACAAAATCACACTGGTCCTTTACTGCCCTCTGATGGAAGATGAACACAGATACACAGAAGCTCCAACTAGTAAGAGCAGGCTCATTCACTGATATAGTCTAGCTGTGCCTAGCTTTACTTGTAGATGTTGTTTTAACAATGCTCTTAAGACATATGAGAATTACAATGAGTGTTTGTAGAACTGAGCTGCACATTTTACTGACATTTGATATTCACTTGAATGAGTTATCACTCTACAAAATAGTCCTTGCAGGGGCTGGTGAAATGGCTCAGCAGTGAAGAGCACTTGCTGCTTTTGCCAAGGACCTAGGTTGGGTTTCTAGCATCCATGTGGAAGCTCACAACCATCTCTAGTTTCATTTCCGGGGTATCCAACACCCTCTTCTGTTCTCCACCAGTATTTCATAAGCATAGCACACAGACATGCACACGTGCAAATACTCATATACATAAAGTATATGTATATAAGTATAAATCTTAAAAATAATCTTTGTAGCATATAGCACATACTTCATTTACTTGATATTATATTAAATTACATTATGTAGCCAGTTTATACACAGGAATGTAGAAATTGATAACATTCTCTAATATTTTAAAAGCCAAAAATTGAACAAATAGTAAAAACGAATGTTTGAAGGCTTTCTAATAGCCTTTTCTTTAATTAATCTGTTGGCTGTGCCCATAAAGGAAGATCAAGTAGCCTGAACTTGGGAATGAGCAGGCCTAACCAGTTCTCAAGAAAATCTATGAATAATCAATATAGCAAGTAGTTACCATGAATTTAAAAAACAAAAGCAAAAAACTTGTTGAGAATAATCATCAAAAATATTTCTTGGCTCCTGAGTCTGTTGCTTCAGTCCTTGCTGGCAAGTCTGTGCCAGCCCCTTCAAGGGCTTTGTTTGCTACTCATTTCTCCTGTCTAGTTTCTTTTCTTTTAATTAACTTTTTATTCTTTTGAAGTTTCATATTGTATATTATTACTTCTAGTCTTTCATGTTTTCATGACATCATAATAATCAAGATTCTTATCTTCTTATATGATTTCACCAAATGTACTTTATGGGTACCTGTTGCTGTTTGGAGCTATGGATGGTTGTGAGCTACCACATGGATGTTAGGAATCCAACCTGGGTCTTTGGGAAGAGCAGCAAGTGCTCTTAACTGCTGAGCTATTTCACCAGCCCCTGCAAAGACTATTTTATAGAGTGATTATTCATTCAAGTAAATATCAAATGTCAGAAAAGTTTGAAGCTCAGTTCAGTATCGCCAGAACATAGGTACAGAATGATGGAACACACATGGTCTAATCACAAAATAATTTGTAGCCTTGTAAAATAGAAATAAACATACAATTGAATATACTGACTGGTAAGGTGTCTCCCGAAACCATGTGCAATAGCCTTAGTTGCTAGCTGAGAATTTGGGGGAAGTGAGAGGTTCCTGAGGGTTCTCACTTCATCAAATGATTAATCTATTGATGGGTTCATAACTAAATTGGCTGGTTGGAGGCCACAGACTCTTAAGAAGCGGGGTGTAGGTGGAAGTTGATCCTTGGATAACTTCCTGTTCTTGTTCTTGCCTAGCCCTTGTCTCTCTCTCTCTACTCTTTTTCTCCCCTGCTTCTGACTACAGGAGGATAAGCACCTTTGTTCTAGTACACTTTCTCCGCAATAACGTTCTGCCTCACTACACACCCAGAAACAAGGAGCCAAAGACCAAATCCTGACTGAGCCAAAATAAATCTTTCCTCTTGAATCATTTTTTTTCTTGTCTCTGTGACAAAATATCTAGTAAAAGCATCTCAAGGAAAGAAGGGTTAATTGTGAGAAAGGCATAGCAGCAGGAGGAAAGGAAGCTGGCCATATTGCGTTATGTGGTCAGGAACCAGAGAGAGAATGTGTGCTCAGCTCACCTTCTTTTTATTCGGTCCAGGACTCCAGCTTATGGTATGGTGCTACCCACATTTAGGGTGGGCTTTCCCACTTCAGTTAACCTAACCTATAGGTTTCTTTCTCTTGTTTTTTCTTTCTTAGATTTATTTATTATGTATACAGTGTTCTGTCTGCATGTACATCTAGAGGCCAGAAGAAGGCACAATATCTCATTATAAATGGTTGTAAGCCATCATGCAGTTGCTGGGAATTGAACTCAGGACCTCCAGAAGAGCAGCCAGTGCTCTTAACCTCTGAGCTATCTCTCTAGGCCCCTCTATACAATTTCTTATAGGCATGTCTTGAGACTTGTTTCCATAATGATACTAAATATTGTCCAATTACCAATAAAAATTAACTGCTACACACACACTTCCTTTAATTGACTTCCCTGGCTATAGCCCACTGTTTTATTAGGAAAGCAACAGATTATTTTAAGGAAAATATAGGCGAATAGGCTCACATGTTAAGGAATTCTGATAGAACGGGTGTTTAAGACAGTGTCTGAAGAATGAGTTGCACTGGTCATGATGAAGAGAAATTTGTGCAAGAGAAATAAGAAAAACTATATGCCTTCATGGAAGAAAAAGTATAGCTTATTTTAGGCTTACCATAAGCACACACTTGTGCTTCACTGAATTCTGTGGCTGAAAGCTGAGACTAGAGCATCAGCAGGCCTTAAATCATCAAGACTCTGACAAGGCTTATTAAAAAGCTTGACTTTATTTGAAGTATTATTGTTCTTGGCACATAATTTGAAGCTAGAGGATGACATGGTCACATTATGCTTTGACAATGTACTCTGGTTCCTGGGAGAAACATAGTTTTGAGCAAAGCAAAGACAGAAGCAGAAAAGTCACAGAGGGGATAACTGCAGCAATGAATTTGAACACTGTATTAGTCAGAGTTCTCTAGAGGAACAGAACAGTTACTATGAATGCATTATTATACACACACACACACGTGTGTGTATATATGTATATGTGTGTACATATATATATATATATATATATATATATATATGATTTATTAGAGTAACTTATAGGCTATAGTCCAGCTAATCCAACAATGGCTGCCTACCAAAGGAAAACCCAAGAATCCAGGAGTAGTTATTACGTCCATAAGGCTAGGCTGGATGTCTCAGCTGGTCTTCAGTGTATGCCAATGCTGAAGAAGTAGGCTCTGATGACAGTGAAGGAAAGACTTGCCAGCAAGAGCAAGCAGGCAAAGAGCAAGTGCTTCCTTCCTTTTTCTACATTTATTATACAGGCTGTCACCAGAATGTGCAGTCTAGATTTAAGGTGGATCTTTCCATCTCAGAAGATCTGGTATTGTTATAGCTCAAGAATAGCTGCACAAACCACTCAGACTCCGGTCTCAGTTATATACGGATGGTTTATTGGATGCCTTTTCCAAGCTGATTGCAATCAGGGCCACAGAAAAACTTGGGAGCCTAACTGTGACACTGAATTGTTTTCCAGGGTCAGTTATAAAGGCCAAAACCGCAATTAGCTCATACGGGGGTGGATCATGGTACAGGGTGGTCAGTTCTCACTCAAGTTACTTTTGCTAACTAGACAAGCAGTTCTGGCTGACCTTTAATTTGACTGGTCCCAAGTAAAGTTTATGGTTAGGTTTGGCTGCACTTATGCTTAGGAAATTTCTAGGAACAATAAGGCCAGAGTATGCTGAATATAAACATAGTTTTGGTCAACCTGACCTTGTACAGAGATTCTTTTATGTCAGCAACAAGTTGAGATGATGTGGCTAGTGGGCCTGAAACAAAAATGCCTGTACTTATACCAAAAGGACCAGGCCTCAGCAAAATCTAGGCTGGGTCTTTCCACTTCAAATTATGTAATTAAGAAAAATCCCTCGCAGCTGTAACCAGCCACTTGGGTTTTAGTTCATTCCAAATGTGGTCTAGTTGCCAACCAAGAACAGCCATCACAAACACTGTCCTCCAGGAACAGCATAGCCAGGACCATCTTAATAGAGCTGCAACTACCTGAATGAGGTTTTCAACAAAGTTGGGCCTGCTGACTTTCCCAGGAGTAGAATGGGAGTAGAGGTTGGGGTGCAGTTGGGGGTGGGAAGGATCACTGAACCTTCAATTGAGATCCCAGCCAATCCTTACCTACTTTCCCTCAGTTCTTCAGAAATTTCTGCCCAGAATTCCATGTTTGTTTTTTTTTGTTTTGTTTTGTTTTGTTTTTTGAGGTACTAGAGGACAGAAGGTGAATAAAAAGGAAAGGACTCCAACTATGCCCAGGTAGGATTTTTCAGTGGTGAAGCATCTGGCGGTCATTCACACTCCTTTATGTATGCTCCAACAAGTGAACCCAATAAACTCACTGGCTTACAAGCTAGACTTGGTGGAATCGTTTCCTTCATTGGTTATGGGTGCCTTGAGTGGGTAAACAGACACATTTGCATCTCCTCAGAAAAAAGGAACACAGCACAGAGTGACACAGCCAAGGGGCAGACTGTGACTGTGCTGCTTGAATATGGAGAGGGGAATAAAGTTGCCGTGTTTTAGTGGTGAAATTACCAGTGCTTACTAATGAACCTGAAGATTATTTAAATAGCTTCTTTATTCAAACAATAAAGAAGACAGGAGACAGTTTGGTGGAGGAGGAATAAGAGTTTAGTTTTAGCCAAGTTCCGTGCAACCTTCCTTCCTCCTCCCTTCATTTTGTTAAGGCTCAGATGACTCCATTTTTTCCTTCCTAGTTAAACATAGTGTTAGAATTTGATTTATTTCTATATTGTTCCCTCTGGTGTGTTTCACTAATCATGTCCCGAGCTACAGGTCAACTTGGTTTTTTGTTTGTTTGTTTGCCCTAACTGATTCTTCCTCTCTAATCTTGTGATATAAACTTCGGAAATTGTTTCCATTGTTTCATGGTATGTTCCAGGAACTGTCTTACTATGAACCCACCATGCATACTTTTCCCAGTTATAAAGATAACTGCAAAATTCTGCTTTCTTGTTTGTAATCACCTGCTTGCTTGCTATAAAAAGGCTCCCCTGCTTTTAGTTTTGACTATTTCTCTCTGTTATTTCAGAGGAGACTGCAAGTTTTGCCTGACTGTAAAATAAATTTTTTCCTTGTAACATTTCAGTGTTAGCTCCAGGGTTTTGACAGCATAACAATTTATTTGTGTTTTGAGATTCATGTAGGTCAGCTTGGTCCCCAATTCACTTCTTAACCAGAGATTATCTTGAACTTCTGATTTCCCCGTCTTCTCCTATGAAACGCAAGGAATAGTGGTATGCCGTACCATGCCAAGTTTCATTATAAGATTTCTAAAGGTAGTCAATAAATATATCAAGAACTCAGAGTTGACAAAACTCTGAAAGGGATGAGACTATTTAAAATAATATTCAGAGTAAGAAGCTTGTGACTTAAGTGGTGAAAGCAAGAGGAAGAGTTATGGAGACCCAGGTCAGAGGAAAGCCAAGAGCACATTATGCTAGGTGCATAATCCCTTCCCTTTTGCAATCATCCATTAAACAATCAGGTTATCTCTGGGCAGTGATTTCAGCATACATTCCATGTTGTATTACAGGCAGCAGTGGCCACTTAGCCAGTATAGCTTACTGGCAACCTTGAACCATGTATACCTCTCTCAGAGACTGGCATGCATTCTTTTGTCCTTTAATAATTTTCAAGGCATTCTGATATTCGAATAGTTGATTCCCTTCATCAAGCAGGTATGTCATTCCACACCTCATGGAAGAGTACTGGGTTCTTTCTACGGACACCTCATCCTCAGCTCCTCCATGGTTGCATGTCCATCGTCCATTACAGAGAGCCCACGAACACCACCACTGTACAAAGGATGCATAAGTTCACAAGCCACACAGGAAGAGACAGCCATGGGGACTGTTCCCACGGATGGTCCACTCTCACAGAGATCAGCTACTTGAGCACGTCTCAGCACCTATCGCAGGGTCATCTAATTGCTCCTTCCCAAGTCACCTTTGGCTCGGTCAGTCCTTGTTCAGATGCTGTTTATGCTAACCGGCTTTCCCCTGAGATGTGAATGAATGTCTGCTTATCCCAGATAGGGAACCAATGATAAAGCGAGGAAACAATTTCATCAAAACCCTTCTTGACAAACTAATAAGTTGACCTACCTTCTAGACAGGTGAACAGGCTAGAGAATCACCAGCTAATACTGCTTGTTGTGTCTTGGGGGTGAATCTTAAGATTCTTGTGAGTTGTTTACTTCCTGACTTTTAAGAAGCCTTCTTCTAAGCTTTTTCAATTTGGAACTGTCTGAGTTTTTTGATTGTTTTTGTTTTGGGACAAGAGTCTCACTAATGCAGCTCTGGCTGACCTGGAACTCATAAAGATCTTCCTGCCTCTGCCTCCTGTATATTGACTAAGGGCATGTCCCACACCAGGAACTTCCTGAGGCTTATGAAGCTTCCATCTATGATGAATTTGCTACACAGTAGACCAAAGGTTTAGAAATGACTCCAGATAGCAAATGGAATTCCACAAGAACAAAAAATAGAATCTGGTAGGGTAAACTTAAGATAAAAGGAGCCATAAACGGCATTTGACTTTAGTTCTTCAAAAGACATAAAATGATATAATATTATAAATTATATTATAAAATATTATAAAATTATAATAAATGTATTGGTGAGGTTGTAGTGCTTCTACCATATGAAGTAAAAGAACAATAAACTATATTGGAGTAGGATTTCCATAGCTCACTGGAACTAAGTCAGGAACCACTCTGGCTCTGGTGAGGGAAGATATGTATGGTAAGCCCTAGAACAACTAAGAAGGAAATCAGCTTTTAAAAAGTAAAAAAGTATCACTAAAGTAATTTCAATTCTGTTGCATAGTCATTGGATGCCATAAAAAAAAAAATGGTTAGAAGAGAAAAAAAAAAGTTAGAAACCAAAATATGGCAGGCAAATCTAGCTGCATACTAACTATGTCAAATGTCATTGGGTTAGACAATCGAGACACAGAGATTGTAGCACTGGGTTTTACTTTTTTGAAACCAGATTCAATAAAATGCGGTCTAGAAGAGACACCCATTAGACTCACTGGCTCTGCTTATGTAACCACGAACCAGAGTGAAGACTATACCAGTACCTGTATCAGACAAAAGTAAAGTAAATACAGAGGTCTAGTTCCATCCTGTGGCTGTGACAAAATACTCTGGGCAAAAGCAATCCAGAACAAAGGACTTATTTGGCTGATAATTCCAGGTCACAATCCATCACTAGTGGAAGTCAGGGCAAGAACTCAAGCATGAACTCAGAGAGGCCTGCATGCTGTTCCACATACCATTACTTTTAACCAAGAAACTCACTCACAGCCAACGTAGTACAGCAGAAACCAAGAAGGGATGGTCCTTGCTGGTATGCTCATAGACTCATGCTTAGCTAGACTTCTTGTACAGTCCAAGGCTGCCTGCCTTGAAATGGAGTTGCCAGCATTGGGCTCTCATATCTGAATTAACAACCAAGACATGCCCACAAACCAATCTAATCTGGGAAATGTGATGAGACTTCTTTCTCTGGTGGCTCTATGTCAAGTGGACAATGAAAGCTAACTAGGACACATGGGTACATTTTTATAATGATAAAAGCATTGAATTATTACAAAGATATAACACTAGCAAGTGTAGTCACATTAATAACAGAATCAAATATGGCACATATAGCAAAAATAAATGAAAAGGAAATGACACCGCAACAAGAGCTAAAGTCTTTGAGACCTGACCTTTTCTATTTGTTTGTTTGACACCAAGTGTTCTGTAGCTCAGACTGACCCCAAGCTCACCAAATAGAAGGGATGACCCTGAACACCTGATTTACCTGCTTCCATTGCCCAAACACTAGGATCATAGGTGTTAACTACTGTTTCTGTTTCTAAGACTCAACTGTCTTTCTTTCTCGCGTGGTTTCCTTTGTTTGTTTGTGGTACTAGGAATTGAATTGAAGGCCTCATACATGCTAAGCAAATGCTCTACCACTGATCTATAGTCCAGCTAATTTTCAATTAGAAATTTGGCCTGAGATTAAATAGATATAAACACTTATTCACCTGTTACTTCATTTAATTCTTATAATAATTTCACGCAATAAGAACTTTTCTTATGTTACTGATTTGTAAGATTGGTAGTGTAAACGATGAGGCCTAAGTATGTCTTAAATGCCACCCATGTTCTAAACATTGCTCTAGCTATTACCTCCTTAGTCACAAAAATGGTGCAAAGCTGATATAAACTATACACCTTGTAACAAGAACAAGCACCAACACAGTTATAAAAATGCTTACTGGATTGAGTAAAAATTACTAAGTGTTACACTCAACAGAAAACCACCAGTGTACAGAGGCTCTATTCTGAAGGCATAAAAAGACGAGAGCATGATTTCCACCCCCTGCATGCATCTAGAATCTGCTTCTCTTTTCTTAAACTGTTGTTAAACACCAAGGACAATTACCAAGCTAAGGCATTTTTTAAGATGCAGTGCTGAGGTTGGAACCCAGAACCTTGTACAAACTACCCGTGTGCTGTACCACTGAACTATCAACCTTCAAGCGAAAACACTTCTAAGTGGCATTCTCTTTCCTATATCCAATCCATTAGTGAGGGACATAAACTGTCCCTTCAAGATATATCCCAATCCAACAACATTCCCACTCTTTAAAAAAAAAAAAAATGTATTGCTAGGTACATTGGTGCATGCCTGTAATCCCAGCACTTGGGGAGGTAGAGGCAAGTGGATCTCTGTGAGTTCAAAGCCAGCCTGGTCTACAAGGTGAATCCAGGATAGCCAAGGCTACACAGAGAAACCCTCTCAAAAAAAAAAAAAATGTGCACTGGTGTTGTGACTGCATATCTGTGTGAAAGTGTCAGATCCCCTGGAAGTGGAGTTACAGAGCTGCCATGTGGGTGCTGGGAATTGAACTCAGGTAGTCTGCAAGAGCAGTAAGCACTCTTAGCCACCGAGCCATCGCTCCAGCCCCAACACCCATTCATGTATCAATCTAAGCTGCCACTGTACCTCAGTGAGATTACTGGAATAACCTAATTAGATTACTTCTTCACTGAGGAGACCCAGATTCCTTGTAATCTATCTCCACAAAGCAGCCAAACAAATCTTCTAAAACAAATTTGATCACGTCATCCTTTGACTCCCAAGTTCATGCAGTAAATCTGTGATGGAATCCAAATTCCATCTGCTGTCTTTCTAGCCTGCGTTCCCATGCCTTTAATAGTGCTCCCCCATCCTCACTTTTTTTTTTCTACATAATCCTGGAACTCATTATGTAGGCCACACATTCACAGATACCTGCCTGCCTCTGCCTCCTGAGTGCTGGGATTAAATGCCTGTGCCATCATGCTCTGCCATAATTTCATCTCCACTGTCCTCAGAAAATTACTAGGCCAAATTTGTAATATGAAATATAATCCTATTTTGAAAAACATAATACATATATGCATAAACCCAAGAAAGGATACTCTCATACATTAATAATCATGGGTAAAAAGATTACAATTAATTTTTTCTTAATGTAAAACAAAAACTAATTTCTAGTTTCAATATTTGTTACAGCAAAACAAGAAAAGCCATCAAACCCCTTACATCTAGTGTGGCAATAGCGTAACAGGCCCCCAGACCTAGTGCTGGGTTTCAGATCCAGGATAAGTGGTTGAGGTGCCCATTTAAGTTATCAAATAGGACCTGGTCTCCAGGTTCTCTCAGCATGCCTCATTCCATACCTGTTACAGAGTATGGCTGGCATACCCCACCCTCAACACTGAACTTTCCAGTCCAGCGGCTAGTATTCTCCTCTGCTAGAGATTCTTCCCTATATAATTCATTTTGTGCTCTCCATCTCTTTCTCTCTCCCCCTCTATGTCACCCTCCCTCTCCCCTGCCACTCTTTTGTCTCTCCCTCCCACCCTCCTCCCTGCTATGACCACTTCTCTCTCTGAATGACAGTTTCCCTGATCTCCTTCTCTGAGACCAGTGAACCAGTCAGAGAGCAGCCCCCAAGTAAATCTGCTTTTATGCTTTTCATTTGGCTTGAATTGGCTTATTTCATGGGGGAGGGGGTAGAAAAACCTATTACTTAACACAATTGTTGTCATGTTGGAGGCACCATTTTGACCTTAGAACCGAGCACACAGGCCCCAACATCTGCCAAAATGGAAACAACCGCCTAATCCATCAAAGACCTAGTCCATAGTTCTAGGATCCAGGAAAGTCCCTAAATGTATTCTTTGCTTTTTGGCTTCTGCAGTTCTTCTCACTAGTTGTTCTTGCTAACTGAAGTTGGTCAACCAGGATGGGTTTTGTTTGTTTGTCTGTTTGTTTTGCATAAAGGACAAAACAATGGCAAAGCTTGGGCTGCATGTTTTGGGCAAGTTGCCTGTGCAGTCACCAGCAGGCAAGGCAAACTTTCTGTTCATCTTTAAGACGTCCTCATGTTCTTTGGTGGAGTTACTTAGTACATATACACAGAATATAGAAATAAATCATAAGAAATACTTTTTACATTAGTAACTGCCACTTAATGTAGGCATTTTTGCTCATTATTTCATTTATCATGTTTATTCAGTAATTACCCCCATATTATTGGTTGGTAAAACTAGAAAGAAAAATTGAGGTGTTCTTAGTTGCACAGAAAATGGTAAAACCCTTTGCTGACATAAATCCCATGTTCATTTAAGAACATTTTTATTACATCTTATTTTGTGTGTGCATGAATAGGGGTCAGAGGACAGTTCATGAGGGAGGGTCTGGGTATTGAACCTAGCTAATGCCTCTTAGCAGGCATATTTTCCTAGAGTCCCCTTACTTGCAAGCCCTTACTTTGTTTTAAACACTGTTCCCAGGTGTTTCTCTTTATAGTTAAAAATGGTGCAAAACTGATACAATCTAGACACCTAGTAACAAAGACAACAGTCTAGTTAGAAGATGTTTGCCAAACCAGAAAGAAGGAAAAATTGACAACTGTTACATGAAAAAGCAAACTGACATTGTATACATGAGAAGACTTACTATTTCATACAGAAAAAGGCTAAAAATAAACAAACATGTTCTTGTTGGTTCAATGTGGATAATGAAGGGGGATTTTTCTTTACTTTGCGTTTGCCCAGTTTTCACAAACGCATCAGAACGGCTTCAAACCAACAACAGAAAAAGCTATGACAGGCATGATGCCTCAAGCGTATTAACACCAGCTTGATGACTTCCCACAAAGCTGCAGGTTCCAAGTCTAAACTCAAGTGCTGTCAAAATGGCCTACAGTTTTCAAAGGCATCTGGAAAACTACACGAGTCAAAGGATTTTACGATGCTCATAATTTGTTTATAGTCTGTTACAATAAGCCTATTAAGAGGTCACTGGGACCTATGACAACCGTGTCTTTTAGAAGGTTCGAGATTAATAGCTTTCCACGGGGTGGGGGGGTCGACATAATTTAAAGTTACTTCCCATTATCTTAGGAATGTGCATGTCGCGTTTGGCATAATAATGGAAGCAAGCACAGCTGGCAGGAGAAGACGCAGCGCTCACAAAGACACGCTTGCCTCCAAAGCCTCAACTTTTTGCATTGTCTGTCGGCGGCGTGCCGAGCGCTGCCGTCTCCAGCGTCACCGAACAGGGTGGACCTTTACTTGAGGGAAGCTGGGGTTCGCAGGGAAGCGCAGACGCAATCTCCGCAAGCGGCTCCGCTGACGTTCTAGGACAGGTCTGCTGAGGCCGGGAGGCGGAGACGCTCCGAGCAGGAGCGGGGAAGGCCGGGCTGAAGCTGCCTGCCGCAGTACCACGGCGGCAAGCTCCGCGGCGGGCTTTGAACACGCCCACACCTCTCCCAGGACGTAAGCGCGCAAGCGTCTTTTTAGCTGGCCAAAGACTTCCGGGAAGTTGGTTTCGCCGCGGAGCGCTCACTTCCGTCCCGGTCCGCGGAAACTGGGGCTAGGAGAGTCGGGACGTTCCGACAGGAGGAGGAAAAAGTACAAGGAACTGTTCGGCTCGTTTGCCACTTTGTAAAAACGTTTTCTGAGCGATCAAGCTAATGTTGTTTCACCTCTATTAACAGTAACAGTTCAAGGGTTTGATATGTATTTAAAAGTCTCTACTTCGCTCCATAACTGTTAACAGGGTGGAAATGAATCTGGTGAAAAATCTTAAATGGAAAAGGAAAAATTGACAGCATCAGCTCCTTAAACTGCTTTCTTCCGCTCTTTTACGAATGGTCTGCGTAAATCTAGAATCGGTCTCGGCTCAGTATCAGACGTTATCTCCTGCTTATTCCCCCCTACACAAAGCTTTCATTCCCACGTGAACCACACCACAAAGCACAGAAGGTCAAAAGGGGACCCGGGAGAGTCTGTGGCTGTTTGAACGGGGCCAGGTCTACGAGCCGGGCGATCGGCAGTAGCTAAGAGCGATCTTCACCGAGCTCCGGGCCCCACAGAGAGTCCGCTTCCAAAGACGCGCTCTCAAGGCCAGCGCCCCACCCTCCGCTCCTCTCTCCAGCAAGTTCCCACACGTCAGAAGCCTCCCTCGGGGCGGGCGCTCGGGTTAACAAGGCCTCGGTCTCCGCATAGCCCGCCCCGGGCCCGGAAGTGACGTCACGGCACCGCGCGCCCCGCCCCCGGACGTGGGTTTTTTTTTTTTTTTTTTTTCCTATCCGGATTCTTAGCGCGGACACCTAGCGCCGCTTTTCTTTACGCGCTCTGCACATGCGCGACTGCTCTTCCCTTCTTCCTCCGCTTCCGCTGCCGTCCACGGTTCGCGGAGCCGCCGCCAGCGCCGCGGAGAAGTCGGGAAGTTCAAGATGGCCGCCGCGGAGCCCTCGTCGCTGCGGGAGCAGCCGGAGTAAGTGCACTGTGCCGCTGGCCCGAGCGGGGTCAGCGGGGCCGCCGCGCAGGGCACGGCGGCGACCTGCGCGACGGGCGGGAAAGTTCAGGCCTAACGGCGACAGCCAAACTTTGCCTTTCCTCGCGCCGTGGGTGGTGCGGTGGGAGGCATGGAAGCGGCCCCGGCTTTGCTGCCCGTGGGGCCGTGGCTGTTGGGGCGCCGGCAGCGCGGCCTGCTTCGCGTCGTTGCCCCGGGAGGCGGCGGCACGAGCGGCCTCTACAGGTCCAGTTAGCGTGGCGGCGGCTGCTGCCCTGAGGTCGCGCCTTCCTGCTTCTCCCCTGGGCACCGTGGAGGTCTCAACCCTCGGCGACCTCCGGGTGGGCGACCCGAGGGGCAGTGGCGGCAGGCAGGCCAAGCCCCACTTTCCTAACGCATACACTGTCCCTGTGGTCGTGCTGATGGGATAAAAGCAGAGACAGGTGCTAGGGTCACACTTTTTGACTGTCCCGGAAATTGTCTGTGCTAGCGAAGTCCTTCGCCCTTTACTCATCATTCCAACCACAACCCGGCGTTTCTCGCCCATTAGTAGCTTATCTCCAACTTTCAAACTTGAGACAAAGTAAGGTAGACGACCTGTCTCTTGAGGCCTGGCAATTTTTGCCCTATTTTATGGTATTTTAGGAAGGGGCATGGGAGAAGTATTAGGAAATGTTGCTACTCCTAAACCATAACCGTCTGTTTATGATTAAGCTAATATAAAAGTTTTGGGGGTCAAGAGAACACATCCTTGAATAGGCAAAGGCTAGCCGTTGCTTGAGTAAGAGCAGTGTTATGTCTCTCATGTTTACACTGGGAAAGCTTAACTTCAAAGAGAATGGCACTGAAGGCAGTGTGGCAGCACCCCCCCCCCCCACACACACACACAATCCCTTTTACATCTGCATTATCTATGTTTCCAGCCTCTTTAGGAAAGGGTTTGATACCGTCTCCAGCAACTTGTGACAGAGGGCAACTTTGCCACCAGATAGCTTGCCTGACTTACCTACTCCGAGTCTAATCCTTGGTTTCCCTGTCTTTTGCTTTACTCAACTCGACAGAGAATTTGTTTTTATTAAGAATGCTTGAACGTTGCACAATATTTTGTGACAGTTTGGCTTTGCAGAGAACAGATAGGGTTTTAACTAGACATAGCTTATTGTTTCAGAGTTCATGGTGTGGCAGTTGCAGGATGTTCAGTAAGATGATGTCTTTGGCTGTAGAGCTCTTGGTATTGTGTCCATTTATTTAATTTGAGGGGAGAGTTCATTCACATTTAGATTCAGCCGTATTGCATTTTGCATATTTAAATAATGTTATAGACATGCATTTGTTTGGGCACTGAAAATTGTAAATAACACTGACAACCGAAGTTTTTTGTTTATCCTTTCCTAACAGAAGTTGTGTAAATGGGATTTTTTTCCTGTGTGCCCTATTTTCACTAATTTGAAAACGATTAATGAAGAAAGTGGCAATCTGATAGGAAATTGGGCACCATGTGTGTTGCTGACCACGGGCCTCAATGTCTAGGTGGCTTGTAGTTTCACTGGACAGCTGGTAGTTACAGGGAAGCTATTCAAAATAGAAAATTAAGAAAGAATTCACAAAGTACTTAGTTTTAAAAGTCATCAAAGGCCCAGAGGTCTTCTGTTGTAAGCCTGTACATTTGTCAGCCTCTTTATTTATATAGCTTAAAAAACATTTATTTGCAGTCCTAGGGACCAGGTACTATTAAAATCATTCAAATAGTAGCTCATTAATTCTTTTAACAATACCGTGGAGGTAGATACTGTTATTGATGGTATTTTATGGATGATGAAACTAACACAGAGAAATTCAGTAGTTTGCTCAAGGTCACACTCCGATAGACACATTAAACTTTGTGCAATGTGGTTTTAAAGGCCACCTTCTGACTATTGTACTGTGACTCCTTTTTTCAGTTGCCCTTAAGGTTTAAAGTAATATATATATATATATATATATATATATATATTTTTTTTTTTTTTTTTTTTTTTTGCTAGTGTCCCAGAAAAATCATTGTAGGGGGTGAGGAGGATTTAGGATCAAACTCAGAACCCTTTGCATATGTTAATAAGCAGGTGCTTTACCCCTGAGCCACATTCCCTGCCTGAGATCATGGAGCAGGGCCTGGCACTAGGAGTAAATCCAGACCCACACGTACAGTAGCCTAGGTAAGCACTCTACTCCCCTGAGTAGATGCACCCTACACCGCTGAGCAGGCTATGTCATTCAGGCTGCTCTCTCAAAGGTTGCATTTGCAAGAAAGCCCCACCATGCCCAGCCAAAGGTATTTTTTTATGTGACATTTCTAATACATTAAAATTTAATTCCTGAAATGTGATTTGGAAAAGGTAAGATCAGAAGCTAGTTTTAAGGCTTATTGGTGTTTGGGAACCATTCTAATATGTTTCCATCAATTCTGTCTTAAATGTATTTCAGTTTGTAAGAGAAAGTCACTTAGTTATTCCTTTACATTGACTTTGCGCAGTATTAACATAATTTTTTTCAAGGATTGTCTTTAAAAAATTGTCTAGCTCATTTGTCTCTATGGCATAAGTTGAATGCTTCCCAGATAAGTTTATTAAGACTATCCTAGCTGGGCCAGTATTGTTGCATATATTTAATCCCAGCATTCCAGAGGCAGAGATAGGTAGATCTGTGAGGTTGAATCCAGCTAGGGCTACAAAGAAATCCTGTCTTGGAAAGCAAAACAAAAAACTACTGATAACTAATTGTCCAACTCTAATTCCAGCTCTTGGGAGGCAGATTTCTCTGAGTTACAAGCCAAGAGAAAGTTAAAGTAACACTAGTGCTTGGTAATTGATGACTTCGTATTATTTTGAAGTTGTTCTGTGTCCTATATTTTGTGCCAGAACCTCCCAAAACTTTGGTTGCTTACAGGGTTAAAACTTAACAAATGAGCAAACTGCCAAACCACCTTGTTGTCGTCTCTACTTTAGATTGAGTGTTAATCCTGCGTGTGAATAGCTATTAACTAGTACCAGGTAGTAGGTTGTCAGTAAATACTTGTTTTTTTACATACTTGTTGTAGACAGGCTAGTATGCATCCCACTTGTTACATTGTAAAATACAAATATAAAGAATAGCTTTATATAGTTTCTGTTGTCCCTGTAGGCTATCTAAACAAACAAATAAAACCATTATTTGTCATAGCCAGCAGCCTTTCACTGAGCTTTAAGAGAACAGTGTTGATAATGAACCCAGTTTTTGTTACTTTATATACCCATTTCTTGTGGTGCTGGTATAGAACCCGCTTGACACATGCTAGGCACTATGCCATGGAGGTGCCCTTAGGACCGTAAACTGTATTTTTTATTTCCTGAAGTTTGTTTTAAAAGATGACTGAAGAAGATAGTTGACTGTCTGAGTACATAGGATTGTTTTGGTTGATCCTAAGGTAGTATTTTTTTTTCCCCACTGGAAAATTATTTGTAAAATTATAGATTTTTTTTTAAAAAGCTAGATTATGTCACAATTCTTAAAGAAACGCTTATTTTATACCTAGGCTATAGGTATTTGATTTACTATACTTAATATTATCTTTCTACTATAAGACAACAGATTTTTTTTAAAAAGAAATAAGTAGATTTAAATAACTTGGTAGGGTATTGCTATTAAGTATCAAGGAGTACAGTGTGTGCACATAGAAATCTGGGAAGAACGAGGTGCTAAGGAAGCAAAAACCAGGGCTCTTTTGTAATTACTGTGACTATATTTTATGCGAATTTAATCCGTTGTCACATCCTATGGTTTGTCCGTGTTACTGATTATCCAGTTTTTATAGCTGAAGAAAATGCATTCGAGGAGTACCTTGCTCAAGGTTATAATCACTGCGTTTACAGCCAGGTAGTTTGATTGTAGGACCATCCCCTTTTGATGATATTCCTTAACAGTAATATATAGTAACCCCCTGCATCTTCACAGGGTATGTTTGAACAGGTGTATTTGTCTGATGCATATACAATAACGTTCTCTTACTTGGGGGCAATTAGTTAGTTCATGCTAAACACTGTTACAAATAAGCATTTTAAGGTAGGTATAGTTATTTTCCTTATTTTATAGAAGAGATACCTATGGTAACAGACTCCTTAACCTTGCCAAACCTGAATCTCAGCACTCAGGAAGCAGAAGCAGGTGGATCTCTTGAGTTCCAGTACAGCTAGCTACACAGAAACCCCACTGTTGGGGGAAGGGGCAACACGCTGCACTACCACCTTGCCAAATGCTCACAACTCTTAAAGTAGTGGAATCAAGTTTTCACACCCCAGGCATCTAGCTTGGGGACTGCTTACTTTAAAAGCTGTTTTATGTAGTGTGACTTATAGTTATTTTTATGACTAAAATTCCATATTATGGATACTTATATTTTATACTCTATTTAAAATTAATGCTTTATCTTTAAAAATACTAGTATATTTCTTGACGTTTCCCCCCCCCCCAACCCCCCAAATCAGGCAAAGTCAAGGGAAAAAAAAAACAACAAACCCTCCTCCCATCTTCTGGATGAGAGATTGTTGAAAGGGAAAGGAATCATCTGTGTCTCCTGTATCTGGAGCAAACTTGAAATACCATTGGGTAGTCTTTTTAAGTGCATGTGCATCTCCCCTGCTGTATAACGTTAACATGTTTTTTAATTAATGTGCAAAGATAATGTACTTTTCTTTCAAGTCTTTGATTTAAAAAAAAATTGTGATCCAGGAAACCATACTATATTTATCCTGTATCGTCTCATACTGTACTAGCAAGAAACTGTCCCACACGAAAATCTAATTCATGGGACAGTTTCTCTGCACATCTTTTCAGTTTATTCTCCTTTCCTATAGTCCACTGTTCCAGAAAATGGAGATGCAAAATTTCAGGGTTCCCTTTGTTTGATGCCATGTAGTGGCTGTGTATTTTTCACACTTCATTGTTGTCAGCTGAAAACTTCACTCAGAAATATTCTGATCCTTCTCCCCTACCAAATTGTTGAAAACTGAGACCTGCCTAGAGGACAAGACTGTATGTCCCAGCTCCTGCTACAACCCCCCCCCCCCAAAAAAAAAATGGCAGTGCTTTTATAGAGAACCCAGCCAGCACTCTCACCTCGCAGTCCTGTACCTTATGGTTCTGTCTCAGCCATTCTTAGACTCCCATATATTTTCTCATCTGGAGTTGTTTGACTTGAGATTTTAACCTCTGTTAGACCAGAGTCTCCCAGGGGACTGATGCCCTGGCTGCAGGGACTGAGTGCGTGACTGACTTTTGCTGTCAGCTTTCTCAGTTTGGAGTGCTCTTTCTCTCCAAATCTTTGCTCACTCTGTTAGTTTACCTTTAGTTTTTAGCCCACATTTCTTCTCAGTTAACATCTTCTCTTCAGCATACCCACTTAACAAATGGGTTGGATTGACAGCCCCCCTTACCTGTGATTTACAAAACATCCTTAACTGTTCTAAAAAATGGCTTTAGGTGCTCTTCTGTGTTGTAACCCCCCTTTGTTTGTGTCTTTTGTCATTGGTACTTCTCCATTGTTTTGTGGTGTTTTCATGCAGTGTTTTTTTTCCCACCGTACCATACTTTCTCCTTAAAGGAGGCAAATATGTCCTTGCACATTTTTATTTTCCAGTCACATTGCTGAATACTGCATGTAGTAGCAGGTAATTTTAAAATATTCATAGATCTGTGAATAGATTCATGATTCCTCCTTTGTAAGAAATAAAAACAAATAAAAAAACTTAATAAAAATACCAGGACTATATAATATGAAGGCAGATGAACACATCTTCCTCCAGATTAGTGTGGTGTCCTAAACCCAAGACTAGCTTTAGTTTGCCTTTGGTCCCATCTTGTAGTGGTGAAGTGCCTTCAAAGGGAGAAATTAATTCTTTCTGGTGTCAGAGCTGTGATGTTGGGTAGGATTGGCCCGTTAAATAAGCTGTTTTATCTAGAATGGTTTGAATTTATAGTGACTCTGCTGGGACACAACCCCCTGTAAATCAAGGAGCATCTGCCATGCTGTCAAGCCTGTACTTAATCTGAAATTACTGAACATTTTACCTTGATAGGTGAGAGTCATAAACTCATTAAACCCCAAGCATTTAAAACACAGAAGCTTCCTTAGTGCATTCTTTTGTACATAGCACCTGTGAATACAAACATAACTTAGGATGACAGTTTCTGTTTGAAATTCAGAGAGATTAAATAATTTGCTGAACAAATACTGGATCAAATCCTAAGTTTCTGGTATTTGACTACTGTTAACCTCCAGAATGTCCTTCCCTGTGGTTGTTTTAGCTAGGTAGCTACAGACCCAAGAGTCCTCACTCCCCGATAGTTCTCTTAACCCATAGAGATTTCTTTGTATTGTCACTGTCCTCTTCAGAAGCTGTCAGGCACAGTGGCTGCTTATTTTGGGGTTGGTCAATATTAGCCTTGTGATTGTTTTTCGAGAAGGGCTGATCAGGTGAGACATGTTCACAGTAAGTAAACTGCTAGGTTCTTTGTCAAGACACCAAGTTTTCTGAATATTAAGAGGAAAAGATTCAGCTTTTCGGTATGTTAGTGTCTGTGCTTTATGAAAAGAGAAAGTGGGCTTTTTGTTTAAGTAACTGAGAAATGCTGGTTTAAAATCAAATTACTGGAGTTTCTTTGTAACTAAAATTAATTGGATTTTATTGTTGCTGGTTTGGATTTCTTTCAGTTAAATGATGTTTTTAAACACCATAGTTTTTAATTTGGCTGTTAAGACCGGTTGTTGTGTTTCCACAACCCCAGCTCTCATCATAGGCCTCCTTTGAAATAAACACCTGAACTTCAGCATCTTAGTGATTAATGTGGACATTAAGATTATTTTATCATTACTGTTGTTATAACTGAATACTGGATAAAAATTGTGATTGTAAAATGTGTATTATGCATTTATAGGATGGATGATGCTGATAATTCTGAAAAGAGTGTAAATGAAGAAAATGGGGAAGTATCAGAAGACCAATCTCAAAATAAACACAGTCGTCACAAAAAAAAGAAACATAAACACAGAAGTAAGCATAAGAAACATAAACATTCCTCAGAAGAAGATAGGGATAAAAAACACAAACATAAGCATAAGCATAAGAAACACAAAAGAAAAGAAGTTATCGATGCTTCTGACAAAGAAGGCCTGTCCCCTGCAAAAAGAACTAAACTTGATGATTTAGCTTTACTGGAAGACTTGGAAAAACAGAGAGCCTTGATTAAAGCTGAGCTTGATAATGAGTTAATGGAGGGAAAGGTCCAGTCTGGAATGGGGCTCATTTTGCAAGGCTATGAGTCTGGCTCCGAAGAAGAAGGTGAGATTCATGAAAAGGCAAGAAATGGAAATAGGTCCAGTACCAGGTCTTCCAGTACACGGGGTAAACTTGAAATTACGGACAACAAAAATAGTGCAAAGAAACGAAGTAAGAGCAGATCCAAAGAACGGACTAGACATAGATCGGACAAAAGAAAAAGTAAGGGAGCTGTTGAAATGGTAAGAGAGAAAGCAAATAGGAGCAAGTCTAAGGAGAGGAGAAAGTCCAGAAGTCCATCCAAAAGAAGCAAGTCTCAAGATCAAGCAAGAAAGTCAAAGTCCCCTACCCTTAGACGGCGGTCCCAAGAGAAAATTGGGAAGGCAAGATCTCCTGCTGATGAGAAGATTAAGATTGAAGAGAAAGGTAAAGTAAAGGATAGGAAAAAATCACCAATTGTAAATGAAAGAAGTCGAGATCGATCTAAAAAATCTAGGTCCCCAGTTGACTTGAGAGATAAATCCAAAGACAGAAGGTCACGGTCCAAAGAGCGGAAGTCAAAACGGTCTGAAATTGACAAAGAAAAGAAGCCAATTAAATCTCCTTCAAAAGATGCTTCTTCTGGGAAGGAAAATAGGTCACCCAGTAGAAGACCTGGCCGTAGTCCTAAAAGAAGAAGTTTGTCTCCAAAACCACGGGACAAGTCAAGAAGGAGTAGGTCTCCGCTCCTCAATGACAGAAGATCTAAGCAGAGCAAATCGCCTTCTCGAACGCTGTCTCCAAGCAGAAGGGCCAAGAGCCGGTCCTTAGAAAGGAAACGGAGAGAGCCAGAGAGGAGACGACTCTCTTCTCCAAGGTAGCCTGGTCATGGAACAGTCGTGCTTTTTACTAGTGGTGTATATTTTAAAGGAAAAAAGAGACTGTAAAGCTAATTTTAAATGAGCTAGTGATGAGTGTCATAATTTTCACATAATTGAGTGCATTAATTATATTAACACTTAAGTTTTGGATAATTATGTATGTTTTACAAATAGTTTGTCTATTTCTTTCAAATTTCTGACTTAATTTAGCCCCTAATTTGCTCAGTCAACCACTTAAATCTAAACAGTTTACTAAAATCTGTATGAGATTATTTTAGCTGACTTAAAGGGAGTCCTTCATAAACCTTTCTATTTCTGTTTGGTAGGAAGGGTTTGAGATACAGTCTCATCTTGTAGCAGTGACTCTCCTCAAATTTAATGCTCCCACTTCAGTCTCCTAAATGCTTGGAGTACAGGTGTATTCTACCATGTTGGCCCTAATTCTTGTATAGTGTACAATCAAAGAAATGATTTATTAGAATCATAGAAATAAATTTGGGGAAAATAGAGGCATTTTAGAAACTGATTTATTGTGTATATAGGAATTGTGCATTTTGAAATTAATCTGCCAAGTTCTACTTACTAAAAAGATGTTGGCTTGTAAAGATTATATGAATTCTAGGCTATTGACTCATTTTTCTTTATATGTTCAGTGAAACTAAGATCGTCTTGAAATTTATGTTATCATATTCAAGAATTTTCAAAGAATGTTTTCAAAGTGCCATCTTAAAAGATTTTGTAGTTTTTACTTGTGAATAGCATTATATTAAAGATCTCCCTGTTTCCTTTATTATTCTGCTTTTAGGCTGTTAGTTTTACGTATTGTTTTTATCTGAAATGTTTCTTAGTCATCCTAGGTATTCCAGTTTGAAAGCTTTATTAAAGACCAAACTTAAAGTATTTATTCAAAACACATTCTTTGTTTTGATTTTTATTAATAGAAGAGGTACATACAACTAAAGAAAAAGCCAAATAATGGAGAAGCCTCTAAGTTCTTGGCTTCCCCATCCCCATCCTACAGCTTCTCTCAATAAGTTTATATCCTGCTAGCCCACTTCATATGCACATACGGTTGAATAGAAGCATTTTCTTATAAATAGAGTCTTGCATTTTTTCTCAAAGTACAGCCAGTATACTCTTTTGGAAAAATGCATTGGTGACAGCTCATTTAAGAAATATTTTCTAACAGCAAATGTAGATGTTTCATATTTTGCTGATGAACATTAGATGGGTTTATTTTTCACTATTATATACAGAGATGTCTGTTGGTTATAGTTGAAGCTTCTTCATAGAATAATCATAGAAGTGGATTTGCCCAGTCTCCTAATAGGTACAGCTTTATCTCAGAAAGTTCAAGTTAACCCAGACTTCCACACATGTGCCAAGGCACACACATGCACACATACATCCAATAAACAAACAAAAGATTCTTAACTATAGAAATGCGAATATGTAGACACTTCAGAATGAGGAAGTAGAGTATTATGACCCGTTTGGAGAAGTTTCTTCCAAAACATCTAAAATTAGAGTTTCTTTTGAACTTATAAATAGTATTTAAAGTCTTACATTTTTAAATCATTGGAAATGAACTTTTATTGTATGCCTTTTAGAACACCATAATGCCAGTGGAGTCATCTGCCTTTAAATGGTCATACAAAGTAAATTACTCAGTTACTCTCATTAAGTTTGTGAATCTTATGGCTTATACATGTTGACAGATTCTTTTGGTTTGTTGTGTTTTTCTCTGAACTTGAATCTGTTCCCCTTAAGAACACGACCTCGAGATGATATACTCAGTAGATGTGAACGATCAAAAGATGCCAGCCCCATCAATAGGTGGTCTCCAACCCGAAGAAGAAGTAGGTCCCCCGTTAGAAGGAGATCCCGTTCCCCACTGAGACGCAGTAGGTCGCCAAGAAGAAGAAGCAGGTCTCCTCGGAGAAGGTAAATAAGGACAAATGTTGTCTTCTGGACTGGTTGACCTTTGGTTCCTTTTGAAGCTTCAGTTAGGTCCATTGGCAGGTTTTCCTGAAGACCATTTTTCTCTGAAGTATTTTTGTTGTGATCCCATAGCTTCCCTTCTGCCAACATGTGGTACTGTGCAGAGTTTTCTTTAGTGAGGTGTGGGTTTTTTTTGTTTTTTTTTTTTTGTTTTTTTTTTTTTTCCAGATTTATGCAAAACATTGTTCTGTAAGAAAGAACTTAAAGGGCTGGGGAGATGGCTCAGCTGCTCTTCCAGAAGACCCACATTTGGGCCCAGCATGATTACAACCACGTGTAACTCCAGTTCCAAGAGATCTAGTGCCCTCCTCTGGCTTTCTTGGACACCTGCATACACATGTTATTCATGGACACAGACAGTAATAATAATAATAAATAATTTTTAAAATTGATAATACTTAGAAACTTTTTAAACTATCAAGGACTTTTTTTTTAAAGATTGTGTAAGTAACTTGATTTCTGATTTAGGATTTTCTGACGATAAACTCATTGTTAGAAAACATTTTATATAAAGTGTGTATTTCTTATAGATTAATAAAAAAAGGACTTTAGATCCATGCATACATTAGCCTGAACTTACGTAAATGAACATTCTTTTAACGTCTTTTAAATATAGTTTAGGAAGACAGTACACCAAAGGTGGCTTACATTAAAACCACCTTACATGTTTCTTTTGCTTTTCTTTTTGAAACTATCTTCCTAGAAATTGCATAGTCAGAGCGCTTCTGCTCAGTGTGAGATTTATGCCTTTACTGAGCATCTACTGCCAGTTTGTATAATTGTTGTGATCTTCTTCTTGACCAGACTAGGGAAAGTAGTGTTTTTGCTGCCACCTTCTTAGCAGCTCTCTTGTTTTCTCAGTTACAGATCAATTTTCTCTTTGTAGTGCCATCTTCTCATGTGTGCAGGTGTCCTAGATTGCCAGAGGGCTTTGGATCTCCCAGAACTGGAGTTACAGGCACTTGTGAGCTTCCGCATGTCGGTGCTGAGAACTGAGTGTAGGTCCTCTGCAAGAACAGTAAGCTGGGCTAGAGAGATGGTCCCATGCTTCAGAGCCCTGGCTATTTTCACAGCAGACCTGGATCCACAGGACCCACATGATGGATCACAAATCTCCCTTTTCCCCTCTCACTGTAAATAAATGAAGTAACTAATATTTTCCATTTTGAAAAGGAAGCCTTAGGGTCACATTAGACTTACATGTGTTTGTTTTTTCTATGTCTAGTAAACAGTAGTGTTCGTTTGAGTTGATTATGGGAAGAGGTGCTTGCACAGAGCCTGACTAAGTTTAATCCCCAGATCCTACAGGGTGTCAGCTGAGCACCACGTCTTAAGAGTTGTTTTTTTCAACCTCCACACGTGTGCCTGTTAGACACACACACACACACACACACACACACACATACACACATACCATGAAATTTTAAGACTTTATAAAGTAGCACACTCTACCTGTGTGTAAAGTTCTGAGTTCTGACAGGCACATGTAGTCATGGGCGAGAAGATCTTGCCATTTTGACTTTAGCAACTCGGTTTTCCTGTCCTTGTAGTTTCAACTTAAGGTTCACAGAAAACTTATACACTCTCACTTTTGAAGTTTATCTAATTAGTAATACAGTTGAAAATGAGCACAACTGGTGTAAATAGCTTGAGATCCGAAGAAAACATCAGTTTTTACTACATTAATAAATGTGTGGCTGGAGAGAAGGCTCAGAGGATATGGACATTTGCTATGCCAGCGTGAGAACCTGAGTTCACATGCCCAGCATGCAGATCAGAAGCTGAGCATGACTACATATACTCTTGACTCAGGCATTTAGGGGACAAGACAGGTGCATCCTGAGACCTAGCCACACTATCTGGAAAGAGTTTCCAGGTCATTGTGAGACCCTGTCTCAACGCAGTAAACTAGGTGACAATAGAGAAAGACATCCTGCTCTGGTCTCTGCATTTTTACACATAAATGTGCATACTCACCCTCATGCACATCTACACACAAGAAAACATATGCGTGCACATGGTATGGACCAGTAGCATATGAGTCACAACTCTTGGTGCTGTGAGAGCATAGAGATGATGGTAGTGTAGCTCGGTGGTCGAGTGCTTCACTAGCACTCGCAATCTCTGGAACAACCAAAGAAACAAGAAACACAGTGTTTGTTCCTGTTGGGCTTAACTCCATGAGGAAAAAAAAAAGTAACTTGATAAGTATTTTTTACTGTTTAGTTGTTTAAATTTCTAAGTGAGGCCAGAGAGATTTTTCAAGAGCACATGCAACTCTAGCAGAGGGCCTAGGTTTGGTTCCCAGCCAGCACCCACATGGTGGCTGACTTTGTTTTCTGTAACTCTGGTTCCAGGGCGTTGAATACCCTTTTCAGGGTCTGCGGGTACCAGTTGTACACATACATACATAAATTTAGACCCTCACAAACACAATCTTTAAAAACAAAATTTTAATGACTCTCAGTCTTGCTATTTCTATGAGTCCCCATAGCTTCCTCCTGGGATTCTGTGGTGTACCACCATGCCCAGGTGCCTTTCTTTAATAGAAGAGGTTTTGAAGATGTCTTGGTTTGGGTTTCTGTTACTGTGATAAAGCACCGTGACCAAAAAGCAAGGTGGGGAGGAAAGGGTTTATTGGGCTTATATTTCCTGATCCATAGTCTATCAGGAAGTCAGGACAGGAGCTCAAGCTAGGCTAAAAGCTGGAGGCAGGAGCTGATGCAGAGACTCTGGAGGGGTGCTGCTTACTGGCTTGCTTCACGTAGATGCTCGGTGTGCTTTCTTACAGAACCCAGGACCTCCAGCCCCGGAATGGCACCACC
Organism: Psammomys obesus; assembly: GCF_907164565.1. Taxonomy (NCBI): domain Eukaryota; kingdom Metazoa; phylum Chordata; class Mammalia; order Rodentia; family Muridae; genus Psammomys; species Psammomys obesus. The sequence continues at coordinate 924,455 of NW_026596162.1, forward strand.
CACAATGGGCTGGGCCCTCACCCATTCTTCACTAATTGAGAAAAATGCCTTACATCTGGATCTCAAGGAGGCATTTCCTCAATTGAGACTCCTTCCTCTCTGACTCTAGCTTGTATAAAGTTGACACACAAACCAGTCAGTACAGAAATCATTTAGGTTCACAGAAAAATTGAGCATAGAGTTTAAAGTCCCCCTTTGTTCTTGCGACAGATGGGTGTCCTTTGCTCAGTTTAATTGTTGCTTTAACAAATATATATATGACCTTTTTTTTCTTCAAATAGAGATAGGGGTCGAAGGAGCAGGTCACGTTTGAGAAGAAGGTCTCGATCACGGGGTGGTCATAGGAGAAGGAGCAGAAGCAAAGTCAAGGAAGATAAATTTAAAGGAAGTCTCTCGGAAGGAATGAAAGTTGAGCAGGAGTCTTCATCTGATGACAAGTAAGAATGGAACTGTCACCATTTCATGGTTTTAGTGTAGGAAAATGTATGTAGTGGAGATCATCAGTTTCTGCCTAAGTGTCACAAATGAATCCCTGATTTCTTGTTGAATTTAAAAGTTAACCTTTTGTGCTTATTGTCTAGATTGAGTTAAATATTTTACTTCATTATTTTATTGTTTTCCTTTTGCTTTTATTAGAAAGAGGAGACCAATTTAGGGGAAGAAGTTTCTATACAAAGTTTAGACTTTTCAGTGTATGTCAGATATGTGGTTTTTGGTTGAACTATTTGGTAGCCAATATATGTGTTAGCAATGAGATAGAGAAACACTTCAATGACTAAGTCTTATAAAGTATTAGAAAATGTTTTAAAATACAAGCTTCTAACTGCATTATCTCAGAGACAAGCTGATTCAGTTGAGTATTTCTCAGTAGCACTTCTTGCCTCTCTAGAGACATTTTGTTCATGTCTGAAGACATTTTGTTGTTACCTGCAATACACAGGCCAGTTTCCCTCCCAAAATAATCCGTGCCCCAAATCAGTAGTACTTGGGTTAAGGAGCCTGATTGGTTCTATGACTGGGAAGCTGGAAAGGAGAAACATTCTTCAGAGAGTCCAATGCAGTCACAGCATACCTAGTAGGTCATCAAGACTGGGGTGGACGTTGAAGAACATGGGAATGCACAGTCCAGGTAGTGGTGGACTTTGAGCCCTGTTGGTCTTCTGAAAAGAGTCAAGTATTTACATGTATCCTTTTGTTGTTGTTGTTTTCATGTCAGTGTTTGCTAGATTTGCAGGTGGCGTCAGAGCCTGCTTGCAGTTTTGATAGGAAATAGAGCAGAAGCTTCGATGAGCTTTCTGTGATCTGGAAAAAAAATAACAGCTTATTTGTCTGGCTTTGCTTTAGAGATAAGAAAACTCAGATCTGGGCAGTAAAAGAACTCTTTTCTAAGGTCACAAAAAGTCACTATTGGCTTTTTTGAATATAGAGATCTTTTTTGTTTCTAGTTTGATGCCATGAACAAAGTGAGGGTAAAGTTTGCTAGGCTTCCCTTAGACAGCTCAGAGCCTTCCTTGATCAGTAGTGATGATTTAGAATGGCTTCAGCTTTAATTTTAAAATGTACAAGTTAACAGTTTGGAATTCTATAAAGATGTTTGACAGCAATTTTTTTTGAAGCCTTGAAGATTTTGATGTGGAGGAAGAAGATGAAGAGGCTCTAATAGAACAGAGAAGGATACAGAGGCAGGCGATTGTACAGGTATGTGATGTTCCTTCCAGTGCTCAGGACTTGGTACAAGAAAGGCTTTTAAGTTGAGCAAGGGAGGTATTAGTAACAGCAACCAGGTCACTAGAATAGTTTACACACACATGAGACTCGAAAAGATGGCCATTTCTTTGTTTTGTTTTACTTAGAATTGTGATGTAAACTTCTTGTGTAAAACATGAGACTATGAAGTATTCTTTTTTGAACACATAGGAAATTCTTACATTATAGGATAAATTGGAAGTTCATTTAGCAAAATCAATTATCTGTTACTATACAGAAGAAAACCACTTTAGTGTCTAAAAAGAGTGGCAAGTTTTATAACTGCAATTTTGCTTTAATTTTCTTTTTGTGTGTGTGTACACGCATGCGTGCGTACGTGTACACACACATGCATGTATGCATTGTGGCCTAAGTATGGAGCTGAGGGTGATTTGATAGGAGTCGTTCTCTTCCTCCATATGTGGGTTCTGGAGGTTGAACTTGGGTTTCCAGCTTGATGGCAGTTGCCTTACACTGAGCTGTATTGCCAGCCCACAATTGGAATTTAAATGAAAGTTGAGTGAGAACGGTCTTTCTACATATCTCAATAGTCATGAGGTATTAAGATTTGCTACTTTAAAAGACAAACCATATCTCCTTGGCTGTCCTGAGAGAAAAGCCTGATAACAGCCATTGGAGCCATTGGGGGCAATAGTCCTCATAAAGCCTTCCCAAGGATAAAGACAACAATAGCCATGACACACTTGGCAAACTGTAAGGTAGGAAGCTGAGGAAAGGATCAACTCCAGAGGAAGCAAGGCACACCTGGAAGGTTTCAATGGCACTGTGGTAGAATCTTTATTAAGCTGATAACCCTGAAAATTTGGTTGAATCTGTTTTGCCCTCAGACAGGTTCACAATCCCTTATACCAGGTGGGCTTCAAAACATAGACATTTTTGAATGTTAAGACAGTAATATGATGTGCATCTCTAGAGGCACATCGCTAAAGCCATCTGGGGAATCTAAAACATCCTGTAATCAATACTAATATTTTTAAAATGAGATACGTGAATAGTCATACCAGAGGATAATAACAGTGATAAATAGAATTTCATATAGTCGGGTCAGGGTTTACCACCTGATGAATGTAAACCAAACACAAATACTTTCAGAGTTTGTGAAATGTGGAATTTTGTAAAGATTGTGCACTTCATGCAAGCCAGGTATGGGTACCTTTGTTTTACATTTGCATGGCTCCCAGTGTTGTAAAACAGCAACTCTGGTTTATCTGGATTTATGAAGCTGATGTTTCTGTTGTTACTATAGAAATACAAATATCTTGCTGAAGATAGCAACATATCTGTGCCTTCTGAGCCAAGTAGTCCTCAGAGCAGTACAAGATCACGATCGCCTTCGCCAGACGACATCTTGGAGCGAGTGGCTGCTGATGTAAAAGAGTATGAGCGGGAGAATGTCGACACATTTGAGGCCTCAGTAAAAGCCAAGCATAATTTAATGACAGTTGAACAGAATAATGGTAAGTAAGAGTATCTTAACAAAGCTTTTCTCTGCAGTTTTAGTTGTATCACCTTATAATTAGATTTGAGGGGAATAATAGGGAGTAGGAGTACTATGCTTAAAATGATCTGTATGAATATGCTTTTTCGCTTATTTTCTGTATATATATGTCTGTATGGTAGTGGTACACGTGCAGGCCAAGGGACAACCCCAGATTTTATTTCTCACCAGCCACCTTTTCTTGAGAAAGGGTCCTGTGCTGGTTTGGAACTTGCTGAGTAGCCCTGGGTTACTGGCCAGGGAGCCCCTGTCTTTGTCTCCCTCACACTGGGATAGCAAATCCATGCTACTGTGGTGCCTTGCACTTTTATGCAGGTTCTGGCAAGGCTGGAACTCTATTGATTTTGATTTCTTGTCAAGGATATCTGTATTTTATTCAGCCATATGACAGTGTGTGTGGTGGGGGGTTATGGCCATCCTTTGGATACTAATTTAATAAAAGTGCTATCAGGTCATTTTTAGTCCTGAGCCACAGAGTTTTGGAATACTGATACTACTGACTTTTCTGTTGACTTAGCTTCTGTTTTCATTTCTCAAGTATTAATGTAAGAAGTTAGATTAATACTGAGTTTTCTCTTTACTTGGATTTTAATTTTTCAATTATAAATGCATATTTCTTTTAAGGTTCATCTCAGAAGAAGCTTTTGGCACCTGATATGTTTACAGAATCTGATGACATGTTTGCTGCTTATTTTGATGTGAGTAGTTTTAAATCAGTGACACGGGGAAAGATCTATATGTGTAGGACATATTAGCAGTTACAGGGAGAAATGAGGTCCACATTAATGGTATCAGAAGTGCTCACATCTGGGCAGGCTATGTGAACAGCACCTCAAAACTAAAGTGAACTAGCTTTGTTTTCCCTGAGGAACAAAGTTTTTAGAGGATGCACAAAGGAATTGGAAAACTTCACCAAAGTTGCACACTCACTCAAAAGCCTAAGTGTGTAGTACTTGTGTGCATACCACACCTCAACACATGAACAGGAATATAAGTATGTATAGTAGTACTTAGAGACCATGAGGGATTGGTTAAATGATCTTAGTCACTAGGGTTTTTTTTTTTTCTGTTTTTATTTTATTTTTGTTCTTGTTTTGCTGTAATGTTTCACCGGTACCTTTTTATTAAAAGTCTTTTCTATAAACACACCTGAAAGTCTGAGGCCATTTTCAGTTTATATTTAAAGGGTCATAAGAAGAAATACAGGCTTTGGAAGAAATAAGAGGATAAATATGACAGGGAAAATCAAAGTGAGGTAGTATAAACAGTGTATGAAACCTGGAAGACATTGTGATTGTCCCCAAAAATCTATAATGCATCACATGGACCACAGCAGGCACATTAGAAGAGGATGAATTAAGAGAAGAGAAGATACATCTATTGTTCCCATTGAAGTATCAGTACCCATCATTTGCCTAGGTGATGCTGTGTTCCCTTTCTGTTACTGTAAGAAATACCTGGACAATTAACTTAGAAAGAGAAAAGAGTCATAATCAGTTGGCTTTGCTGCATTGGGTCTATGAATAGGCAGCATATCATGGCAGGAGCAGGTGGCAGTAAAATTGGTCAAGAAAAGGGAGAAAAGAGAAGGATTTTGGGTTTCAACAATCTCCTTTGATTTTCTACTAGGTGTCAGCTCTTTAAAAGATTCTATTGCCTTTCAGTAGTGCCAGCCTGGAAACCAAAAAGCCATTGCCACAAAGATGTGGGAGTGTGGGTTGGGGATGTTTAAAAAACAAACTATAGCATTATTGCAGGATCTTCTGGGTATCATGGAGAGTAATATGGAATAGGGTTCTTCATAAATACTAGATAGATGTTGTTATTTTTAATTTTCCACACAGGCTCAACCTAGTACAGCCAGTGAATATTACTACATTTCATGCCTGTGTGGTAAGGGTTCAAATGTCTCCATGGACAGGGAGGCAGAGAAGGAAATGATGGAAATCGGTAGGTAATGCTGGACACTATGGTTGGTTAACAGAATTTCAGTCTGTAGGAATTTCTCCAGTCTGTCTCACCAGCTAGTGGAAACTAGATCTGACTTTGAACATTTGTTTTTATTTTTAGTGCCCTAATCATACCCAAACACTTTTTGAAATTTTCCTTAAATATTTCTCCTATTACTAAGATATAAGACATTTTGATAATTATACCTTGGCTATCTTGAATTTGTGTAAGCAGTAGTAACCATCACTAATTTAATAAAATGCCAGTTTTGCCATCTTTTTGTTACTAAGGAGGTACTTCCTTCATTCTCCTGATAACCGTTCAGTTGCCTCCCTCATTTCAGAGTGCTCGTCTCCGTGCTGCTGGCATCGGGAAAGATTTCAAAGAGAATCCCAACCTTAGGGATAATTGGACAGATGCAGAAGGCTATTACCGTAAGTTTTCATTTCTCATCAATTTAAGATTCATGGTGCAGCTTCATAAATGCACAGTGCTCAATATAATCACAGTTGAGCTCTGTATAGAAAAGTATGGCACAGCCAGTCATGGAATATGAATTTTGTCATATTCCAGTCAGCAGCCCAGAAGCATTGCATATTAATTAAAGTAAGCTTAAATTTGTGTGTAGATTTTCAGCCATGAGTGAATCCTCTAGAGAAAGGGGTTTACCACTTGACCATCTTTATATTATAAGACAAAAGAAGCAACATACAAAGGAACTCAGGTGCCAGTCATTGAGTATTTGTCACACAGTGCTACAGCTGAAGACCCTTCAGTGAGCATATTTATAAAGTTGTCAGCAGTTGATAGGACCACGAAAGAGTGGTCCTAGAGTTGTCTGACACAGTCATGCAGTTGCTTTTACATTCTGAAAGAAATGACTAACCAAGAGATTTGATCCGGTTTTTAAATGACTCAAGTGTGTTAACAACTTGATTTTATTTTTATAGTCAGACTTAATTTTTAAATTTGGTTTTAGGTGTGAACATCGGGGAAGTCCTAGATAAACGTTATAATGTGTATGGCTACACGGGCCAGGGTGTGTTCAGCAATGTTGTACGTGCCAGAGATAATGCAAGAGCCAATCAGGAAGTGGCTGTAAAGATCATCAGAAACAATGAACTCATGTAAGTTTAGAACTGAACCAAAACAGCAACACCAAAACATCCAGATAAGAATCTTAGTTAGTTGAGGTATTTAGAGAAGATTTTGACTAGAATTTTAAATTACAGCCATGTGTTACATGGGAATTCTGTTACAGTGAACTCATTTCGGTACCTTCTCTTCGCCAGTATGTCCTTAGACCCCCTTCCTTCTGTATCACCTAATGCCATCTTGTGCTGTGACAGCCTTAATCTAGAAAGGGGGAATGAAAGTACATGGATTGTTATTGAGCATACAGCAGCCATCAAATCAAACTGATTCATTAGCTACAGATAGGAATTATTTTATCTTTTATCTCTCAGCTTTTTTCTTTCATAAGCATAAATAATTGCCATTCCTATATATATTTTTATGTATATTGGTGTTCTGCCTGCTTGTTATAACTGTATGAGGGTGTCAGATACCCTGGAACTGGCTGGGTGTGGTGTTGCATGCGTGTAATACCAGCATTTGGGGAGGCAGAGGCAGGCAGGCCTCTGAGTTTGAGGCCACCCTAGTCTGCAAAACCAGTCCAGGACAGCCAAGGCTATACAGAGAAACCCTGCCTCAAAAGAACTGGAAAACAAAACAAAAACAAAAACAAACTTTCCTACTAGCAGATCCCCTGTACCTGGAATTACAGATGTTTGTGAACTGCCCTCTGGGTGCTGCAAATTGAACCCAGGTCCTTTAGAAGAGCAGCCAGTGCTCCCAGCCAATAAGCCATATATCCAGCCGCATTCCCATATATTTAAATCTGTATTACATACTAAAGTGGTGGTAGAGCCAGCTTTTCACTGCCCTTCTAATGTTAGAAATGTTACATATTTTTCTTAAAGCTTTTGATTGTCCTAAATTTGGAACAATGTTTGATTGGGAACTCTAACCTTTTGTACTATTGACACTTTTAAGATGTACCTTATGACAATTCATAGTCAGGTTTTCATTAGTAAAGTTATACTTAGGAAGACATGTCCAATAGTTACATTCTTAGAAGAACCAAATAATAATTATATCAAGACATTTTGAGATTAAAATTTTTTTAATAAAAAAATATAACACTTAGGTACTTATGCATGTTTTCCATGGTATATCAGGCTGTTTCTAACAGTGTTACTCCTAAATCCTTGCTTTTTTTTTTTTTTTTTCATTGCAGGCAAAAGACTGGTTTAAAAGAACTGGAGTTCTTAAAAAAACTTAATGATGCTGATCCTGATGACAAGTTCCATTGCCTACGTCTCTTCAGACACTTCTACCACAAACAGCATCTCTGTCTTGTATTTGAGCCTCTCAGGTAAAGTGTCAAGATCTGAACAAGTTGATATAGTTTATCTACCAGCCTCATTCTGGGAAAATGCAAGGGAGATTTGGGGAACTGCTTCAAATTTTCCTGTTAACTGTATTATCTTGAAAATCATTAATGTGTAAAACATAAACTGACTTCTGTTTTGGGTGACAGACAGAATAACCTCAGGTACCCTGCAGGTCAGCAGTCTGGTACACAGAAGTAGAGTGGTAGGGAAAGATACCAGCTTTACTTTCAGCAATACGGCTTCCTTCCAAGTTCTGTTTTCAAGTGAAGTAGGAGTTACTATGTAGCTCTTTCTTGGTTTATTTCGAAAATTGAGCTTTTTTGGGAAGCTGTATCATGGATATATTATTCTCTTATCTCAGTGCCCAGTAATTTATCAAGCATTGGGGATAAAGATTCTCAGTTATATAAATTGTATTTTGCACTTGATTTTACTTTATGCTTAAATTTTTTGCCTTTTGTATTTGTTTCTTAACCCCATTTTTTTGTTGTTGTTTTGTTTTCTCTCCTTAAAGTATGAATTTGCGGGAGGTATTAAAGAAATATGGTAAAGATGTTGGTCTTCATATTAAAGCTGTAAGATCCTACAGTCAGCAGTTGTTCCTGGCATTGAAACTCCTTAAGAGATGCAATATCCTGCATGCAGATATCAAACCAGACAACATTCTGGTAAGTCACACACAGGCCACCTTGTGTGTATGTCCGTATCTCTTCCTGCTACCAAATAATAGAATTCTTATTATACTGCAAAATAACATTTAATCTGTATATTAATTACTCATTATGACTGCCACATTTTATCTTCATTTGAAATTGAGCCAGGAATTTCATAGAAAACTATGAAGAAGAGAAAATGAATTGTCCCTTTTTAAAATTTTGATTGATAGATTTATAGTATACAGTGACTCCAAAAATATGATGGTAATATTTCCTTAAATAGCTAAAGAAAGCTGTGCAGTGATGCATGTTGAAGTACGCTCTGGTCTTTTAGACAATGAAGAATTTCTCTCTTAGCAGCTATTTGGAATTCAGTTTAAAGGGTGCTTGGTTGGTTTTGTTTGGTGTTTTGAGATATAGTATTGTTCTGTGGCAGCCTCAAGCTCACTTGTTTCCTTGCCTCAGCTCCCCAAATCTCATGTTGATATGACAGGCACTTGTTACTACACTTGGTTCCTGGTTTTTTTTTTTTTTTGTTTTTTTTTTTTCTTTTCTTTTTTCTTCCCCTTTAAAACTGGCTTCTGGGAAGGAGAGGAAGACCTCCCTTATCAGTGGACTAGGGAAGGGTCATGGATGGAGAAAAGGGAGGGAGGGTAAGATTGGGAGGGGAGGAGGGAGAAAGCTGCAGGGGGGGATATAAAGTGAATAAATAGTAATTAATAAAAATTTAAAAAAAGCTGGCTTCTGGGGGTATTCAAACAAGCAAGGTTCATCCCTGGCTGGGTATTGTTGAAAGGCCTTCCTTTGAAGTTGTGACTTCTCTTTTTAGTGATTGCTGGTGTGATGCAGTCATATTTCACAGTGTCTGATGTTTTTGAAATTTGGAGACGCATCATCATGGTGATAGCAGTAATGCACAAGCATAGCCCTCCCTTCCTTGGTCCCTTTTCTGTGGTAGTCACAGTTTGAAGCATATTCACAACTTGGTGAATTGCTTGGTTATCTGCCAGTGATGTGTTCTACAACATGTGTCTTCTTTCTTTTTTAATTTTTTTCCCCTTTTTATTTTTACTTTTAAGTGTGTGGGTGTTTGCCAGCATGTATGTATATATACTAGGTGAGCAAGCGCAGTACCCACAGGTTGCAGAAGAAGGCCAGATCCCTTCAGACTTGCAGATAGTTGTAAGCTGTCCTGTGTCTTCTAGGAGTCAAACATCTCCCCCACCCTGGTTCCTCTGGAAGCACAAGCCAGTACTCTTACCAATTGAACTATCTCCCAGCACCCCTATTTTTGTTTGTTTGTTTGTTTGTTTGTTTAATGCATGCTTTTTTTTTAATTGGTTCTAGAATAATTCTCCAGACGAAGAACCACATAGGTAATGTTTTCTTTACTGGGAACTTATGTTGGAGCTGAGACAAACTAAATTCTAAAGAGATTGGGACTGGGCAGGGGATATTGAAGCTTGGTGTTGGCGTGCTTGATGCATGCATGAGACCTTATGTTCAGTCTCCAGTACCGTACCCCTAAAATTGTAATCTCATCAAATTGAAATCACATTTATTTTGTGTGATTTTTCTGTAGGTGTACATGAATAAATGCACATGTGCACAAAGCTGTTTGCCCATGTGTGAGCATATAGAGGCCAAAGGTCAGCATAGAATGACTTTCCTCTGGTGTCCTCCATCTTATTTTTATGAGACAGTCTCTGACTGGATGTGGAGCTCACCCATTAGCTAGATTAACCAACCAGTGAAAGCCCTGAGAGTGTCTTGTGACCAGCCAACCTAGTGCTGACAATAAATAGTAGGAGAGGTGCTCACCATCACTCCCATTGCTTATGTGTGCACTTGGGATCTCAGCTCTGGTCCGCTTGAAAAGCCACAATTTTACCCACTGAGGCACACACACCATCTTTCTTAAAATAATTCCTTCTAGAATGTTACATTAATTATGATGCACATACCGTAATGATACTTGGTTTGTGTTTATAGCATATCATATATCATCTGTTTTATACAACTTAGAGGTAGGATTGCTAAGAAATTAGTGAAATGGTAGGTATATTGTCAGTAGATTATAAAATTGAGTAGCCAATTTATACTTATTTTTTTACTTCCTGTTGGTCTTTTGTGAAAAACAGCATACATAGTGAAAACACCTACAGTTTAGAAGATGGTTACACAGCAAATACCTGTGCAGTGCTGCAGCAGTAAAAGCTATTTGGCAGTGCCCTAGAAGCTTTTGTTTTTAGCACCTTTCTTTTTCTTTAATCAATGTTATTTTAGATTTTCACATGAATTTGGGGAACTAAATATCCCTTCTTGGAACAGAAATAGCCCAGAGAACACCTGAAACTGATTTCCTTCCTGACAGTGAATGAAATGAATGCCTTTAGCCTGGTTTTAGCTACATTGTGGTTGATGTACAGCATTCCTCATGGGGAATAGACATTGCATAGCAAACTAAAGTGTGCGTGAGGGTGAGGGCCCAAAACTGTACCCCAGCACCATGTAAAAACCCCACAGTCTGAGTGAGTGTAGATGCATTGTAACTAGCTTAGAAGTTCTCGTGATGCATGGTTCCATCTGTTTTCCGGTGTTACAACTTTTTCAGTAGTTGGATTGGTTTGGTTTTTTTGTTTGTTTTTGTTTTTGCTCCCCCACACCCCTAAGACAGGGTTTCTCCATGTAGCCTTGGCTGTCCTGGACTCCCTTTGTAGACCAGGCTGGCCTTAAACTCACAGAGCTCTGCCTGCTCTGCCTCCCGGAGTTTCTGGGGTTACAGGTGTACGCCACCATACCCAGCGTTTGTTTTTATATATATTTATTATTTTAAGACAACTTTCTATTGGTCTCCAAAGTAAAGAAAATTGGTGTTGATGTTGTGTTGTAGTTTTAAATAATTTTTTTGGCTGGGCTTGGTGCCTCATCCCTTTAATCTCAGTACTCAGAGACAGGCAGACATTGTGAGTTCAAGGCCAGCCAGAGCTATATAGAGATTCTGCCTTGGACAGGGGCCAGGAACTATTATAACTTAATTCTCTGGAACCCAGTGACAGTCCAGTTTACACTGATTACACTTTGTGATGATAACTGCCCCTACCCCAGAGAGTGCTAGAGCTGTTGAAACTGTTGTCATGGGAGGGGCATGTTGGGCCAAGTTTAAGTCCCAACTTGGAATTTGTATGTGTCTCTTTGAAGGGGGGAAGGGACTCTGGAATATGAATTATCCTCACTTGGTAATTCTGAACATGCTTCTGATCATGAGTGGCAACAGTCATGGGAGCAGCTCCAGTCTTTCTCAGCAGATGTCACTGTTACTGTCTATGTAGAAGTATTTACCAGTATACCAGTATTTACCATGGAAACAAGAACAAATGACTAATACATATCTCATGTTTATCAGTCTGGTCAGATACGTTTAACATTTTCTTGACTAATACTTTATACTGAAGTGATTTAATATTTTTTAGACTTAAAGTGATTGCCGAGTTTAAGGTGATGTAAACCAGGTAACCAGATAAAGAACCATGTAGTGTTAGCTAAGTGTCATCCTCTTTGCATTGCCATTGTAATTCTCTGGCAAATGGCGGTTGACTTAGACAGATTTTTTTTTTTCTATTAATAAGTGTCCTCATGCTCTTTTAGAGAATAACTAGACTTTAGGTTTTCAAGGGAGGCTTAGAAATGCTTTGCCTCATGAAATGAGATTTTCATATCACTACCTAATTCTATATTAAATACCGGTAACTAAAATCAAATGTACTTGGTATTCCCTCATATATCCTCACATCTTACTAGTTGTAATTAAATATTGTATGAACGGTTTTTCATAACTAGGAACATATGTAATAGAAAATAAATTTTTAAATGAATGAGTTGTTCTTAGTATTGTGGTGAACCTAAATTCTTAAAGACAGTTTTAAATTGTCTGATTATTCCTGTCATGAATTGAATTTCCTTGAAAAAATGTTTTGCAGGTTAATGAATCAAAAACAATTTTAAAGCTCTGTGATTTTGGATCGGCTTCACATGTTGCAGACAATGACATAACGCCTTATCTTGTCAGTAGATTTTATCGTGCTCCGGAGATCAGTAAGTTTCTTAAGAGTGTCCCTGTCCCTGGGCCATCCTCTGTGGTGGAAGCAGCGTGTGTAATGTCTAAGCACTGTTTTCCATCACACTTCAGCAGCTGCACGAGTTCATTCATGAGGAAGGGAACCATAGCAAGTTCATCCTCCTCAGGTGGAATGAAGGTAGTTGTGGCAGGAGTCTTGATCATGTCGAGCAAGAGTAGCAAAACAGTTGTGGAAAACCCTCGACTTTAGAAGACTGCTCTTGATTGTTCAAGGTCTGATTATCACGTTTATGGATTGTGTGGGACCTTTGGTTTTTCTCTTCCTGTTGCCTGGGTTGAGGTTGACTAGCACCTCCAGCAAAGGTCAAAGGCAAAAGAAGGCGTCTGTACTTGTCCCTCTAGCTCCTCTCCTCCCCATATTTTTAAACCTGTTGGCATTTTTTTTGTTGTTGTTTTGCTTTGTTTTTTGTTTTTTTAAAGTATATCTCTTTAAGAATTAGTGGGAAAGAACATGAAAGTAAACTACGCCATCATGGATGTGGCTATAGTCCAAGCTAAGGTAGTGCCCCCATTACTGGAAATGAAAACTAAGGAGTCGCTTATTCTTCATGTATTAAAGCCTGCATTTTGTTTTCAGTTATAGGTAAAAGCTATGACTATGGTATCGATATGTGGTCTGTAGGTTGTACCTTATATGAACTCTATACTGGAAAAATCTTATTTCCTGGCAAAACTAATAACCATATGTTGAAGCTCGCCATGGACCTCAAAGGAAAAATGCCAAATAAGGTAGGATAAGTTCCTTCTTGTAGACTCCCTATCACTGTCACCTAGACATAGCTGTAAAATAACCTCTCAAAGGTGTGAATTGGTGGCTATGCTGACACCTTAGCTCCTTTCTTGTTGCAGGTGTTTTCGTTAAATGGTTCTCACCAGCCAAGAGCTATCAAAGGGAACTCCCTTTTCAGTAACAGGAAGGTGATACCCTTTTTGATGAGAAAGATTGCGGCTGTGTGGAGACAGAATGGAAGGAACTGCATGTTGGTTGGTTGGTTAGTTGGGTAGCTAATTAGCGTGTTGGGCTACATTGGTCAGAACAGAGGGTAGCTGAGCACTGCAGACTTGAAAGTACTTTGGGTTCTGAGCACTGCAAGAGGGTCCTAAATAATGTTTGCGTGAATTATTACCTAGAGTTGGTAATGTGACAGGCAAGCTTTGTAGTAGTTTCAAAGCCATTTCTTTTCTTTGTTTTTAGATGATTCGGAAAGGTGTATTCAAAGATCAACATTTTGACCAAAATCTGAACTTCATGTACATAGAGGTTGATAAAGTGACAGAGAGGGTAAGTCTGGCTTGTATGTGATGTAGTAGTTGTTGCTGTTTTGTCTTTGAAGTATGAGATTGAAATGGGGGTTCACACCAAGTAGGTCAGTGCTCTACCACTGTGCTAAATTCATGACACTATATGCTTTATTACCCATGAATTGAATAATGTGTGCTGGGTGGAATTGTGATTATTTTTAAAATGGCAACAAAATATGCCATTCCATTTTGCTATTAATTTCTGAATAAAGTATATCAGGCTATGAAAATAATAAAGGGATTTAAAACATTTCTCTAAGATGATAATAGTTCATGTGTGGGTTCTTGCCACCCCTCCCTTAGATTCCCTTGGTCTGGCTTCCCATGTATCTTCTATATTACTGTTGGAAGTTCTCTATATAGTTTGAGTTTTGCAGCAACAAGCCAAGGTCTTTATCATATGAACTCTGCCATCTTCAGCATTTTTCTTTTCCCTGTAAATCCACTCTTAGCCAAGAAGCCCAGGTTCAGGCAGCCTTGCTGCCTTTGCTCCCAGACTTCCTTGGGCTGAGTCATATCCTGAATGACCTCCTCTCCTCAACACCTTTATTCAGTATTGCTGACATATGCATTCTCTATCAGCCTTTCTGAAACCTACGGGCTGGAGTAAGAATTGCTAATGTTTGGCCTATAATACCACAGCCTTGCTGTATCAGAGCACTGAGTAACATGTCCTGGTGTTGACATGGTTCTGACCATCTCCTGCCCCTGAAGAGTGAAGCCAAAGATAGCACAGTTCAGGCAGCAGATGCTCACTGCATTTTCATGGCTAATTTGGGGAGCTTTTCCATTTAAGTTTCTTGATTGCTCTTTGAAAAGATGTGGAGTATAAAGCCACATGAAAATTTCAAAACTGATTGATCATAAGTATTCCTGTTTACATATTAATATTTTGGTAGACAAAAAAAAAAGTCAATGTCTGATTTACATGTAACTTAGAGCTATGCATTGTAAAAATCATTTTTAGGAGAAAGTTACTGTCATGAGCACCATTAATCCAACTAAGGACCTGTTGGCTGACTTGATTGGGTGCCAGCGACTTCCTGAAGATCAACGTAAAAAAGTGCACCAGCTAAAGGACTTGTTGGACCAGATCCTCATGTTGGACCCAGCTAAGCGAATTAGCATCAACCAGGCCCTGCAGCATGCATTCATCCAGGAAAAAATTTAAACGAGATGAAGAAACTCCAAGGGTTTGAGTAATTAAATACAAAGACTGAAGAAATTTCACAGCAGTTTATTATTAATGTATATAAACTTATAAATATTTCTGCAGCAAATTTGAGGAAGCATGATATATTTGAATTAACACCAAGGGTGATATTTCTTTTAGAAATGTTAGTTAATCTGTTTTGTGTCTTATGTGAAATTTCACTGTAGAAATGTTTTAATTGCCAAGACTGCACAAAATTACAGTGCTAATGTATATGGTTGCAGTTCACATAAAAGACAAAAAGCATCTGTTATGAGTAGCAGTGCTGGGTGGTTGACTTGTTTTTAGCAGACTTGGCTTCAGTTTGGTCTCAGATGCAATGGCCAGCATAAATGCTGTTTATATTCACGTTTTCCTAGGTGTGTGAGTGCAGGCCACAGCAGCATGCCCTTGGTGTAGTCAGTGCCGAAGGGAATCTGTTCCTTCTTGAGCCTGCCTGCAGGGATGTCTCCTCTTTTAAAGCAGGTTGTGTACAACATTCAGTACACTGAAGGTAAGCTAAACCATCAACATCACCAGTGTTTTAAGATGTTATTTTATTGGAATAATTGAAAATGAGGGATAGCTTTGTGGCAGAATTCCCTGCATGTGTGATAACTGATCTTGTTTTATTTTTGGCATCGTAACTGTGGCATAGTTACAGTTTCTGTTCTGTTCATCACATTTAAAATTTGAAGCGTATGCACTTGATGGATAGAGCGCCTTCAGTGTACTGTTTCTTATTAACTTTAATTTTTTTAAATCAACTTGCTATAGACTTTATATACATTTTGTTAAATACAGTTCTTAGTGACATAGAAACTGCAGTTTTCATTTACTAATTAAAATGTTGAGGCCTACTTCTGAAAGTCCTCATATTTAAAAGTAGACAACATAATGAGATTTTTTAACTATTTGTATGTCATTTGGAGAGTGTACTGCTTTATGGTAAAAGTGTTTTTCATTTGTTCATTGTCTGCATTATTTGTGATCATGTTGTCTTTCAATACAGGCGTAAACCTTCCACTCTTGAACAAAGCAGCTGCTTTTTAAAAGCGGTAATTGCTTCTTTACCTTTTATTTCTTTTGTAAATGAAGCTTTTCTTTAAAAATGTGACTTTAAAGTGTTGTCTATTGCATAAACAGTTGACACTCACTTACTGTAAAGAGAAGATTGTTCTACTGCATGGGAAGTGGACCATGCAGATTTCTGTATGTTCTCAGTATGCATCACTAGATAATAAAGTCTTTTGTGAACAAGGCATTGGTAGCCATTTTTAAAAGATTTTGTCTTCAGTGCTGGTAAGTCAGGTAAACTGTAAATAGTTAAAAGCAGTCTTTGTTTTCTCCTGAAAGTATTACCTGCTAATATATAACTCAGTATAGCCTGATTTTTAAATTTTGTTTTAATAATTAGGGTCTTAATTATTTCATCCAGAAAAAAATCCTTCAAATTTTGTCAGCTTTCAGTGTAGTGAGGTTATTCCTGTAGGTTATAGGGTATAACTCAGGATTTAACTAATGTTTCTGCTATTTTCTCACTTTTCCTTTTGATGGTGCGGAAAGAGAAAAAGGAAAGCGGGGCACAGGCCATTCGACGCCTTCTCCAAGGGGTCTGATTTGCTGAGACACCAGCTTCACCTTCTTAACAAGGTTATTTCTGACAGCATGTGTAGATAAACATTTAGCAACAATTTAAAACAAAATCATGTAAATCAACTTGGTTTTGCAACACAAAGGAATTTGTATTTTTAAGGTGGTAGAAGAGAAATTTCAAAGTCCTATGAAATCTTTTCTGTTGGGAGTGGGTAAACTTACTGCTTTTCTCCCTGAGGATTATGGAGAACAAAAAATTTTGGGGGTTTAAATAATATTTTTACATTGTAAATGGGATTTTTTTATTCACCCAGGCACCTAATTACAACAAGCATGCACATTTTGGTGCATTCAAGAATGGAATATCAGAATAGCAGCATTCTCCTGGTGGGTTATGCTCCATTTAAAGACATGAAATGAACTACACAGCCAGGAAGGTGATAGATAATAAGCCACCTATGAACCTACACCCCGTCTCTTCATGGTTAGACTTACTAAAATAAATACAAGGTGATTTTCATCTGCAGGTAGAGTGAAGCCTTTTAAATAAGGCATCACAGTGCAGCGTCCACCTTAATGATACGGGTAGTGATTTTCCCACCATAATTTACTTTATTTTGGTGCTAGTATGCTGCATATTCAAGTCTTTTGTAGTTGTTTTCACTCAAAATAGTTAATGCTTTGCTTCTGCTGATTTTCATGGCTTCGTTTTATAGTTATTTAATAAGTTAATTTCCACTAGAAACAGTTCATCTTATGCCTTCAAAGCTGTTACTTGCTCTTTAAAAAAAAAAAAACAAAGTTGCTTGTTACTTGTTCTTTGTGTTTTAGGTGCAGCTCAGTGGAAGATGACGGCAGCCAGAAGACATGAGCCAAGGTTTCTGTCCCATAAAAGATCTTTTCAGTTCTCATTTAGTGTGTGTCTAAGTTTTAGTTTGAGCATTATAATTTGGGTTTCATTGCTGTGGTATTTAGAGTAGTAGTACTGTTGTGCTCATCTGTAAAGTGCTTGTTTTTTATCATATTTTCTGCAGCTACACCCTCTAAAATAAAAATCAAGTTGGGTCAGATAGAAAGCCCACACTTCATAGTTATCAAAATTGGGCTCTAAAGGTCACTAAGAAAGCAATAGCTGCCAAGTTACTGTACATTTGAAAGTAATCTGCAAGTTGGGTGTGTTGGCCACACCTGTAATCTCAGCACTGGGCTAGTGGGGGAGGAAGGATTTGGAGTTAAAGGTCTGCCTGGCCTACATGACGGGACCCTCCTCCCCGCACTTTTTTTTTTTTTTTTTTTTTTTTTTTAATGCTTTAGCTTTACCAGTGCCTAAATTTTAAGAGTAGCCTAGAATTTTAATAAGCTGTTCAATTCCTTTAATAGCTGTACTTTGTCTTAGTCCTTCATGCCCGGCTTTTTAATGTCAAAGACTTCAAATAGTAATAGAGGACATGGGGGAGGTGAGAACATACTGTACTGTCAGTTCTCCCAACCTTGAAGGACCTTTGTAAACTGTATTAGTTATGCACTGCATTCTATTGGAGGTATTAACTGCTGAGGTGGAAGTTTGTATAGGACCACTGTGGTCATTTGGTGAATGATCCTATTTAACAAACCTGTGTTCATCTTCCTGAGTAGCTGAATAATTTTCAGATTAAACTGACATGAACTTTAGGCTTTCTATAGCAAAAATGACAAGTGATTATGAAGCTTGAGGTTCAAAAAACTGTCTTCTGGAAAAAATTTAAAGTAATTGTGTTTTTTTAGGAAATAAAAAATACCAAAATTGTGGATATTCATGTAATCATTATATATACAGGTAGTCTATCCAGAGACCTCTTAACATTATTTGGGCAGTGCATGCACACACCTTGAGCATTCAGAAAACTCAAGCATTTTCTCTAAGGTTAGAGGAGGCATGGATGCTAGGTCTCTTGGGAGACTCTTTTCTCAAGGACTGTCAGAAGTGAGGGAGTTTGGCAATTCTGAATAGGAGCAGCATGTTATAAACAGCAACCTCCAGTATTTATATTTATGCTGAAGTCCTGATTAACATCATTCTGTTTCTTCATTCCCAGTGGTTACTTTCTCAGGTGTTTTGTTTTAAAATAAAATAATGTGGGGTTTTTTTGTTGTTGTTTTTAATCTTACCATTGCAATTACCACCCTTTTTCCTAATGAGACTAAATACTCAGGACGTTTTTGGAATACAAAAATGCATATTTTATGGTATGTAGCAGGGTTGGTGAAATGTTCTCATTTTTTGGCCCCAGTTTTCTATTTCTCCTAGTCTGCTCTAGCAGCATAGGTAGAAATAAACTCTGAAATAAAAAAAAGAATTACATGCATTAATATTTAGATTTTTTATTTAGGGAATGAATGTTTATTTTTTTGGCCAAGATTGTATATAATGAGATGTGATTATATAGTATGTGATTTCCCTTCTTATGACACCATTAGCAGTTGTACTCTCTAAGTAATTTTTTTTTTTTTTTTAGTATTGCCTGTGGCCATTATATATTCAACATGAATTTATTCTCCTACATAGTGTACTTATATAAATATATAAATGTTCACTGCAAATCCATTTGTAATTTTTACATGTCAGTGCAGTATACAAAGTTGGCTATAAAGTTTGGGTTTGGTTTTGGTTACTTGGAGGTATTGTGGCATCCTTACTTTCTCTTCTTCTGTATATAGGGTAAGGGACTGTGCTTCCGAAGAACCATTCCATTTAGTGATCAAGATATGGAAGCTGCTCTCAGAAAATGCTTGATGTGTATCCTAATTGTTCATGATACCATTTGAGTTGTAACTTGTATTGTAGCAGCATATGATCCCAAACAACTTAATAGGAAGCTTAATAAAGTGTTCCTCTTGCTATCATATTGTCTACTGAAGTTTTCTTCATAGTCACCATTCTTACCTGGTATTATTTCTAAGCTCCTGTTTCACTAATGGCAGATGTGCTTTGAAAAGAACCTCTACTCAGACATGCTTGTTCATTAAATTTAAATGGGAAGTTTTACCCAACAATTGCAGAAGAGGGGCCTAAGAAGATGGCTCACTCAGTAAGTAAAGTGCTTGTCTTAAAAGCATGAGGACCCAAGTTCACATTCCCAGCACCCACAATAAAAGCTGGACACTGGTTTGTTTCTGTACCCAGTGCTGCTGGGAGGGTGGACACAGGACACCCTCTGGACTTGCTGTCTTACAGAATTAGACCCTGCCTCAGAGATAAATTGGAAAGTAACATGGGAAGACACCCAGCATCAACCTTTGCCCTTTACATGTGTGTGCACACAAATAAACATCCAAAAGTCTTCAGAGCGTTAGGTATAGTCCTTTGGCTCATTACTATTGTCAGGCTATATAAAGTTATATTTGCCCTGTAATTATTAGGGTGCTATTACTTAACCTGCTGTCACAATAATAAGACACAGACACCTGTTAGATTTATAATTGCCTTATTTACCTTGGACTGAGCAGGTATTTCCACCAATGCTATCAATAACCTCTCCATCCACTTCCCAGCCCCCATCCAATGCCATCTGCCTTAAACATTCCTTTCTGGGCTACCTTCCATTCGTAATCTTATAAATACTTGCTTATGTTTTTCATCTTCATGTTTTCTCTGTCCTCGCCATTCTTGGAATCTTTTTTTCTGGCCCACAATGTACCTTCTCCATACTAACATCATGATACCCTCCTTCCTTCTTCCTATCTGTTTCCTATGATTCTCCTGAACCCAAAGCCAGGGAACCTTAGCCATGCCTATGCCCTGCCCAGGTTTTAGGCCATTTAATCAATCAGGAATAATGTCCTTGGCAGGCTTACACAACATGGATAGGGCAGTAACCAAATCTTGGGGGGCCAGTAATTAGCATCAAAATACAAGCATCAGCACAACCCCCAACAGCTGTGTGAAAACTAGACCTGTTGGACATTCTTACCCTTCAATTCTGTTTCCTCATTTTCTTTTAAGGAAATGTTTACAGCTTTTAAAAACAAGGAACAAATAAGTCTATAGTACATGCAGGATTGGGTGGTGTAGAAGAGTGAAGTGTGTTGATCTTAGCTGGGTTAATTAAGGTTGAATTGAAGCTAACTAGTCTTATTGGGTCTTGCTGTGGAATGGTCTAGCAGCAGAGGCTCCAAAGTGATTTTGTAAAGGTTCCCATTGTAATTTTCTGTTTAGGCTGGCCGGCAGGTTGAGGCTGCCTAGTGACCTGTGTTTAAGAAAACCATTTGAACCTAACTCCTTGACTAATGGCAAACAAGAGGACACAATGGACCCTTATTAAGTTTCTTCAACATACATTTGAATCCACTCAGTTCCCATCACCCATCTCCGTTGCAGTATTCCCTCTCTCACACACACCTATTTACATGTAGCAATGGTAGGTAGGGGATGAGGCACACCTTTTACTTCATTCTGTATCTTTGATGGTATCTAAAGTACTAATGTTTTTACTTTTTAATGTTTAAGAAAAACTGATTGGAACTCATCTACTTTACAGGGTACCCCTCCTCATATACATCCTGACTGTGATACCAAATCATTACATTTCTCAAGTTGTTTGGGCAGTTGAATTGTCTGTGGATCCCACTCCCAGACATTCTTCCGGAAGGTTGCAGCTGAAGCCAGGGCTCTACTTGTTTTCCTGATACTTAGATGCAATAAATATCATCAACCTCAGGATCTGCCTCTCTTGCCCGCTCATGAGTTAAATTTTAGCTGTTTAGTTTCTAATAACCAGAGCCAATACACATGCATCCAGAGCCTTTCAGGAGAGAATTCTAGCAATGTTATTTTTGGGTACTATGGGGGCTATGAATGATCATAGTTTTTCTGCAATATTTCAAAGCTATAAGGTCCAAGTAGGAAAGGGTTATTTCACATGCAAGCCTGTACTGGGGCTCAAAAAAAGAAGTGATACCACTGTGATGTCTATGGTGGAGAGGAAATGGAAAGCTTGCAGCAAGCAAGTGCAATATATAGCATGCAGGCTGCACTGCAGCTAAGGATAGTGTCAGTGGCCAAGTGCTGGACTGCCATGCCTGTAAGGATCTGGCACATCAGCTAAGCAAAGTGACTTCTAGCAGTATCAGCATTGTACATGTGCAAGTGTTCAAATGCACACATGGAGACTTTCATGTTGTCGCCTTCAAATGTGGGTTCCAGGGGTCAAACCCAAGTCATCAGGCCAGCTCCTCAGTTCCAAATAACAGCTTTGCAGAACCAAGCAAAGGCCAAAAGGCTAGAATGATAGGTTTGTGGAGATGAAGAAGGAAAGGGAAAGGTGCTGAGGAAAAAAGTCTAAGGCCCTCCAGAAGTGCGAGTGGCCAGGTCGTGCCGCTAAGAACCTCCAGCCTCCAGGCCCCATGCCTCAGAATACTCAAGCGTTAAGGACTAGATTCAGCCCCTCCTGAGTTTGCCCCAGGGTCAGCCCCAAAATCCCAACAAACCCAGGCCATCCTGAAAGGCTCCTCCTAAAAAGCCTCCCTTTCACTCAGTTCTAGGCTGCTTCTCTCCCCAGCAGAGGAAGCCACCCTTCTGGGTTTTTTGTTTAGTTTTTTTTTTTTTTTTTTTTCTTAATCTTTTTTGTGTGGTTTGTTCTGTGGTGTGACTCTGTGGTATTCCTTGGCTCCCTACTGCCAGGACACCTTTCCTTTTAGAGCTGTAGTAAAAAAAAGGACTAAGAAAATCACTTCAGGGAATTGCAACTCTTACCTGACTATATATATTAGAATAAGGCAATAACCTCAGTAGAATAAATCAATTGTCCCATTTATTGATGATGGAATCATATTGGAAAACAATTACAACAAAAGAACAGTCTTCTGATAGTTTGCTTTACTAAATGAGATATTTCTTCAAAGAATAACATACAGAGGATTGTCAGTGTCAGTGAGGAAGCCCTTGACTGTATATAGAGACAGCAGTGACATTCACAAGTTCTACCCCATATAATATCAAGGAGTTACTTTGTAAGGGTGAGGTTTTTGTTTCTAATACCTGTGTCTCAATGATGAGCCGTGGTTTAGCTGGGTTTCATTGACTAGATTTGCTCACATCAGGATGTATGGAGGCTATTTTTGGTCAGTGGGCGAGCACTTGCCCTTGATTATAAGTGGAGGTGATAAGCACTTCCGCTTCTGAATGTAGAAAGGTCTGCTCTGTAGTATGCTTTTTCGGTGAAGTTTCTTTTTGGTCCTTGACGCTTTAACTTCTTCTTTAGGATTTTCTGGAAAAGACAGGGGTATGGGTGAAACTGGCACTGGGGACCTTGGCGGGAGACATCTTATTGAGACCACTTTAGCCAGTGGTTGAGTTACTTGGGTAGTAGTAGGCTTGGGTGGGAGTTCCTGGCAGGGGTTTAAAATGGAGTTTTTAGAATTCTTGAAGTCATCATGAGTCACAGCACACTGTTTTGCAGTAGATGGACATTTTAGCAATGATCTAGAGTTCGACTTACATTTGCTAGCACTGCTCCAGTTCCATTTGGAAACAGTTTGTTCTGGCTTGCCAGAACCAGAATTGTTTTTTCTCTTGTCTCGACTTTTATCTATGCCAGGAGTCTGTAGAGTCAATGTGTCAGGGAGCTTTGGTGGCCTGGCTTTCAGTGCAATGGCTTTAGAGGAAGAGGGTCGTTCTGCCATTGAAAACATTGAGCTACAGAAAGTACTTTGTAGCCTTGGCCTCTCTTTTTGTATGGTCATATGTTGTAATCTTTCCAGTTCCAATAAACGAGTTATTATACGCTCAATGGAGCTTTCTGGAGGGTCCACTACTGACTTCCAGCTTTCACATTTTGAGAGAGCGAATCTGTGCAAGTCCAGAGTGTTGAAAGGAGTAGGGAGAAAGTCAGCATATACAGCTGCTTCATTTGCTTCTGTGAGAGATCTCTCTACATGTTCGATATTTTCTGGCTTTAAGTTCAGGTCCATCTTTTTAAAATAGTTGAGCAAAGAGTAATTCATTTTCTCATTTTCAGATAAGTCACTTTCATCTGTGACATTTTCCTCCACACTGCTGTTTTTGCCTTTGAGATAACAATTTGAAGCAGATAAAGGGTCACTAATGTTGTTTTCCATGGCTGAACATGAGTTAATACGAAACTCATTTTTATCCTTAAGAAAGTCTCCATCAGCATAAGGCCAGCAGAGGCCTGCCGGCATTGAGTGACCAGGATAAGAACTAACTTGCTTGCTGTTCATCAAACCCGGAATACTTGCTAATGAGTGGTTTAGAGTGAAGAGCCTGGGACTGTTGGCTGCATTAAAGCTGGTTTCCACTGAAGATTTTTTGAATTCTCTTTAAGACAAAAAAAAAAAAAAAAAAAAAAAAAAAAGACTTAATTAACTAGTGGTTTGTTGATTAGAATTAAAATGCTATTAAATGGTGAGGCTGGAGAAATGGCTCTGCAATTAAGAGCATTTGCTCTTGTAGAGGACCTAGGTTCTCAGTTTCCAGCACTTACATGGTACCTCACAACCACCCATAATTCTAGCTTCAGTAGACCCAGTGTCCTTTTCTTACCTTCATGGGCACCAGGCACTCTTATGGCACACATGCAAACATGCAGGCAAATATACTCATACATGTAAAAAAAAAAAAAAAACCCTCTAAAAATATTAGTAACCTTTATCAAAGATAGGTTATTATTTAGTTCCCAATAGCATTCGTGTGTGGAGCTACCTCTAAAGAAAATGTTAGTTTCCAAGTATGCTTGAATTAGATGCAACTACATAAATGTCTTAGAAAACACATTAGAAAACTAATGGGCAACTCTTGCAAACACAATGAAGTCCTTTATGCTACCTTAAAATGACTAACTGCTGTTAGGAGAAAGCAACTAAAGTGACTGTCGATGGCGAGGAAACTGGAGAAAGGCTCCTTGTAGCTTTGAGTAGCACTGAAATTACAGTGAAATACCTACTGACCCTGAGGTAGACGAAAGTTTTAAAGAATGTATGTATGTTACTTATTTAAAAGATGTCTATGTTAAGAACTGGTTTTTAAAAATTATTTTGTCAAACAATGAACTCAACAATCTGTCAATCAAAATTCATCCTAGATGTCGTCCCTGGTAATTTTCTTCTAATGTCCTCTTAAGAGTAAAATCTCTAGGTATTATATTAAAGTAATACTGAAAAAGTAATAGAGAAAATGAGGGGTGGGGGGAACCAGACCATAGGACATTGGGTTTCTGGTTAGGTTTCCTTTTGTTGTTTGTACATTTGCTTGTTTTAAAGATAGCTTGAGAGCAGGTAGCACCTGTAGCCGCTAGCTAATCAGGAAACTAAGGCACTGAGTCATACAGGTTGAGCCTAAGAGTTTGAGTCTAGCCTGGATAGTAGTCACACAGACACACAGACACAGACACACACACACACACACACACACACAGGCAGGGGACTCGGGAGGAAGGAAGGGAGGAAAGATGAGAGAGCTGGAGAGAGGAAGGGAGGATAACTAGAAATACTAACATTGAAAGATTTGGTGCACCTACTTAGTTCTCAGTTCTTTCATGTCCAACATTTAATAAAAATAACAATTTAAGTCTTTAAAAAATACTCTCATTTCTAGCAAAAGTGACTAAAATGTTCACTTAGCTAAATACCAAGAATGCCCACCTTCCTTTTGAAACACTGTTGAAAAAATCGTTTGCTGTGAACAGACTGTGACCAGCCCATGCAGTGAGTGAGAAGAGAGGAGAATCGGGAAGGGAAGCCTTCGGCATGAGTGAGAGCCCCATTGAGATGGCAAAGCGCATCTCAGAGTGCTCTGAGAAGTAGGTTCTTCTTAGGACAGGACTCTAAACATTTATACCCACTAAAGGTAAGTTCCTGTTACTTCCTGTTGATAACAGACTGAGGAGAAAACTCCTGGTAAAGGACTTCATTGATACCAAACTCCTGTCTCTACAACAAAGCCTACACAATATCTAAAACATGGATGGCTACTAAACACGCTCTTCTAATTACTCCTCAGAACATGCCAAAGTGAGATTAATGTCCACATTCACTGGTAGAGAGTGGCTAAGTCACATAGCTGTGACTGGTAGAACTTCATGCTGTATCCTAACCATTGCACCATGCTGCCACACTTGGTGCTTGCTCCTTTGATCAAATGCAGTGCCCTTCATTTGTCGGCCAAGCTGAAGTCCTGGTTCCCAGCAGAATTCTTTCTGGTGAAAGCAGACTTCCTTATCTCTTTCAGCACTGCTATTCCATTAGGACTTAGTTCCTACAGTCCCTGTCGCTGTGGTTGTGCCCTGGAGCTTTAACACAAGGCAAGCTCTGCTCTGGGGCTCATGCAGGAAGTGCTCTGACCAGGGGACAATGTTCACTCCCCCATGAGCCACTCTACTGTTACACATATATTGAAGAGGACCACAACTTAGGATGGCCATTAACTAGGATATCCTGTGTGTGAAGCGACATAGTGCCCAGCGAAAGGTCTTAATCATATCTCACAACCTGAATCCTTACGAAGCAGTCTGGCTGCTAACACAGTGTAATCAACCAGAAAATAAGAATTCAAACCTGTGAGAGGAGGATACTGCTGCCCTGACTGTGGGCTTGCTGTAAGCTATGTCCACACCTTGTTCTGCCACCATTAATGTGTGACTTTGGCAAGTTTCTTAACGGTCACCATACCCCGATGTTGGCCTCTGTGAAAGAGGAAAGCCGGTGGCTGTCTATCTTGCCAGACTTCCAGGAGAGTTGAGAGTTTCCATGTAGGTAGTTAAGTCAAGCCCAGCATAGCGAACTGCACCTCTGTGTCACGTTTCCTTTCCCTCTAACATAAGGCCAGCTCAATGCATGTGCACTTCAGTGTAAGGGTTCAGTACACGACACTGGCTGGCTTGGCTGCCTGCACTCACTCGCTACAATAGAGTGAATTTCTGCAATTTCCTATTATTTGCAGAGGATATTTTTCCTGGTTGTACTTGATCCTTATAACTCACATACTTAATAAGTATATTTACATTTATTTCAGTTGAATATTAAAAAATCTATTTCCTTCTGGGTTAGGTGGCACATGCCTTTAATCTCAGCCCTTGGGAGGAGGACTTCCAAGGTTCAGGCCAGCCACGCCCACACAGTAAGACCTTATCTATCTCAAACAAAACAAACAAAAACCATATATAAATATATAGATATTTCTCTTACCTGCTATCCATGGTATTTCCTTTATTAACAGGAGAATTCCACATATGAAATCCCCCTTGGTTACTGTTCTGCTAATAGAAGAAAATACACACAGTGTTTGCAAGCTGTGAGGGTGTCAACAGCAGTTATAAAGAGGGGAGGAAGAAATCACACCTGCGCTCTACTGTGAGCATGCTCCGATACGGTCAACTGCAGCAACAGCTGTTCTGACAGAGTTTCCAGATGGTTCTATAAGGCAACGGGAGACCTGAGTCGAGCACAGTCCTGTTTGCTGTTCACGTCCTAAGTAAAATCCAGTGTACTCCCAACTTGCTGTTATCGGCACTGGTAATTAGTGAGACTCAGATACCACTGATAATACTTTTACAGTCAAATGTTTCACATGTTGTCATAAAGGATACATGGAAAGATTATTTTCACCACACACACACACACACAAAAAAGCGCATATTGACTATTTCAAATACTTCAAGACATTTTAGGGCACACACTTAAAACTTTTGACAAGGAGTAGAAAACTTCATTTACTACTGCCAAGTTCAGTTTACAACATTGTACTAAAAGTTAATATGAAGATGTTGGGTTTTCTTTCTTTTGTGACACTGGGGGTTGACACGAGGGCCTTGCACTTTCTCAGCAAGCGCTCTCCCACTGAGCTTTACCTACAGCTATGTTCTTGATTCTTACTTTGAGACAGAGTCTTGCTAGGTCGCTCAAGCATTCCTGAAGTAACTGTACCACAGACATCCCTCTGCCCATCCTCCCAAACACCTGGGTTTACAGGCCTGTATTACCAGACCCATTCAAAATAGCCATTTAATGACCAGTTTACAACCCTGTAAAATAGCAAAGGTTTGAACTTATACATTTAAAGAACTCTCTGGAAATAAAATTTCAAGTTTAGCTTTGGGATAAAGAAAAATTTTAAAGAGCATGCAAAAAAAAAAAAAAAAAAATTCCAAGCAGTATATTTAATGAATTACTTTAAGCCAAACATCCTTACCTTGTTACTTTTGCCTGAAAGAATGTATATGAAAAAATGTCAATTAATAGTTATATAAAATAGGTTAAGTTTTAAAATCCTTTAATCTGTGCAAGTCTTGTGTATAATGTACACATCCAGGGCTTCTTACTACCTGGTGCACCATCCTCTTCTGGTGAGAACCTTTCATTTTCAGCAAGGAGCTCTTCTGATTCCAAGTTGCACTGACAGAGAGTCTAAAACAATGTTTATGGATAAAGTTAGTTCTGATGTTTAAAAGTTTGATCATACAATTTTACATGTTCTCTGGGTAAAAAGCATGATATGGGGCTCCCTCTGCCTCCTCCTTAGAGGCTACCAGCACTTCTTTGAGGAGTGTGTGCATCCTGTCACCAAACCATCACCAGCTCGTCAGGCAGGAAGTGGAAATGCTTTTACGACATGTGCTTTTGTTAAAAAGGAGGGACATGTAGGTCTTCAGTACTGACTTTTAAAATACAACAAACCATCCCATTCAGTGCGTTCCTGGTGCATGGTGGTGCCTGATGGCACATTCATCAAGCACTGGAGACTGAGTGCCAGGTCTGAGAGCCCACAGCGTCGTCCATCAAACACAGAAAATCTCCAGTCCTTGTGTGATAGTCAGTGCTAAGCCGTTTATTACTGATTCTGGATTTCAGGTGTTAGGAAACACATAGTAGATATTTTTTTGAAAGAAAAAAAAAGTGAAAAGTACCAATATCTACTCTTGGGTAGATGTTCTGGGAGAAACTAGGGTGAGTGTAGAAGGTGATTCCAGTACTTTCTTCTGCAAAGGAGACAGCGGTGAGGGTCTTTGGCTGACAAAAACTTTTGCCAGCGAATCTCTAAGCAAATGAAATGTTAGTTGTTACTAGGCAGCATCTCTGTACTATGGAAGGAAAAACACACTTCATTAGAGTATGAAGATTTAATTTACCCACAGAGAGGATGGATAGTTGGAGGTGTAAAGGAGGTAGAAGACTATCCATCTTTAGAGATTTTGAAAATAAAACTGACAATATTCTGATGTCTGGAGTAATATAAGTAATGTCTAGTCTCTTCAAGAGAAGCACCTGAATGGGGAGCTTTCAAAAAGAATAATTGAGGGTGAAGGGTGTAGATAAGTATTGGAGCACTTGAGTATCACGCTTAAGATTTCTATTTGGCCTTAAGCACTTGGGGGAAAAAAAAAACAACACTACAGATTCTAGTTCATCAAGATGAGGGTGAGGGACTGGAGTGGTGGCTCAGCGTGAATAGCACTGACTGTTCTTCCTGAGGACCCTAATTCCTACCTCACAACTGTCTGTCACACCACTTCTGGGGCTCTGACAGCCTCTTCTGGCTTTAAGGCAAAATACACATACCCATAAAAATAAAGAATAAATTTTCCCTTTAAGAAAATGAAAAGTGAGCAGACAGGTATGGTTGTGCACTTAAGGAGGCAGAAGCAGGTTGATCACTGTGAGTTCTAGCCAGCCTGGTCTACAAATCAAGTCCAGGCCAGTCAGGGCTACACAGAGAAGCCCTGTCTCAAAAACAAAGAGGAGGAGGAGGAGGAGGAGGAGGAGGAGGAGGAGGAGGAGGAGGAGGAGGAGGAGGAGGAGGAGAAGGAGGAAGAGAAGAAGAAGATGAGGAGGAAAAGGAAGAGGAGGAGAAGAAAGAAAGTGAGAACCAACTATTGGCATTTTGGAAAGAGCCCAGTAGATGCTCAAGCCTCTTTTTGCTATATATTCCTAGGAAAATGGTGTCCAAAATGTCACGTGAGAAAAAGAAAAAAAAAAAAAAAAAAGCCAAAAACCTATCCTTATGTTGAAATGGGAAGGAGATGTTGAGACAATTGAGCTGTTTATTTATACTCCTAACCAAGGTGGCATATGGTATGGTAAAGAAGGCTTGACTGCCAGTGTCTCAAGAGTTGGGACACGTCTATGTCTTTGGTATCCCAAACACCTTTATTGATTTGTAACAAAAATACGTGGGAGAAAATAAGGAGAGCACTGCCTAGTTGATAACAAAGTGCCATCCTTTTTTTATATTAATTACAGTTTATTCATTTTGTATCCCAGCTGTAGCTCCCTCCCAATCACACTCTACCTTCCTCTTCTCCCATGTCTCTCTCCAAGTCCACTGATAGGAGAGGTCCTCCTCCCCTTCCATCTGAACCTAGCCTATCAGGTCTCATCAGGACTGGCTGTATTGTCTTCCTCTGTGGCCTGGTAAGGCTCCTCCCTCCTTAGGGGGAGGTGATCAAAGAGCCAGCCACTGAGTTCATATCAGAGACAATCCCTGTTCCCCTTAGGATACCCACTTGGATACTGAGCTACTATGGGCTACATCTGAGCAGGGGTTCTAGGTTATCTCCATGCATGGTCCTTGGTTAGAATATCAGTCTCAGAAACGACCCCTGGACCCAGATATCTTGGTTCTGTTGCTTTCCTTGTGGAGCTCCTGTCCTCTCCAGGTCTTTCTATCTCCCCCTTCTTTCATAAGACTCCTGGTACTCTGCCCACAAAGTGCCATCCTTAATGAGATTGTTTCCATTTTTTTAAAAGAAAAAGAGTGCCCTGCAAGTCAAACCCTGCTAAGGGAAAAAAGCTTAGCAGAAACTCTTCACAAAGGAAAGGCAGAGGGTTATCTCCACAGTAAGACTCTGTCTGGGATTATGTCCCTGCCATCCGAAGTCTCCAAATCAAGAGCACTGCCATACCTCCTGAAAGGTGCTTGACATGTGCAGGTTGGTGCCACAGTTCTCATCATTTTTTCTTCCCATTTTGTTGGTGCTGCTCTTCTGTCCCCTTAAAGTCCTATAAAGGTGGTGGAACAGGTACACTTAGGGGAAGGTTTGACATTTATATACAAAGAAGCCTGAGTTTTCTTAAGAAATAATGCTTACAGAAGGGCTAGAAGTGTAGCTCAGTGTCAAAGACCTTGGGTTCTAATCCCACCACAACCACCACACCACCAACCACAAACAGCTTAGAAAGCAGAGCAGGGAACCACATGACACCAGAAACAAACTGCAAGCCAGACCAGTCCAGGCACAATAACAAACAAACAAACAAACAAATAAATAAATAACAATGATAAATAATAATAAATAAAAATAAATAAATAATAATGAATAACAATAATAAATAAATACATTGCAAGACCTAATCAACCGATTATTAGGAAATGAATGCCAGAGATTAGATGTCAGGTAAGAATGTAAAACAAATTATAGAAACACAAAGTAAGTTATCTCAAATTTAAAAACAGACCCCAAGCCTACTTTCAGTCATTCAAAACAAAACGGGCCCCACCTGAAAGCAAAACTAACCTTTTGTATAGGCAGGGCAGGAATCCCATGATGTTTCACTAAAAAGCTCAGAGGGCCGGGCATTTTCTAATACCAAACTCTGGTGTCTAAACTCCCCAGTGGTCTTTAAGATAAAAAAATATTCGATAGAGAGCTATATAATGCAATCACTGGATTAAGGTCTGGATAATCAGAAAAGTTACAAATCACTGTAGTTGCCTGTAGAGCTGCTGATAGTTATAAAGTCTTGTCTCCAGGAAATATTTTTAGTTCAGGTAGTTTGTGAACCGACAGGCAGTGATCACTTGCGACAGTGCAGAAAGCAGCAGGCTGCTAAGCTAGGGATCACCCAAGAGTGTGCCGCCCAGGAAGGCAGGACACCGGTCCGGAGGAAGGGCTGGAAACTAGGGGACCTTCCGTGGCCGGTTCTGCAGCCTTAGCGTCCGGTGGACCGGGAAGGCAGGTCACCCTTCCCTCCTGACTGTGGCCGGCATCCTGGCCCAGGACATCAGAGTCCTCGAGGGTGGCTAGGGCTCTTACTCGTCCGCCTCAAAGGCCCACGTGGACTGGCCGTCGTTGTCTTTTTCGTTGCCTCCAGCCGGGGGCGCGGGCTCCTCATGCTGCGCGAACAGCTTCACCGCGGTCGCCGGCCGGACCTCAGTCTTCCTGTGGTGGGAGGACAGGGAGGGGGAGCAGCAGCTGCAGGCCGGGGGTGCCTCCAGCGGGGTCGCACCCCGGCCAGGCCGGGCTGCTCGAGGACATGTTGCCCAGCAACCACCGCAATGGTCCACCCAGGCCTGCCTGAACCCCTGAAGGCACCCTCGAGGCAGCCTTTCTCTCTCCCCACCCCCTCCCCTTCCACGCCTGTCAGGCCTTGCTAGGCCTTAAGTCCTCTGTGAAACTTCTGGAGCCTTTTAGACTAGCCCCAGTCCTTCTCAGGCCTAAAACTTTCTGGGATCTTTTAGGCCTTTTATGGCCTCCCGAGGCCTTCCTCCATTGCTTTTCTTCCCAAGGTTCTCCTCAGCTTCCTAGAGACCTCTGGGCCATCTTGGCCCTGGTAAAGCTTCACAGATCTTCTGGGGTGGGCTTGAGGACTCTTGCATTGGCCAGTAGGCCTGTCTGGTAGCCACATCCTGGCCCACAGACCTTCATTCCAAAATCTGTTCAAATAAAGAGCCATGTGGTTTGCCCGACACACACTAAATCAGATAGGTGTCAGGCATCGCACCAATGCTTTAATACACAATACATTAAACACTTAAACAGAAAATAATACCCCTGCTGATATTATATAACCCTAAGTTCACCTCTAATTTCCCTCCCTGTCTCGGATACATTTATATTGTAAGAAGCCAGTTTTGTAACCCCAAATGAGTATCTCTTGCCATATCCACAAGCTAAGTGAAGAGAAAAATCATCTATATACATTATATACATTATTATAAATTATATACATTATATATATTATATAATTTATATACATATAAGTGCCTTTTCCCAGAACAGTTTGGTATAGGGAAAATTTTAAAGACCAATTCTATATATAAATAAATGACTACTAAAAGTGTCAATACTAAACTTTCAGGGTTTTTTGTTTTTGTTTTGTTTTTGAGGCAGGGTTTCTCTCTCTAGTCCTGGCCAGTCTGGTACCTGCCATGTAGAACAGGCTGACCTTAAACTCAGAGATCTCTGCCTCTTGAGCTGCCAAGTGCTAGGATTAAAGAGATATGTTACCATGTCCAGCCTTGAAGAGAGATTTCTTTCATCACTTGATGATAATATTTTGTCTGGATGAACATCTATATTCAAATCCTCAAAGGTTCAATAAGGATTGAAATACACTAGCTCTTTAATGTTTGAAGGAATGGGAGCCCTGTCCCTTTTATCTTCTAGAAAAAAAAATACTTTCACATGTACATATGGAAAGTAAACATGATTTCAAGAGTTTGATTGACTCCCCAACCCCACCCAATAGATGTCTGTCTTTTTCCTCTGACTCTAGTACCTTTTCCCCCCAAAAGGTTTAAAGAAGCCCTTCCCACCTACCTTACTCTATGTCATAACCCTTCATTTTTTACTTCTTTGTACAACTCAGTCTTGTTTATGAGCTCTGTATATGTGTTGGCTTTAAAAATCATCTGTTTATCCATAGTCATGTGGGAAGGGCCTTGCCTACTTGGTCTGTTATGTTACCCCCCTCCTTACTTAAAACTGGATGTAACCCACAGTGGAAGCACAGTCAATGAAGAAAAAGACTAAGGTCTGTGGAGGCCTCATTTCCTTGCAGGTTTACTGGAACTCTATCCTCTCCCTGCCTTCAGGCTACTTTCTATCTGGTAGCGTTGACATATAGCTCTGTCAGATGCTCTCCCAAGGCCCAAAGAAGGAATTTTGCAGTGCAGCTTGAACTGATTGCTTTCACTTTTCCCTTCTAGTTCCTTCTACATGTCAATCACATCAGATAATTTAACAATTTTGCAGAAATCTCCCTTTTATCAGCTCTTCTGTTTTGTTTTTAACCTGCAGGATTAAACTGAAAGTCATATAGTTCTAGGTCAATTGTCATCCTTCCTGACTGCTCAAGAAAGATAAATTATCCACTCGCTCTAAGACTGCTGTTTTGGGTTTAGTATAGTAACTCGCTCAAGCCATTTATTAACATAGTTTTTCATCTGCAATATCTTTCTTTTCCACACTTTGAAGACGAGATCTACCTTTATTAAATCTAGCAGAAGTTTTGGCATATAGTAGGCATTCAGCAAATGTGTGAGTTAATTTAATTACTGCCAAACAATAATTACCAGAATGCATGGTATATTAAGGGTGCCAGCCATAGTGCTGAATACCTTATATGAATTACCTATTTTAATACTCAACCCAGTGAAGCAGACATTACTAGTTGCCCTTACTTGGTCACTGAAAACCCAAGCTGTAACCATATCAACTTTTCTCAAATTACAATCCCTTGAAAAATAGTGAATTCAGGGCCATATACTCCCAGCTAATCATTTTTAAGTGTATCTAGCTGGGAATTTTTCTTCTGTCTCCTCTGGAGACAGAGACCACATGTATGTGCATAGGTGTATGTTACACATATACAATGTTCATGTATCTGGCTTACATAATCTCATCTGCCTTATCTTATCTTTCTGGTTCTGTTTTTGTTTGTTTGTTTTCCTTAGGACAGATTCCAGGGTCCTAAGCATCTCTCTGAGCTTTGTACTTTCTCTAAGATTCCCTCTTATCTTCTTTGCCATGGCCTAATCTTAGTAGCTCCTCTTTCCCATGTTTATCACCCCTACTCATATGCTTTTTCTTTCATGCTTTGATGGCATCCAAATCATGGCTATCTTTCCTTTTACCACTAAAAGTGTAACATTGTAGTTAAGTATGAGAAAACAGCTAAGAGAATGGTGCCTTCTCTAATCCCTTGGTTCTGCTTTGGCTCTAATCCACGCTGGGGAAGACAGCAAGCCATATTCTTAGTAGATTAGACCTAGCATCAGTGTCAATCATTGGCCAACCAAAAAGAATGCACCTGCCTTTAAGACCATGGCCAGCATTTAGTTCTCAGAAGTAGTCTCAAGATGGCTTCTCTCTAAATCTATACCTTTTTAGCTAATACAAAGGGAGCCTTTTGTTTTCTTTTCAAAACTGAACTAAAATAAGGAGAATGATCTCTGTCTGATAGTATTTACCAATATTTTCTACAAACTACAACAAAGAAAGTTTGTGATTAATTTACATACGTGTCTGAGGAGTTTAAAGGGGTATCAGATCCCCTGGAGTTGTAATAATGTAATTCTTGATGTGGGTGCTAGGAATTCTTGATGTGGGAACTTAGGTTCTCTTCAAGAACGATGCATGCCCTTTACCCTGAGCCATCTCTCCAGCCCTCAACAGAGAAGGTTCGAATCAGAGGAAAAGATAACAAGCCTCGGGCCAGGCACTTAAGAAGGTCCAGTAGGCCTGCCTTTGCTTCTCCCTTATGGCAGAGATGACAGTGATGAAGAGAAGATGATGCTATTGTGGAAAGCACCTCAACTTACATGTCTCTTTGTTGCCCTGGGTTATTCAAAGGAACGCCAAGCACATCATTTCTTAGTTATGCTTTAGGGTAAATATTTCCATTTCTGCTCGTCTCTCTGTACCTTTCATATTTTGATACTCACCTTGCAGGCATGCGTGATTTCAGAATCTCCTTCAGCAGGATTATGTAAACATTGTCCCTAAATCGATCAGTACTTTCTAATTAACAATATGCTTAGATAAGGTATGATGATTAGATAAGATATTCAATCAGGGGCTAGCAAACGGCTCAGCAGTAAAGAGCGCTGGCTGTTTTTCCAGAGGATCCAGGTTTGATTCCCAGCACTCATACAACAACTCACACTGTAACTCCAGCCACAGGGGATTGGATGCCCTCTTCTGGCCTCCTCTGGCACCAGGCATGCATGTGGTGAGTATAGACATGTTTGCAGACAAAACACCCATCCATGCCCACACACACATTAATATAAAAATAATATATTTGACCTGCGGGAAGCATGTCAAATCAGTGGACAGATGATATTTAGCATATGATTTAGATTAACAGCTTGATTTTATTCAACCATCTGCTGTACCTTTCAGTAGGAGCTGATTTTCTTCATCCCAACTTAGGTATTTGTTTTTGTGATCATTAATCATAAGCATCCTAGCTTTTTTGTACTTGCATAATTCCTTTTAAAGAAACATGAGTAAAATGGGGTGGGGTTTTTTTGGTGCATTTTGTTTGTTTGTTTACTTTAAAGGATTTCTTTTTTATTTTTCTACTTTAAAGTTTTATTTTTAAAACTCAACGTTTGCTGGGAGTAGCACCACACGCCTTTAACCCGAGAAATTGGGAGGCAGAGGTAAGTGGAGCTTTGTGACTTCAAGGCCAGCTTGGTCTACAGAATGAGTTCCAGGACAGCCAGACCCTGTCTGGAAAAACAAAACAAACAACAACAACAAAATTAACCTTTAATGTTTGCCTCCTTAATAATACTATCTTATTTGGGGAGCTACCATTTTATTTCCAATATACAAGAAATTCTGTTCCGAATCTACTTATTCCTGCACCCCTCGATGACAGGGGACATATTTGAAAACGTTTCCCCACATAAGCAAAAGCACACACAAATTGGTGAGGCCTACATCCTATGTGGGTATTAGAGCTGGTATTTTGAACACATTCTCAGTCTCGTGTTTCCTATTTTATTTTGCTCTTATCTCTGGACCTGGGTGTGGAGTTCCTCCTAAGCCTTCTGGTTCTCTGGACGCTGGCACAGAACTGTTTTCCTGGCCATCTGGGATGAGCTTACTTTGAGTTCGGGTCTAGTTTTCGAGAAGGACTTACTTTCTGGTGCTAGGGCTGACGGAGCGTGGATCCTCTTTCTGGGAGTTGGGGCCCTCCCATTTCAGCTGCTGCGAGCCAAACACTCTCTTCAGGACGCTTCCTTTGAGAAACTTGGAGATGATCTTATCTCTCTGGACATTGCTGAACACTCTGCCTTCCGGGAGCCAGCTGACCTTGTCGAATGCACAGCTGTGGCTGGCTGGCAATGGAAGGTGTTCGGGAGACACAGGAGCCCTCTTTGCAACAAAAACAAAACCAAAGGCAAAGAAAGAAAATTCCCTGTTACCTAAGAGCTGTCAGTGTAGAAAAACAACTCGGGTGCTGCCCTGCCCTGTGCCGTGGGATTAATTGTTATTAATTTAGTTAACAAGGCTGTCACAAGGCCTAAGCAGCTACTGGCCAGTATGGCAACTCACCCTCTCCTGCAACAAGACAAGGGCACAGGGCACAGCAGAATTCTGTCTTGGTTTGAAAAGGTATCAGTCATTGAAGAAAAGCACTGGGAATAAGATTAAGATAAAAGCACAAGCATTTGTTGCATGTAAGACTCAGAATTGCAGGCTGGGCCCTCACGAGAAGCAGGGTCTCAGTCAGCAGTATTGGCCAGTCTTCCTACCTCGCTGAGCTCCCGTCCCAAAGTCTTTACAGCAAATCGAGCTGAGAAACAAGCAAAGGGCATTGGCTCCTACAAGTCTTACTTACTGGAAAAAAAAAAAAAAAATCAAAACCACGTCTAAAATTTAAAAAAAAAAAACAAAAAAAAAACCAACAAAACAAAAAACTATCTGATGGTTTATTTCACAATAAAGTAGATGGAACAGTATTCTAATGTGTATATAGATGGTTCTTCCTGACACAGGGTCTCTCTGTGTAGACCAGACTGGCCTTAAACTTACAGAGATCTGCCAACCTCTGCCTCTGTTTCCTGAGTGCTGGAATTAAAGACGTGTGCCACCAGGCTCAGCCTGTGGCATTTCTTTATCCATGTATCTGTTGTGGACAGCTAGTTAGGCTTATTCCCAGTCTGCATGCCTGACGAACACGGGCATGCAGGTGTCTCCTTCAACATAAGAGTCTTAGTTCCTTTGAATTACCCACTAGTGGGATGGGCGGCTCTACCCTCGTTATGTTATTTTAAGTTCGGGATGAACCTCAGTACTGCTTTTCTCAGTGACAACTGTGCTAATTTCCATTTTCACTAACAGTGAAAGGGGATTTTAAAGTTCCCTTGTCTCTGCCCCCTTGACAGTATTTTACATGGTCTTCTGTTTTTAAAGACTTACTTTATTTTTAAATTTTTCTATGTATCAGTGTTTTGCCTGCATATATGTATGTTCATTCAATACATGTGTGCCTGGAGCTTGTGGAAGCTGGAAGAAAGTGTTGGAACTCCTGGAACTAGAATTACAAATGGCTGTGAGCTGCCATGTGAGCGCTGAGAACTGAACCTGGGTCCTCTGCAAGAACAGCAAATGAAATGCTCTTGGCTACCGAGTCCTCTCTCCATCCCATTTTGTCTTCCTGATAACAGCCATTTTTTTTTTCAAGAATAACTTTCAATAGTTATGATCCGCTTCTGGTTTCAACCAATGTCCACATCTCCAATTAACTATGAATATTCCATCAAGTGTTATTTAGAGTAACAATTCGGACCATATTGTTAGGTACACACCTTTAATCCTAGCACTCATGAGGAAGACTCAAGCAGATCTCTGCAAGTTTGAGGCCATCCTTCCTGATCTATATAAACAGTTCCAGGCCAGTCAGGGCTACACATGAAAACCCCATCAAAACACACACACACCGAGCACACATCACGTGCACACTCTTGCTCGCACACACAGATGTATCGTTAGCCACTAAAGGTAGGCAACATTTAGGAACAAATTGTACATAAATACTACTTCAATGTGCCCTTTCCTTTATTTTCAGCCCAAGGTGAGCAAGGTGAGCATGCCCAAATGTATTCGTGTTCATTATTCTAACCTTCCAAGCATGTGCTTCACAACCTTGAGCTGAGCAAATGGGTGGGTCCTCTGTCCTTCCTAAATTATAACCTTTAACAGAGCATGCTCAAGAATGTGCCCACTCCTAAATAACTATGTACCAGCTTTCCCAAGAAAATCCCTGTGGTTCCTGCTTTGTTTGTTTGTTTGTTTTCTTTACAGGGACACTGCTTTGGAAATAACCCCTGTGCTGGCCTTGCTTGCTGTGGGTAGTAAGTCTCTCCTCACTCTTTTATGTTTTGGTCTTGCTCATTTGGGCCTGACATTTCCCAAGATACAGACCCATTATATTTTTGTTAGGTCAATTTACACAGCATATAAGGAACATATTAAAACATGGCTTCTTCCTTTTCTATTTATAAAAATGAAGGCTTAGAGTAATGAATTCTACTTCGCTTAGAAGAAAGAAGCCAGAGTGTGTTTCTTTCTGTTGTTAACATAGTCTGTCCTTTCAACATCAATTCCTTTCTCCAGGCAGAAGTATGGATGCAGTTTTGGTAAGCACACTATATTCAAGTGGCTCTTGTCAGTTTTATAAACTGTTATAAGTGGGTTTATATGGGGTTTTGTTCGCTTATTTAAGCTTTCAATTTTTTAGTTTGCAAGTTGCAGATTAAAAAAAAAAAGGTGGAATTGCTTATTCCTGCTGTAGATACAAATGTTCCACAAGCTACAGCCATATTCTTTTAAGATCTTGGCAAAGGCTTTGCAGCAAGGTTAAAATGCTGGCCAACATGAGCAGGCACTACCCAGGGTGCACAGCATGGGTTCTTCCCAATCTCTCGCCATTTTGCAGTGTGGCTTGCAAGCAGGTTCAGGAAGAGTTGGATAATCGTAGTGAGCTCTGGTTCCTTGGCTGGCTGGTGGGGCCCGAAACTAAGGAGCAACTCTAACCACAGTATTATTTGCATTTTCATCCCAAACTGGGGAGTGGTTCTCAGTTGCTTCCCTAGTGCTCCAGATGAGCTATGAAGTCTGGCACTTCATTGTTATTTAGTACTTGCATTATCCTCTGCTCCTTCGTCTACAGTGAAGAGAAACTAGCACGAAGGAGGTTTTCTTTGTTTGTTTGCTTGCTTTGTTTTCCTTGTAAATATGGAAAAAGGAACAAGAAGCTGGTGGCCCTCTTACCTGTGTTAATCTGGACATTTCCTTAGTTTTGGACCATAAAGCTCTTCCTCGGGTCTACAAAGGCAGCGCTGATGTAACTACTCTCTTTGGGGCCTCCTAGGTCCGTGAAGTCGTAATTATGCACACACCAGGTACAAGACCTCTAAGAGGGAAGACAGCACAGGCTATGTGCTCACCAATCCCCTTCCCTTCAGGAAAACTGTTTCTTTTTGCCTCAGAACTCATCCATATCCAGACAGGAAAATGGAGTTTCTGTGGAAAACCTCTGAATTATTTGGCAGGATACCTTCCATGGGCAGCTTTTCTCTGCTTTGAAGGTGCAGAACAAGTTCTCAGGGTTCCAACCCAACACGTGGGCCATTGTGACACTCAGAATGCAAAGCAGTCAGAGGCTAGAAAGTGGGTTCCACCATCTCCTCCTGGAGATGATAGCAAGCTGAGACAAAGAACAGTTGTATGGCACGCCGCTACGTCTTATGTGCTCCAACTTGCTTTTTTTCTGTGACTTAATCGGCCATCATGGGAAAAGCCAACAGCAATTCTCCAGTCATGAAACCCCCTGAGGCAGAGAAGTCAACAAATTACGCCCAGCC
This sequence comes from Psammomys obesus, assembly GCF_907164565.1. Lineage (NCBI taxonomy): Eukaryota > Metazoa > Chordata > Mammalia > Rodentia > Muridae > Psammomys > Psammomys obesus. The sequence goes on from NW_026596162.1 coordinate 964,603, forward strand.
TGACGTCCTGTGTCACACCTTTGATCTTCTTTCTAACCTTCACAAGTTGCTCCCAAATAATTTGGTGGAATTGCTTCATTCGTACAGAAGCAACGTGGACAAAAGCAAATGTATGTGGGGGAGGGAGAAAGAGAATGCTTATATTTGTGTGCTGGTATGAACTTTGTTCTTCTAGATGTGGTAATTAACCTCTTGACATTACAGGTGCCATCAGTTCACGAGACCCTTGCCACATCCTGGCCTGATAAGCCTGTGTTCTCTGAGTGGACTGTGGGATTTGCCCATGGGTAGAGATCATTGTCTCATCTTTTACATGGCCTTTTGTGAGCCAAGATAAGTTGTTAATTGTGTCTAGGCAAAGTACACCTATGGAAAGATGAAAATGAGCCTTGTTGGGATGTCGTCAAGTTACAAATTCAGATGTTGGTTTGATTCTGAGGTTGGTAAGAGAACTTCCCAGGTGTGGTCCAGACCATAAACTTCATCCCTGTGGTTATTTCCCTACTATTTTCTCCTTTTGCTAGGAAGAAATTGGTTATTTTCCCTAAAAGTAATTTTAAATATTTTTTAGTATTTAGTATTACTATTTTGAAAGGTTGCCCAAGCTGGCCTGGAATTTCTGGGACCCAGCCATCCTCTTGCTTCAGCCTCCTGGGTAGCAGAAACCGCAGGCATGTGCCACTGAATATAGCCAGTAGTCTTTAGATTTTGCAGTTTGGAGTGGCCTGATAGTCCTGGAATTAGGCCAGGATGGTTGAGAATTTGATTTATAGAACTTAATGGACCCTGACCTTGAATTAGTTGTAATTAACTGGAAGATATGTTAGGTGACAACTGCCTGTGCTCATAAACTTAGAAGACAAAATAGAAGCTTCCACACTGATTAAAACAAAGGTAGGGACTCATACAATGACTTTAAACTGTTGAGGCAAAACTGGTCACTTGGATTCAAGTTAATCTCTACTTCCTAATCCAGAGTGTTTTGAATAATTCCACATATCCAGGTTACATCACATGTTATATAAAAAACACATACATTTTAAGCAACTTAATAAAATAGCTGTGTGGACAGGCAATCCGCAGGATGAGCTGCAGGTTATCCAGAAAACAGGCAACGGGTACTTGGCTACCACCCAGCTCAATTAAAATCTATCAGACATGACACTGAAGAGGGTGAACTCACACCAACATGCTGTGACTAGCTCAGGCCTACGGGAGGGAGGGTACCTTGAGGATAATGAAGTTATAAAGCATGTACGATTAGTTAAGCAAACTGAACCTAGTAGTGAGAAGAGGAGAAGAATCTTCTTCTAACAGCTCTCCCTTCCTATCTCCCCATTTTCATTAATTCTTTTAGAATTTCATACAGTGTATTTGGCCCATTAATACCCCCCCCCCCCGGCTCCTTCCACACCCATTCCACCCCTGCCTTAGCTTTTCTTTTTTGATCCATTCGATTGACATTTTGTTCCTAACTTTAGGTGAAAATACAGGCAAATTGCTTAGCTTTCCCACATTGATAATGAAATACCAATTCTAACACAACTCTGTGCTGGTGTATCGAGACTTAGACGCCAAAGGAAGGCATGGTGGTGTTCTGAGTTTGTCTTTTCCCATCTCAGCTCTCCCCTTCAGTGGCATCTGTTCCATTGACAAGAGTATGGGAGTGAGGAAAGGAACCAGAGGCACTAAATAGCCTCCTCTTCAGTGGTAAAATACCAGGTCATGACCCGACACCCCGATTCTCTGGCAGAAGAACTCAGCAAACCTTCCTCTCCAGCATCCATGTGGGAATCTCGCTGAGAGCCTCTCCTTGTCTCATCCTCTTGCCAACATGTCCTTTTCTCTACCCATCTTTTAGTCCAGGTTCCTGTAAAAAAAAAAAAAAAAAAGAAAGAAAGAAAGAAAGAAAGAAAGAAAGAAAGAAAGGAAGGAAGAAAGAAAGAAAGAAAGAAAGAAAGAAAGAAAGAAAGAAAGAAAGAAAGAAAGAAAAGAAACCTACAGTGATTCATAAACAACGAAAATTTGTTTCTCACATTCTGGAGTTCGTGGAGCTTTAAGATCAAAGCAGATCCAATGTCTTTTGAGGACTTTCTGACCCCACAGACAACGAGCCCTTTAATTTCTTTCTGTGCCCCAAATGATGAGAGAGGCAAAGGCTCTCACAGCTGTTTATGAGGGCATGGACCCTATGAGTGCTGTTCCCTCAGGATCGCCTCACCTTCTAAATGCTCCACCTCAAACTCCCACATCCTTCGGTGGAGGTAGTAAATGTTTTAAAGTGAGCTTGCTTATTTTTTTAAAATATTTATTTATTTTAACGTTATGTTTATGTGAGTGCTCTGCACGTGAGTCTGATGCCTGCAGAGACTGGAAGCAGGCACTACATCCCAGGACCTGGAACTAAAGGCAGTTGTGAACTACCTGGTGGGTGCTGGGAATTCATCCAGGGTCCTCTGTAGGGCCAGTAAGCGCTCTTAACCACTAAACCACCATTCTGGCACCAAGATATGAATTTTGGGAGAAACAAATTCTCAAATAATAACACCACCCTTCTGTAGCTTTTGTGCAGTACTCTTCCTTCCTAGTTCAAGTGATGTTACCTTAAGCTGTACCAAATACCTCTTGAGAGTCTACTCAATGTGGCTCAAAACCATTACTTTCCAGAGGGGTTAATTAATGTCAAAGACCTGAGCCCTTGCTTCCTATACCTCCAGAAGTTTATATAATACTTTAGTGGCTTCCAGTAGTGCCCTCTTTGCTCTATAGCTAGAGGCAGCTCTGGACCCAGCTCCTCGCCATTGCGTGCTTACAGAGGTTAAAAGTTAAATTGTGTCCCTGTTAAAGTCTTAACTCCAGCATGTCACAGCATGGCCGCATTTGGAAATATGATCTCCAAGGAAGTCACATTCAGCATGAAGGTGCCCATGTGCCCAGAGAGGGAGGGGTGAAAAGTGATGCCAAATGAGTCCTAAGGATTCTCGTGGCCATCGGGCCAGTGTCTGGAACTAGGAAAAGGCAAAGAAAAGATACCCCCACAGGAGGTTCAGAGAGAGCCTGGCCCTAGTCATCCCTTCCGACCATGAGATAGATAACTTTGTTGTTTTAATCCATCTATTTGTGACACTATTACAAAAGCCCTAGGAAACTAATAAAGCAGGAGTTAAAAGACATGGCCCCACTCAGCTGGTCCACAATGACTCTGTACCTAAGGAAATCCTCAGTGCCTTAAAGAATGTTTAAGTTAAACACACAAACTATGTGCACACGTATGCATTTTATGTAGAGAAGGGACCCTGGTGCTGACCAGACTTTCCTCAGATGTTTAGGCCATAGTACAAAACTTTACAAATTAGCCGGTTTGTCACTGTGGCAAATATGTGGACCCAAAGATATCTGTGCATTCGAACATGTAAATATGTACATGGATGTCTTTAAAAAAATGGGAAAGAAGCATCAAATAGAGGACAGGAGGACTGTAGATTTTCCGAACTGTTCCCATTGATCCCAATGTATCCATGTATTGGTGTTTTATTCTCCCCCCATAGATGCGGATTGACACCAACATACTGGTACTTCTTGCCCGTAAGCTGTTGTGTGCAGCAGTTAGGTGCCTTGTTTCAGGAGTGTCCAGGTGAAGTAACTTTCCTATGGTGGGAATCCCATTCAGTGAGACATGTGAAGGCCGGGGAGGTGGCACAGTCATTAAAGTGCTTGCTGAACAAGTAGGAGACCCTGAGTTCAGATCCTCATCACTGAGATTAAAAACTGAGCATGGTGATGAGTGCAAGTAATCCAAGCACTGAGAGAATGCCTCAGGGGAGATGCCTGAAGCTCACTGGCAAGCCATCCAACCTGGACCAATGACTCCTGCATTGGCTCAGTTCTGGTGAAGACGGTGGTTTTGGCACTCATAGAAACTGTGCATAGGAACAACTGAGAGAGTACAAATCCAACCACAGCAGAGAGTGACAGGAAAATACCAGGATTCTACTAGCTCCTTCAAGGGTACCTTGACCTAAGTGTCTCCCCTAGATCCCATTTCTTAAAGATACAGCACCTCCCAAAAGCATCACCATAGGTACCAAGTCTTTATACACTGACATTTAAGGAATGCTCACTGAAACAATCCTAGTATTGTGAAATTGTGAAAACAATTTTATAAACAACTCACTCGAGGCAAAAGACCACCACCAACAAAAACAGGTACAGCCCAATACCTGAGCTCAATGAATTCAACTGATTGTAAAGCTCAACCCAGAAATTCTGGCAACTAAAGCAAAGAGCTAGAAATCAGGCAGTCTATCTCCTGGGCAGGCAGATAGACAGGGGACAATGCTTAATGTCCTTTTCATCTAACATCTGGGGTGTCTGGCACCTTGGTTCTGCTCCCTGCCTTTCCTGGGAAGAGGAAGACAGGGGAGCCCTTCTATGGCAGGAACCAGTTAGACCATGCTGGCCCAAATTAGCTAATTCTAAGGTGTCAAGGAAAATCCCTCCACCCCCAAACATATAAATCCTGACCCTCTGGGCAGACTCTGACACCAGTTCTGTTGTCCCTTCACCACTGAGAGGAATCTATCACTTTGTGAGCTTCCCCACCCCCACCTTTGTGTGTGTGTGTGTGTGTGTGTGTGTGTGTGTGTGTGTGTGTGTGTGTGTGTTGGGGGTGGGGGATGCTGGTGGAAGATTGCTCCCTTGTCACTGAAATAAGTAAATGGCCACTGAGGGCAATAGTTAGAGGCAGTTTCATAACAGTTTACAGCTCTATTATTGAGCCAATTTGGAACAGGTTTGATACCTTTGGGATAAACCTATTCATTTGTCATGTATCATTTAAGTCAAGTTACCAAGCAATGGTTCTTTCTCAAAAGAACCATTGTTGATATTTTAAGGTGTGCCTTCACTTCCACGCTATAGGAAGAACCATCAATTGTTCATTCTGAAACGATGGTCATCTGAGCCAATTTATACAGCATCATGTGCACGGCAGTTGTTTGCCTTCTGCCTTCTGGTACATCCAAATGGGTTATGGAGCTACTCAAGGAAGGGCCTTCAAACGTGCTATTTGTTCTTAAATTGTTATCAGTTGAAGGAGACTTAAAACTGTATAGTCATACAATCCAGGTAATCTATGTCGCAAGCACCGTGTAGTTCGGTTAGCTGGCTTTTCCTTCCTCTCTCTTCCTTTTTCTTCCCTCCTTCCTTCCCTCTCTGTTTTTGTTTAGCTCTCTTTTCACTTCCTGCAGTGAGAGAGACTCATTATTCCATCCTGGTACTAATTTCACGTCTCGTAGCAAAAAAAGACTATGGTTCACATTGGAGCCATTTAGCTCAATGTGAACCAGACAGTGGATGTGATACAAATGTAGAATGCAGTGAACAGGTCCGAAGATTGGTAAGACTGAGCTTGGGAATGCAGAGTCCTACCTCTGCCAGGGGTCACCCGCCAAAAGCCTTTCTCCTGACTGGATTTCAGCATGTCTATCCCATAGCCTAGAGAATGGGCTACTAGCTGTGGTAGCCCTGCTTCTGGCTCCTCCCCTGTCTCTCTCCTCCGTGTCTGGACTATCTTCCTAACTCTCAAAGTGACTTTGAAGATCCCCTTGTCTTACAGGGTAGTAGCCTAGAAGGCAGCTTCACAGTGAGCCTGGACATCACTTTCTTAATTGTTTGAGTCCAGTATGATAGGACAACCTCCACCTCACATGAGCCATACAAGGCAGGTTTAGTATTCATAGGCAGTAAGGAACAACAGAAGCCAGGATGCATTGAGAGCTGGTTCCCCAGGCCATGGAAGCTTTTCAGGATCACTGAGGTATTGACTGTGTATGTTTTTCTGGCACCATGTCCAAGGGACTCTGGAAAGTAGCCCATCCTGGATTTTATACCCTGAGGTCATGTGAGTCACAGAGACAGGGCATTGAACAACATCATGCTTCCAACTAACTAGAAGATTAGCAAAGAACATCGTCTAACATTAGCATAGAACCTGTTTAGCCAGCTCTCTTTTACCTCAAAATACATTTTGGGGACTCCATAGTTTCCTCGAGAACAAGTGAGGAGAGGGGAGGATCTATGCTGGTCCAAGGTCACATGGAGAAATAACCAGCAACACCTACCTCTTCTGGAGCTGCTGTCTGACCAGAGAGGGGCGCCATTCCAGTTCTGATGACAGGCCTCACCATTTCAAAGCAGTTCCACCATTCTGTCATTCCAGCTGCTGCTGACCACCCAGAGAGTACCAGCAATAGAAGCCAAAGGTCCAAATCCCATGTCTCAATTATTGGGTCTCCACATACAGAATAGTTCTCAGGCAAAATAGCAGGAAGACGGTGTTCCAAATGAGGAGCAAGATGAATAGTAGTAGCAGTGGTGGTAGTCATAGTAACGGTATAACTTACTATTAGCTTGCAAACTGTGATAAGAAACCAACAATACTTACAGTGGTCCTAGTATACTTAATTCAGGCATTTGTAGCCAATGCATCTCTTAGACTAAGATGTAAAAAATATTGTTTGGGGTAAAGGAATGGCAAAGTTGAGAAGGAATTACTAAATTGCACAAATACAACTGGGAAACGTATCTAACACAGGGGTAGTTCAGAGTTCCATCCTCAGTACCATATACCTACACAAAGACATTTCAGAATCTGATTATGCAGAGGTGGAAAAGAGCACTGAATTATGTTAATACTTATTCTACCACCAGGTGAGAAATCTAACCTCTCTGGCTTGGAAAAGATCTTAGCAAGACATCTGTTGCCAAAAGAGGTTAGTCTGACTCCAAAGCCAAGCCAAATGTGCTCGTGGAAAAGAAAAATGAACAATATGAGTAACAGCTGGAAGAAATGTGATGTGGGACGGAAAACCACTTTTGAGCCTCCAACTTGTAGCATCACTGTGAGGTAGGTTCTTGGATTTTTGTTCCATCCACATGGTTAAAGAAACACAGAATGGCCACAAACAGAAACTCTTCCTTCCCTTAAAAAAAAAATAATCTAATGTGGTCTTTGTGAAACATGGAGGACATGGAAACAGGCCTTGCCTTGTATAAGAACACACAGCCTCTACTTCCACACATCTCAAGTTACTGAAGAAGCCCTCAGCACAAGAAAAATCCTGGAGACAGGAAGAGGAGCATTGCAGGGTACATGAGACTGGATAACTTATAAAGAAAACACCTCCATTTAGGCTCATGGTTCCAGATAACAGACAGTCCAAGATAAGAGCCTTACCTTCGGTAAGGGCCTGATATTGTTTTAAAACATGGCAGAAGTTGAGAGGGCAAGTAGGTTCATGTGGAAGAGAGGGTGAAAGCAAACAGGTAGCCTTTCTTTGTAACAAACTATTTCTGTGTTTGCATGTGTGTGTAGACCAGAGGCCAATGTCAGATGTCTTCCTCAATCACTCTCCAGCTTATTTTTGAGACAGCGTCTATCACAAACCCATAATTCACTGAACTAGCTAGACTGGACAGCCTATGAGCCCAGGGACCAGCCTGTTTCCACCTCCTGACCCTGGGATTGTAAGTGTTTGCAACAGCCAGCATTTATGTGGGTGCTGGGAATTAAACTTTAGTCTCCATTCTTTCACAGCAAATGCTTTATTGACAGTGGCATCATCTAGCCTGTAATGAACTATTTTTTCCTATTAGGATGAAAGTTAGCATAGTCCTATCAGATGGACATTAATCCATCTTATTAAAGGCCCCACCACCAGGACATGGAGAACCAAGGTTCTAACTTAACGGTTAGAAAGGTTAGAAAGGAGGTTCTAACAATCCTCCTTTCTCAGCATTCCAAGTGAGGTTTTAGGATACTGTAGCCTGGTTGTACATGATGATTAACTATACATGTCAGCTTGGCACATCTATGGTACCAGTTGTTTGTTTCAATACCTGTCCAGAACTACTGTGAAAGTGTTTCTCAGATTAGATTTACAATTAGATCAATAGCCATTGAGTAAAAGATGTGGCTTTTCATGCTGTGGTAGGCCTATCATTCAGTCAGTTTAAAACATTAATAGAAGAGACAAAGTTTCCATAAACAGGTGGAATTCTAGCCTCAGGTTAACCTTTGGTTTCTAGACTACAAGGTGAACTTCCACTGGGTTTTCCAGCAAGCTCACTAACACCACAAATGTCCAACTTGTCAGCCCCAATAATCTCACAAACACACACACACACACACACACACACACACACACACATGAGCATTTTGTTCTCATTTATGGTCATTTGCTGTCAAACCCACAGACACATTCTGAAAAATGTACTGGGTCATAGGCAACCAGTCTCATCACTGTTGCGAACACAACGGTTGCACAAACCTAGAATGTGTGTATGTGACCTCTAGATGCCACTAAAGAGGTGGTAACAGATGAATCAATGTCCGAATACAAGTGCCACCTCCCACTTGTGTTTATCACAGAATGATCCAGAGTGGCCAGGTGCCCATCAGCGGACGGATGTATGTTTAATATATGCAATGGACTTTTACTCAGTCATGAAGACTGAGATGATGTTGTTTGCAGGAAAGTGGATGGAACGGGAGCTCCTCATGGTAGGCAAAACAAGGCAGGTGCAGAAACACACAAAATTTCATATTGTTCAAATGCTGTGATAAAACATTCTGACTATAAACAACTTGGGGAGGGAAGGGTTTATTTGGCTTAGACTTCCAGGCCATTATCAGTCACTGAGGAAGGGCAGGGCAGGAATTCAAGACAGGAATCTGGAGGCAAAACTTATATAGGGAAATGCTGCTTGCTGTTATGATCTCTGGTTTGCTCCTTCTCAGGCTCATGTTTAGCTACCATTCTTATACAGACCAGGACTATCTGCCTAAGGATTGATGCTGTCTATAGTGGTCTGTACCTTCCTACATCAATTCATAAGGCAATGACCCACTGACATGCCCACAGGCCAATCTGCTTAAAGCAATTGCGGTTCTCTCTTTCCAGGTAACTCTAGGTTGCATCAAGTTGACAATAAAACCTAACCAGCATACGTTTTCTTTTACATGTGAAATTGTCCAGGATGAGACACAAAAGTAAAAGGAGAAATTAAAAGAATCTGGGGGGGGGGGATAAAAAGGGGAAATAAAAGATACGGACTTTGCCAGATATGATGGTGCACATCTTTAGTCTCAGTACTTGGGAGACAAGTACTCATACATGTGTTATATAGCAGCAAATCTATAGTAATGCTTTTTAATAAGTACAAGCAAACTTTAGCATAATGTTGCATAAGTACAATATTATTAATACTATACTAACTAATATTGTAAATACTATACTAACAACATATCATTGAGAGGTATTATATACTGTACATAATCTTATGTGCCATGTATGACTGACTGCATTGTAGGGTTTTTTGACACCCAACTCAACACAAACATGGTGCATTGCATTACAACCTTAAAATGGCTACAATCTCACTAGGAACTTTTCAATTCCTTAACATCCCTGTACCTGTGGTCCATCATGGACTGTTATTAGGTGATGACTATGTGTATCTATGTACAAGCACTAGGAACAGGCATAGACAAAAGCCATTCTACATTTCTATAGGGAACCCTGTTATAGTCCACAGACTCAGCACTTGTGTGATTATATCTGGGTTTAAGTGGAGTTGGTTTTATAGTCTAAGAAGAATGGTCTCACCATGGAAATTAACAGATTAAGCAGAATTACCTGGAGAGTGGGAACTGAGCATTGCTTAAATGAGGAAGTCAAGATGTTGTTACCGTGCTATACTTCTCTCGAGTGGAATAGCTGGTATGATGCTGGGATGTATCAAAGCCCATGTCCTGCCCAACATGGACAGGGGAAAGACTGAGGAGATGTATGCAGAGAAAGAAGAGAGACAGAGAGAATGCATTCCTATACATTCCATAGTATCAGTTCATACATACATGCAGGCAAACAATCAGACATGAAGACATGTACACATTCATACAGACATTCAAGGGACCCCATCATACATACACATCATGCATATACACAAACCGACATTTACAGACTTGTACACACCCACACATATATGTATATGCTTGTACACACCCACACATATATGTATATAGGCATACAGACTAACAACCAGACGACAGACATTCATACATATAAACATGTACACAATCATACAGACAGAAAATTCCAATCAACCAACAACTTCATTTCTGTCCTGAGTTTTATACCCTCTAAGACGAAGGTTTTCTATGTAAGAAACATTTACCCCATTCAAGAATAAATAAAATTGTTATACAAAAAGGAAGTTATAGTAGGACTATTGATTCTAAGTTCTTTTGTTAGAACTATATCTAACTAGATACTTTTGCTCATTATAAGTTTAAATCAGTGGTTTTATCTATATGCTCATTATGAGTTCAAAGCAGAAGTTTTTTTAATTTTTTAATATTAGTTACAGTTTATTAACTTTGTATCCCAGCTATAGCCCCCTCCTTGATTCCCTCCCAATCCTACCCTCCCTCCCTCATCTCCTCCTTGCCTCTTTCCAAGTCCATTGATAGGGGAGGACCTCCTCCCCTTTCATCTGACCCTGGTTTATCAGGTATCTTCAGGACTGGCTGCAAAGTCCTCCTCTGTGGTCTAGCAGAGCTGCTCCTCCCTCAGGGAGGGGGAAAGTCAAAGAGCCAGCCATTGAGTTCATGTCAGAAATAGTCCCTGTTCCCCTTACTAGGGTAACCCACTGGGATGCTGAGCTACCATGGGCTACATCTGAGCGGGGGTTCTAGGTTATATCATATATGGTCCTTGGTTGGAGAAACAGTCTCATGAAAGACCCCTGTGCCCTGATATATTTGGTCCTTGTGGAGCTCCTGTCCTCTCCAAATCATACTAACTCCCCCTTCTTTCATATGATCCCCTGCTCCCTGCCGAAGGTTTGGTTATGAGTCTTAGTATCTGCTTTGGTACACTGCTAGGTAGAGTCTTTCAGAGGCCCTCTGTGGTAGGCTCCTGTCCTGTTACTTGTTTTCTCCTACATCCAACGTCCAGCCCATTTGTCTTTCTAAGTGAGGATTGATCATCTTACCCCAGGTCCTCTTTCTTGTTTATCTTCCTTAGGTGTATAGATTTCAGTATGTTTATCATATCTTATAGGTCTATATAAGTGAGCATATATCATGTGTGTCTTTCTCCTGGGATACCTCACTGAGAATGATCTTTTCTAGGTCCCACCTTTTGCCTGTAAATTTCATGATTTCCTTGTTTTTAATTGCTGAGTAGTATTCCATTGCGTAAAAGTACCATAATTTCTGTATCCATTTCTCCATTGATGGACACCTGGGTTGTTTCCAGGTTCTGGCTATTACAAATAAAGCTGCTACAAACATGGTTGAGCAAATGTACTTGTGTACTTGAACATCTTTTGGATATATGCCTAGGAATGGTATAGCTGGATCTTGAGGGAGCGCTATTCCTAATTGTCTGAGAAAGCACCAGATTGACTTCCAAAGTGGTTGTACCAGTTTACATTCCCACCAGCAGTGGAGGAGGGTTTTCCTTTCTCCACAACCTCTCCAGCATGTGTTGTCACTTGAGTTTTTTATTTTAGCCGTTCTGATAGGTATAAGGTAAAATCTCAGGGTCGTTTTGATTTGCATCTCTCTGAAGGCTAAGGATGTTGAGCATCTCTTTAAGTGTTTCTCTGCCATTCTATATTCCTCTACAGAGAAATCTATGTTTAGCTTCATACCCCATTTTTAATTGGATTGCTTGATTTATTGCTTTTTAACTTTTTTAGTTCTTTTTATATTCTGGATATCAGCCCTCTGTCAGATATAGTGTTGGTGAAGATCCTTTTCCAGTCTGTAGGCTGTCATTTTGTTTTGACGACAGTGTCTTTTGCTTTACAGAAGCTTTTCAGTTTCATGAGGTCCCATTTATTGATTGTTGCTCTTAGAGCCTGTGCTGTTGGTATTCTGTTCAGGAAGTTGTCTCCTGTGCCAATGAGTTCTAGGCTCTTCCCCAGTTTTTCTTCTAACCGATTTAGAGTACCTGGTTTTATGCTGAGGTCTTTGATCCACTTGGACTTTGTTTTGTGTAGAGTGATAAATATGGGTCTATTTTCATTTTTCTTCATGTAGACATCCAGTTGGACCAGCACCATTTGTTGAAGATGCTGTCTTTTTTCCATTGAATCATTTTGGCTTCTTTGTAAAAAATCAAGTATTCATAGGTGTGTAGGTTTAATTCTGGGTCTTCTATACGGTTCCATTGATCCTCCTTTCTGTTTCTATGCCAATACCAAGCTATTTTTATTACTATTGCTCTGTAGTACAGCTTGAGGTACTCAAGATGATATACCTCCAGATGATCTGTTGTTGTACAGAATTGTTTTGAAAATTCTGGGTTTTTTGTTTCTCCATATGAAACTGAGAATTGTTCTTTTAAGGTCTGTAAAGAATTGTGTTGGTATTTTGATGGGAATTGCATTGAATCTGTAGACTAAAGCAAAAGTTTTATCTTTTTCTCCATATGTACATTATGTGTTCAAAGGATAGTTCTGGATATCAAGGTTTTTCTAAGAAGCAGGTTTCTGTCTTGTCGTGTATAACTAACCATTTATTCTTTGTTTCTATATTCACATGGTCTTTCTTATTGTGGTGTACACCTGGGCCTTATCCTTGGACTAAACCTAGAATGAATGTATTTCCTTGATTATTAGTTAGTTTCAGTCTTGTTTTCCTTCTTGTTGTAAATTAAGTGCTTCACAGAGATTTTAGCTACTTTGCAAGAGGGTAGAAGTTACTTAAATCTATTCAGGAATCATCATCAGTTATTATAAAAATCATCTGTAGAAAATCTGCCCAACAGAGAGAGTAGAACCTATGGAGAAATAGTATTTTACTATAGGCAGTAAGGATCTATTCATGCTCAACTGCATTATGCCAGGCATATGAGACGGTCACAGGAAGGCAATATAGCAACAATAAGCTGTCTTAAGGCAAAAATCCCTTAAGGCTTTCTTTGCCTAAACCAGGGATACACCCATTTGTTAGCTAGCTGTGCAAAAATGAGTGGGCTGCCTCCAGAAAGCTCACTTGCTTGTTTTTGCCAATCCAGCAAGCAATTTGCTCCTAGCAGAGGCGAGGAATAACTAAAGACCTGGTAGAGTTTTACAGGTGGTTGGGGATCTGGGTTCTCAGCCTCTTATTCAAGAGATTGAAATAAAGCCTCACATATATTTTATTTTTTTTTAAAGCAAGCTATAGAATGGGCCAGAACACACTGAAAAAGAGCAACAGGCCACAAGAGTGAAGATAGTCAAAAGCCTCAATTACTGTTTGGGACTCTCTTTTTTAGGGTTCAAGAGAAGATGGAGTTTGGTTACTAAGGGCTGCACTGAAGATGTTTCTCTATTATGATTGATATATTAGGTCATATAATAATTTTTTTAGTGTGTATGTCCCTTCCTATAGTGCATCTTTTTTTTAATTATATACACACAAAATTATGCATAGGCACTGAATAATAAATAGATTCTCTCTATAAATACACCTAATATAGTTTTGCCTTACTGCATATGCAATCAAAACTAATTCAGGCTGGACCAGCCTATTCATGCTTCATAACTTAGTACACTGGGCACATATTTGAATAGAAACTACGTAAGTTTGCTTGTTGTTAAAGAAGGAGACACCTGTTCTGTTGTTTATAGAGAAGTGTACATGTAGCCTGAGGCAGGTAGTGGTCCACGGTTGCCAGATGCATTGTTCAGAGAGAGTGTGGGTGCACAGTATGTGTGTGTCAAAGGAGTTGGGCTGCCAAGTTTACTAGTAGAAGAAGGGGGTGGGGCTGGAGAGATGGCTCAGTGGCTAAGAGCAGAAAATACTCTTGCAGAGGACCCGGCTGCAGTTCCCAACACCCACGTGTTACAATCACCTATAACTCCAGTTCCAGGAGACCCACAGGCCTCTTCAGACATCCCAAGTGTACTTATGGGGGAAAAACATTCATACACATAAAACAAAATAGATATATCTTCAACAAGAAGGAGAAGGATGAAGAGAAATTGTGCATAATCCAATCCAGGTAGAGCTCCAGGTTGTTAAACTATTTCTTTTGCTTGCCTGCACACACAATCACACAATCCCCATGCCTGGGGACCTCGAAAGAAAGACTACATGAGTTGTCATCTCAGGAGTGTGGCTCAGGACCTGCCATTTTTAGAATGTTCTTTTGATGAAGAGAATTTGTAGCCAGAAATGATAGCCACTGAACTCCTTCTAAATCAGGAGGTAAGACATTGAAGCCATCTTTTTGTTACGTGTAGAGTTTGCCACTTTCAACAATCCAAGAATAATTTCCAGGGAATTTTACAATCCAGAGATCTCACTTTCAGGTATTCATCCAAAAGAAATGAAATCACCTATCTCTACATATCTGGATTTTATACTCTAATCTTGTGTGCACTACCATATTGTTCACACACACACACACAAATGTGAGGGAGGCAGAGACATGTGGACCTACCAGAGCATGCCAGCAGAAACACGTCGGCTAATGCCGGCAGAGTCAAACAGTTCCTGAGTGGGGAGTGAGGACTGAAAGAAAATACTACATGCAAGATCAATTCCAGAGGGCTGCCAGTAGAAACTGTCATGCCTGGTTTATTCTAAAATTCCTTTTTATCGTCAGAGCAAAGCACCTCAATACAATGAAGGGGTTTATGGAGAAGTCAAACTTGTTTACCTTGACCACCTGACTGTGTGATCCTCACACAAACAAAAGGAAGTGAACTTGGCAAAACATCCTGCCTATCCCTGTCTCCAGGTAAAGGCCAGGTGAAAACATGGTTTTGTTTTTTTGTTTTTTTGCTGAGAACTCAATAACAAAGCAGACCGACAAACAAGCAGCTCTCCACATGGACCAGTTTTCCTGTCTGCTGACATAGATTGTTTTATAGCTTCTACTTCACAGTTTCAGTTGCATTTCTTGAGCTCTGATCTTCAGACTGCTTTTCTCTCGTCTTTTTTGTTTGTTTTTGTTTTTGTTTTTCTTTCCCCAGAAGCTTCTGGCTTCAAGTTTATTTTCTTAGGGACTGAGCTCCATTTCTAGGTTTCCTTCCTGGATTATTTCCCCCTCTTTCAGGACCCTTTTATTCTCACCAGTAACTTTGAGAGCAGAAAAGTATTTTTCAGGACCGGCTTTCCGTGAAGTTTGGCAGCTGGTGTCCTCCTGCTTCTGCTTTCTGAGTGCTGGGATTACAGATGTGTGCCACCATGCCTGGCTTCACGGATTTCTTCCTCTGTTATTTACAGTTGGTCATCAGTCCCTCCAGCTACTGTTTTGTTGTTGTTTCTGTTTTTGTTTTTTCATATTTTTCCACCTGAAATTTTCTACTTGGAACAACTAGATCATCTGCTTTGGTCTGTGTGACAATTCCAATGTCTCAGTTATCTTGGGATTGACAAAACTTGTCCTTTTCATTGAGAATGGTCAGACTTTCATATGTATGGCGTATGATTTTGAACCACGTCTTGGACACTGTGACTATAATACTGTATGGCCTTTGGGTCTTGTTACAATCATTTGGAGGATTGTTTTAGCAAGTAACCAACCACGTTTGATTCAGACGATAAGCTCATTCTTGATTTCCTGTAAGTGGTAGTGACAATCCCACTTTGATTTTCCAAGCCTTTTTACATTTGTTTGTATCTGTCCTATTCATGAACCTGAGACTTGAGGGTTCAAGCACAGAATTAAGGAGAGTTCCTTGTATTTAAAAAAGAAGATTCTTCTTCTTCTTCTTTTTTTTTTTTTTTTTAACGTGTATGGATGTTTAGACTACATGAATGTCTATTCACCACATGTGTGACTATTTGGATGCCTGAAACTGAAGTTACAGATGGGTGTGAGCTGCCATGTGGGTGCTGGGAATTGAACCTAGGTTCTCTGGAAGACTGACAGTGCTCTTAATCACTGAACCATCTCTCCAGCCCCTCCCAATCTACTCTTAATTTAAAGATTCTCACAACTGTGTCTTTATATATTTTGTAGAGAGACTTTCTTGGCTGTAGTAAATAGGAGGTTTGGACAGTAGTTGGCTTCTGGGGTGTGGTGGAACTGGACTCTGCCTGGCTTTTTAGTTACATTTTGGCATCCTCTAGAAAAGCTCCATTCGCTCAGTGTTAGGGTCTCAACCTGTGTAAACAGCGTATCAACCTCATCTTTAATCTCTGGCATAATTTTCAAGGGATAAAATAAAATGGGCATCAGGCACTAGTAACTTGTCAATAAACATTAATGGTTATTTCTCCATATTTTTTATAAAACTGCACACTTTAGACTAAGATCATTGAGGTAAAAATTAAGGCAGGAAACTTACATGTTTTAATATGTTAGCTGCTTGCAAACTACTGAATGAACAAAATGAATGGTATTTAATATTTTGTTAAATGTTTTTGAGGTAATATAATTACACCATTCCCCCTTCCCTTTCCTATATATGTGTGTGTGCACACACATATACTTGCATATATGTATACATATATATACATATGTATACATATATATACATATGTATACATATATATGTGTGTGTATGTATATCTAATATGTGGAGGCCTCTGTGACTCCCACAGCCAGCAGAATAACAATCTAGGGAGGCAAAAGACAGTTCAACATGACTAAGTAGCAGGGGTTGGTTCAAATTTAGGGAATGACAATTTAACGCAATTAACGCAATTCTATGTGCACTACAAAGCATAAGACATGGCTACATTGAAGCTCTTTGTAAAGTAAAAGTGACATCTTCCATATGGATTCTATACATTGATTGAGACAATAAAGCTCTAGATAAGGCTCTGGGGAGAATTTGGTATGGCCTAGGCCATACAATGAGCACAAGGGTCACCAGGAATTAAATATGTCAACTCCCAGCCTTCTGAACAGAAAACAGATTATATGTCTCTCCCTTTGAAGAGACAACCCTGTGTGTTTAACAATCCTGGTTCCCTTAGTGCTTATTTGTGAGCAAAAGAACTTATCTACCTTCTACAGTGATATTTTCTGTATTCCTAAATAGAACCTGCTCAGTCCATTCAATGTTACTTTAGGTATATGTTTTCAGGGCTGACCACTTGGTAATAGACAACCAATAGGTGTGCTCCTGCTTGGGGAAGATTATTTTTCCCGCTCAGATTTCGTTACTTGTCTGTAGTTATTTGTCTAGGATTGAGACCTGCTAGACTTTCCTCTTCCATGTTAGCATGCCTGTGGTGTTGTCCTTGTTCAGATGTTTAGGCAGCCATGGTGGTGAGAATTCATAGCTGTGTGTAGTTTCTGACATTTCTATGAGAGACAATCTCACAGTGAATTTCCTGTTCCTCTGGCTCTTACCATCTTTCTACCCCATCTTCCCCAGTGATCCTTGAGCCTTAGGTGAAGGAGTTGTCTTGCAGGCGTATCAGCCGGGACTGTGCTCCACAACACTGCATTTTGTCAGTTGTGGTTTTCTGTTTCGACTAAAAACAGTATTTTAAAAAGCAAATTACTGCATGACAAATTTGTAGGCTTCAAATAGGTCTTCCAAGGCCTTGTCAAGTTAGAAGTTAGGCAGCTGATAAATGCCTCACCAAACATCACACTAAAGAACAAGGAATGTGAAGTCCATAAGGACCGTCACCTATCCAATGAAATGACCCACTGCCCTCTGCTTGCTTCTTGAGTAAATAGTGTAGGTGTGTATTGGGGGAGGGGTGGCAATGAATATTCTCACATGTTTTCCTCCCTTTTCCTCTCTTGCCAGCTGGGCAAAAAAGACCCTGCGACCCACAGAGAACCTTAAGACGGTGAGTCAAAAACTGGCAGAGTTTGGCCCAATTGTCTCCATCACTCCATGTGGACGAAAAAGCGCCTTTGTGGTGTACAAAGATACAACCTCAGCTTGCAAGGCCATGAATGCTTTCAAGACTGCAGGCACAGTGTTCCACTGCTCGTGGCAGCACCAATTCATGTCAAAAGCGGTAAGACTTTCTCTTGCCAAAAAATAACTGAATTTTAAAATAATTGAAAAAAAATTGAAATTGTAATTACATAATTTCCCCTCCCTTTCCTCTCTCCAACCCCTGCACTGCTTCCCATCTCTCAATTCATGACCTCTTTTTATTTCATTGTTCTTACACACACACTGCATATATTTATAATGCATGTGTATGTTACATATAATCTGAGCATATACTATATTATATATTTATTATATGTTATATGATGTGTATAGAGAGAATGTGTGTATGTGTGAGTAAATGCATAAAAACAACCTTCTCAGTCTGTAGAATGTTACTCATATGTGTGTATGGTATCAGGGCTGACCAGCTGATACTGGATGACCCATGGGCAGGGAAGACCATTCCTCCCACTGTCAACAATTCCCAGTTGTCTGTAGCTCTGTATGCTTTTCCCCTTCCATCTTAGCATGCCTGTTGGTGCTCACATCTTGTTTAGACAGCCATGTTGATGAGACTTCATGGGCGTAGCTTCTGTGACATTTCTAGAAGCCACAGTCTCAGAAAACTTCCTTTCCCTTTTGCTTTCCACAAACTCTTCACCTCCTCTTTTGTAATTACCCCCAAGCTTTAGATACAGGAATTGTTTTATGGATTCATCACTTCAGCAGTAGGGGCTCACCAATTTGGTACCACATGACCTCTTGTTTTTTTGCATTTTGACCAGTTGTGGTTTTCTGTGATGGTGTCTGTCTGTTTCAAAGAGAACTTTCTTTGGCGAGGCATGAGAGGTGCACGTCTCTGTGAGTTTAAGGGTCAATATTTAGAATGTACTTAGGAGTTACACTAGTTAGTAAGATGGCTGTAGGTTCACCTCTAAGATCCATGACTACCCTGGGTAGGTGGCTATGTTTCTAGTACCAATCATGGTTTTTTGTTTTGTTTTGTTTTGTTTGTTTTTCTTGTTGAGTGTGCCCTAAGCCCAATTAGAGAGCTGTTGATTACTGTCAAGGGATGAGTACAACTATCTGCTCTTAGTGTAACTGTGCCATGCTAGTCATTGTTATGGTTCATAGGCATCATAGTAGGAATATTGTTTGCTCCTCTCCCTTGGAAGCTTTCATGGCACCTTCTGGTCCCATGAAAGCTGGTCCTCAGAGAGGCAATTTTTAGATCATATGGAGCTTGGGTTCTCTGGGCCCTGTATCTGGAGTTCATCGTGTCCTCAGCAATAGGGGCTTACCCTTCCCTTCAGGGGACAAGCAAGGGCAACAGCAACAGTATATAATATTTTGCAAGTCTCTTGGACAACTCAAAAGGAGGTTTCTTATGTTTGCTTTTGGGGGTGGTTTATTAAATTGTTTATGGCTCTTTGGAGAAGCATGCATTGTCAGCTCACATGGAAAAAATTCCATTTGAAATATATAGGTGTGCCTATACTAACATGTATTGTAGGTGTTTTTAGGTAGAGAGATAATAGTATGATTCCTTATGGCTTTTCATATATCTTTACTGTTATTTTACCCTCCTTTCTTCTTCTTCTTCAGTATCCATCTTCCACCCTTCCGTAGTTAGAGCCCTCCTTTTTTCCATTTCTCCATTCAAATCATTTGTACCCTTTTATGATCCTATTGTTTTCCTAGAGGTATCTTTTCACTTTCATGGTTTCTATAGTTATTCTAGGCTATATACTCAGATCTTAAGAGTTGGAGCTATGAGCCACAGATTAAGGAGAACATGTGATAGTTGTCTTTTTAGATCTGGGTAACCTCGCTAAATGACTTTTCTAGTTCCATTAATTTGTCTGCGAAGTTCATCATTTCATTTTTTCTTTATGGCTGAATAGCATTCCATAGTATGTTTATATCATGTTTTAATTATCCACTGTTAGTTGAAGGACTTTTAGATTGTTTTGTGGTTTAAATGAGAATGACCCCCAAGGGCTCATTTATGTGGATCTTTCACACCTGGTGGAATTGTTTTGGAAGGAATGAAAGGTGTGGCCTTGTTAGAGGATGGACTTTGAGATTTCAAAAGGCCATGCCAGTGCTTCTCTCTCTGTGTGTCTCTGTGTTTCTCTGTGTCTCTCTTTCTCTCCCTCCATCCCTCTCTCTAACTTGCAGATCAGGATATAAGCTCTTATCTACTGCTCCAGTGTAATGCCTGTCTATCTATTGTCATGCTCCATACCATGATGGTCATGAATGCACCCTCTGAAACTGTAAGCAAGCCCCTAATTAAATATTTTCTTTTAAAAGTTACCTTGGTCATGGTGTCTCTTTGAGCAAAAGAAAACTAAGACAGTTTGTTTCCATTTCCTAGCCACTGTGAATAGAGCAGCAAAGAACATGGCTGAGTATCTGTGGAATAAGATAGCGAGTGCTTTGGGCATATGTTGAGGAGTGGTAAAGCTGAATCATACGGTATATTTATTTTTAGCCTTTTGAAGGATCTCCACATGATTTCCAGAGTGTTTGAAATAGTTTTATGAGGTCTATTTGTCAACTGTTCACCTCAATTCCTGGGCAAATTTGGTCTTATTCAGAAAGCACGTTTCTATTCTTATATCTTGTATTGGACTGCCTCTGTTTTCTTCCAGAAGTTTCAGTGTTTTAGCTTCCACATTTAGGTCTTTGATCTATCTGGAGTTAGTTTTGTGTAAGGTGATATGTATAGGGCTAATTTCATTCTTCTATAATGGAACATCCATCTTTTTTTAGTACCATTTATTGAAGATGCTGTCTTTTTTCCAGGATATATTTTTGGCATCTTTCTCAAATACTAGATGAATATAGTTATGTGTACTCATGTTTGATTTTGTTCCATTGGTCCACATGTACTTTTTGTGCCAGTATCATATTGTTTTCATTACTTTGGCTCTGTCGTATATTTTGAAGTCTGAAACAGTAAGTTCTACAGCATTGCTCTTCTTGCTCAGGCTTATTTTGGAAATACTGGGGTCTTTTGTGGATCCATGTGAATTTTAGAATATTTTTTTCCTATTTCTATGAAGACCTAGATGGGAATTTTGACTGGAACAACATTGACTCTATAAGTGACTTTTGGTAGACTAGTCATTTTTGCAATATTAATTCTACCAATTCATGACCGTAGGCTAGCTTTCCACTTTCTAGTGTTTTACTCTATCTCCTTATTCAGAGATTCAATATTTTCATTGTAGAGGTCTATCACCTCCTGGGTTTGGTTAATCCTAGATAGCCTACATAAGCTAATAAGGCTCATTTTATGAAAGTTTTTATTTGTCATGACTGAGGCGTTCTCACCATAACTGCTATGTTAGTAACAGAAAAGGCACAGAGACGTGTATGCAGTTCAAGCGCTCGAAACTGGAACTTACAAAGCATTCTTCTGTGATGTCTAGCTGCTGTGGTGACCTTCACAGCTTTGCCTTTCTGGACATGAAGTTCATGAGTGCATTTGTGTATTCCTCTGACGTCAGCCTTTCCTGGATTATATTGCACTCTTGAGCATTAACAGCATATAGCTTTTGTTTCTCATTTTTTCTCATTAACTCTTTGGAAATTCTCATCGCCTGATAAAACAAAACCAATAACAACATTGAAAGTTATTCAAACAGGAATGATATCACACTATTCTTTTTTGTTTTGTTTCTGAGGCAAGGTTTCACTATGTGACCTTGGCTGGTCTGCAACATACTATGTAGACAAAGCTGGCCCCAGACTCATAGAGATCCACCTTCTTCTGACTGTTAAGTGTCAGGATTAAAGGTGTACATGACTATTTCTGGCTAATCCTACTTTTTAAATTGTTTACTTGTGTGTATGGGTGTTTTGTCTGCTTGTGTGTCTGTACCATGTACATGTGGTGGCCAGAAGAGAGTCATGGATCTCCTAGGACTGGAGTTACAGATGATTAACCACTACATGGGTGCTATAAATTGAATGTGGGTTTTCTATAAGAGCAGCCAGTGCTCTTGGCTGTGGAGACATTCCTCCCGAGCTCAAGATATACTTTACTATTGGCTTCCTCTGCATTAATGAACTAACCCTATTAAATTACACGTGTAATAGGACACAGTTTCTCAATTGTGACTGGTAGAGATCACTACATTGAGTGTAAGGCAGGCCTGTTACTGCACATTTCTAAAGAGCCCCATATGGATACAAAAGCTTCTGGTTCCAGTATCATACACTCAGCAGCAAGAATATAAGAGCAATCAGCTGCTAGCTGCCACATACGCAAATGGAAGTGCTATAGGGTGAGGATCTCCTAAATATAGTCAGCCTCCTCACCTCCAAATCTGAATTCCAGAGTAAAAGGGACAAGTGTCTATTGGTATCCTTCTGGAGTTATTCTCGTGAAGGATCTCCCCTTTGCCTTTGTAGCACAGAAATGAAATGTCTCTCTGACCAGTTTTTCAAAAATCATAATTATAGTAAGATTATAGAAACTTTCAATACAAAATCCAGACGTTGTGCTTAAAGCCAACTAGAGACACACATGCCTTGTCTTTTTAGGATGTATTCTTTAAGGCACATTTTCCCCTTGGGAAATGTTTTCCATGGTCCCCACAGGTAAAATCCAAATACTAACATTTGGTGGCAGCTTCGCATATGCTCTCAGCCTGGTCCAGACTTCTTCCTCAAAAGTGCTTTCAGGAAAAACTTCAGTGACAAGGCCTTGAGCCCAAGCCTCTCTTGCTGTGAGCTTCTTCCCAAAGAGAAGCATCTCGGATGCCTGCAATGTAAAGCAAGATGTGACCTTAGCTCAATAAACCTTCAGTTGACTTCAGAACAGCCCGCTTTCAGGAGACACAGCAGGACTCAAGGCTCCTGAGGTTGCCTGTCTTTCACAAGAATGGGGAGGCTGATGGCTTCACTGGGCAAGGGTCTGCAAACAGCTGACCCCATAACTGCTTCTGCCTCCTGAGGGACTAGAAGGGCAGCTGCTTCTGCGAGGGTCTGCACTGAAGTGGCAAGAATGGGAAGCCTAGGGCAAAAAATTACCTGAACCCCTAGTAGCTATGGTTTTCTGTTTGCACTGTACATGATAACAAGTTGAGGTAGGCTAGGGGCCGTGCAGAAAAATTATGACCACAGGGTCAACCTTTTGAAATACTGAAAAGTCCCTTGTCTGGTTGTTTGTCCTAGTGTTGAGCTCTGAGCATGTGAATGAAGGGATACAGGGATGGCTCATAGAGTAGTTCTTATAGAAATTAAACTGCAGCCAGCGAGCAACTGTCCTCTCTGCAAGTTCTCTTTTGGAAAAGTGAACACATTCCAGACAATCTAAGTGTGAAGAGCTGCCTCTGCTATCCTTTTCAAAGCTTAACTGATTAATAACTTGGGTTCTATGTCAGCAGCATGGCAAGGTTTAAAGAAGCGTATTTGGGGACTAGAGAGCTGTCTCAGCCACTAATAAGACTGGCTGCTTTTGTACATGATTGAACCCACATGGTGACTCACACCACATGTAATTCTAGTTCCAGGGGATCCAGTATCATTGTCTAGCCTCTGTAGGTAAAGCGCTCATATACATAAATTAAAAATAAATCTTAAAAATTAATGTACAGATATACATTATGCATGTGTTCATGTGGGGAGCATTTCCAACAACAAAATCTAGTTACTACGCCCCTCTCACTGTTCTCTCTCTTTTTTTTAACCTTTCATTTTATTTGCATTTTATGTGCATGCCTGCTTGGCCTGTGACTGGAGTTAGAGACAGTTGTGAAGCACCATGCAGCCTCCCCTACCATACTGAGATGGTGACCAGTGCCTGCTAAGCCCTTCCCTCAGTCCCCCATTGGGGTCCTTGGAGTCACTCCACGTAGGAAAGACAACTAGGTTTGCACAAATACAGAGGTGGATCTGAGCAGCCAGTGAGCCACCTTGGGAGTCTCGATGCACAACAGAACAGCTTGTAAAAGATAGCTGTAAGTGCAAGTCATGGTGACTATGACTTCATGGAGCTGTTCAGAGCTGGTAACTGCTGGCACTCACACAGCCCCAAAGGGAAGATGTCACCACGTCATCTCTGTGATGTTGCTCGTCAGCCCTGAACTGATCACACCTGGAGAGGCTTTCTAGCCCTAGGCCTTCAACCAACACCACACAACCGTGGAGGACAAGGCCTTGTGCTGTCCCCAGTGCTCCAGCTCTAGGCTACCAGCTGTCAGGCTCTGTCTCTGCATCAGGAGGTGCAGAGAGAATGTCCTGACCCTTCTCTTATATTGCCCTTTAGCCTGGTTTCTCCATGTTACAGAGCAAATAATCATCCTGGAAGCTTTGCCCAAGGGAAAGAAGACGGAGTACAGGATTGGCTTGGCAACACATACTACATCTTAAGTTTTTTTCTAAGTTACCTTTGCTGAGCCCATCATTTTTGGAAATGTGTACGAGGAGCATCCTTCTGGGCTCTGGCCGAGGTGGCTGAATGGAGTATGAAATGTTGCCTAGTCGGGATGGGCAAGAAAAGAGCGTTTGAGTTATCATTTTATTTTAGTTTTATAATTTGTGCACGTGTGTGTGTTGCCTATATTCTCACCATCCCTACCTTAGCTTCTCAAGGGATGGAACTATAGATATGTGTTGCTACTCCCATCTCACTGTTCTTTTTTTTTTAACCCTTTATTTTATGTGCATGCCTGCTTTGCCCGCATGTACTTCTGTACACCATATATGTACAGTGACCATGGAGCCCAGAAGAAGGTATCATAACCCTGTGACTGGAGTTAGAGACGGTTGTGAGGCACCATGTGAATGCACAGACTCGAACTCAGTCCTCTAGAAGAGTAGCCAACCGCTCTTTTTTTTTTTTTTTGAATTTTAATTTTTTTAATATTCATCACAGGTTATTTACTTTTAGCCAATGCTCTTATCTGTGGCCGTTCACTGTTGTGAATGGACAAAGATATTTAAACGAATACTATGTGTTATTCTTCCTATACACAGTTCACTTATACTATGTTATCAGTGGATCTGTACAATACATAGACATCACCAACTCCATATGTACTACCCCACAGGTCCCCTATAGCCTCTGTGGGCAATCCTTTCTTCCCACCATCCACATGCATCACTCTCTGTTCTCCATCCCTACTATTTTGACCTTTTCTAGAACATCATGGTCATGCAATCCTACATGCCATACAGCTCTGTTTCTCCCTCTCGTCACTTAGGATAAAGTCTGGGGGTCACCCCTGCACTGCCGCATACTTGCAGCTTCTTTGTTATTGTTGTGTGGTTGTGTCACCATTTTCTGATCTACACGCAGTTTCCAGTGTTGTGGCTATGATCAGTCGGGTCAGTCAAGAGCCATAGACTTGCCTGATATAGTACACACGACTGTCACTTGTCAGTAAAACCTCAGTGAAGCTGAAAAAACAAATCCTTTTCTGATTAGGTCAAAGAAGTAGTTGCGATTATTTGTGTGCAGGTGTCTGGCCGAATGGATACTTAAAATTCTCGTGGGAACTACCTTTGAGTGGAATCCGTGGTTATGAGAAAAGTGTATGTTTATCTTAAATAAGATGCTGACCTCCTCCCCTGAGTGACTGTGCCATTGGTACCCCACACTGAGGTAGGAGAACCCTACCGGCACCATGTCCTTGTTCAACTTCACCAGGAGAAGTCCTGGTGACCTAGTCATGTCACTACATGCATGGTGGTGCCTCATGGTTTCAGTTGGTATGACCCTTATGACTAATGATGTTGGGACTCTCACTGTACACTTAATAAACATGAGTGGAGCATCTTTGCCGAAGAAACTGCTAACATGTTTTCCACTATTTTTAAAGTCAAAATATTTGCCTTCTTAGTTTTGAATTGTAAGAATTCCTTATAGACACAGGTTACAAGTAAGTATCATGTAAAGAATTTTTTCTGGTCTATAGCTTATCTTTCCTTTTAAGTAAAAATAATGTTTTGAGCTGGGCAGGGGTGGCACATGCCTTCAATCCCAGCACTTGGGAGGCAGAGGCAGGTGGATCTTTGTGAGTTAGAGGCCATCTTGGTCTACAGAGTGAGTTCCAGGACAGCCAGGGCAATACAGAGAAACCCTGTCTTGAAAACAGACTGACACAAACAACAACAACAAAAAACAACCCACCACCACCACCAAAACAACCCACCAAGCAAACAAACAAAACAAACAACAACAGCAGCAAAAATGTTTTAGATAAAGGGTCTTGCTGTGCAGCACAGCCTGGCCTCAAACTAAGTTCTCTTGCCTCAGCCTCCAGAAGCATGCTGGGATTACAGGCATGAGCTTTTATCTTCAGATAGCCTTTTTTCTCTGTATGGGGAGGAGCAATAATGAACTTGTTATGTGGCCAAAGACGACCAACTCCTGACCCTCTGTCCTCTTTGCTTTCTTTGTAAGTACCAGGATTACACCCATACACCATTATAGCCAGCATCTACATCCACTTCAAATTCACTGCATACATCTATTTATTTATTTATTTATTTATTTATTTATTTATTTATTTATTTATTTATTTATTTATTTAGTGCATGTGTGCATGCCTTTGCTTGCTCCTTAGAGAAATAAGCTATTTTCAGTGCTCTGTCTCGTGGTTTAAAGAGCTATTATGTTTCATTTATGTGCCACTTCTCTTTTCCCGTTTTTGTACTAGATTCTTGATCTATTGCTTTATAGACATGCTTTAAAATATTTTTGAATGACCAGCTTTTGTTGGTGAATTGATAAACTATTTTCTCAACCTTCCATTTGCCTTGATTTTGCTCTAGAGGTCTTCTGCCTGGCTTTGTATTCCATAGTCATTTTCAATATTGGTGATTTTAGATGATAAGTATGTTCAGGTTTTTTTTTCCATACTTAAGAAGACGTGTGTGTGTGTGTGTGTGTGTGTGTGTGTGTGTGTGTGTGTGTATGTGTGACAGGGTCTTACTCTATAGTTCACTGTCAAGACAGGCTAGCTTCAAACTCATGACAATCTTCCTGCCTCAACTTTCCAAGTGCTAGAATTATAGGTATAAGCCAACACACACATCTGTTTTTTTATTATTATTTTTTATGAATAAGAAACATAAAATACTCTCATTAATATCACTTTTGTTTTCAACCCAGAAATCTTGGTCAAGAAAACATACTACAAGAATGTAATCAGACAACATAGCTTCAAGAATGTAATCAGAAAACTAAGAAAAGCCATAGCTAAGGAGCCACCAACAGGTACACAACAACTTGACAATGAACAATTGGTATAATGTTTATTTCCAGAGATAGAATGGTGGGTGCAGTTAGGGGCTGAGGCTCTAGCAGCAGATTGGTTAAAGATTTTGGGACAACTCCTCATCTCCCTGTGACAGTTTTCTCTATCTGTAAACCTAGTATGACCTCATAGGCTGCTGTGTGCTCTGTGTAAAGTGTCTATATGGAATGTGTATTGGCACACTATGTGTATGCAAACATTCATTTGAAGACATTTAAAATTCACACAAAAAGATACATTTGCTGACAGAGGAGCTATTGGCATTTTTAGCCACAAAACAAATAGATTTGTTTATGAAGTCAATAAAACCCAGGGAATCTCTTCAGTGGTTAACTGGAAAACTTTAGAACCAACTAAGAAGGTACCAGAAGAACCTGAAGGCTACTGGTCAACAATTCTGGGGTCAGTGTCCTAGATTCAAGTGCTAAGAAAACTGTTATCACATCTGGGTTACAATAACAAAACCCAGAAAAAGCTTAGGGCTTTAGCAGTCAGGGACTAGTGAGATTTGCTAAGTTATAGAAACCAAATGCTAGCTGGTTTCCATCCGAGTGATTTTTTTCCCCCCAAATAATAAACTTCACAATGTGTTTTTAAAGGTTAAACAGCATGTTTCTATGAGATACATACAGACAAACAGCCACTTTAGTGGAACCGGTTAACTCACATTGTCCCATTCCAGTCAGGGGAAGCCGTAATATAGCATTCATTTAGCAAACTTTCTGGATATAGTCCACGACTATTGACTATAAGCATCACACTGTACATGAAAGCTTTTGACCCTACGTATCCGCTACATCCCCTTCGGCCACATCACCCCCACCCAAAAAAATGGTTCCCTCCCTCCTTTCTCCCTTTCTTACCTCCCTTCCTCCCTCCCTCCCTCTCCCTTCCCTTTTTCTGATGTTGCTGGGAATCCAACGCAGAGCCTTGCTCACATTAGGTAAATGCTTCACTATTGATCAAAACCCTACTCTCAAGTTTTTTTAAACATATCTTTTTCTTGGTATTTTGTCTATGTTCAAAATATTTTACTTTTGGCCACCACATAGAAACACTGCAGTAAGAATAAAAAATATTAAATGCAATCGTGACCATGAGTCTGAACTGTGTTGAGGGTTCAGAACTGTTTGAGGCTTTAGTTTTCTAATTTGCAATGGAGGGAGAGGAGTGAATGGCCACAGTCCCTTCTCATTTTAAAAGCCTAAATAGTAGGCTTTGTGAACTGGGAAAAGAGGATCAAGCAAACCACACAGCTTTCAATCATCTCCTGAGCATTTTTGAGTAATATGAAAACTAAAAATTGAACACCTATGTACCCTTATGAAAACACAGAACCATCAGAGTTGGGGCAATGTTTACAATAATACAAGTATTTAAGAAAATGCATGATCAGCTGGGAGGTGGTGGTGCAGGCCTTTAATCCCAGCATTCGGGGGGCACAGGCAAGTGGACCTCTGTGAGTTCAAGGTCAGCTTGATCTACAAGAGAGAGTTCGAGGACAGCCAGAGCTGTTACACAGAAAAGCCGTGTCTCAAAAAGCAAAACAAAACAAAACAAAAAGATCAATGAACAATCAAGGACCAACATAATCTGTCAAGTTAAGACTAACTCTTTAAAAATTATCTAAATTACTGCATTCTACCCCTTCTTAGTTTGCTTTCTGCTGCTGTGATAAAACACTGACCAAAAGCAACATGGAGAGAAAGGGATTTATCTGGGATACAGGTTACAATCCATCACTGGCAGAAACCGAGCAGGAACTCAAGAAGCAGCAGAGGCAGGAACCATGGAGGACCAGTGCTCACTGGCTTGCTCCCACAGCTTCTCAGACTGCTTTCTTAACACAACCCAGAGCCACATTTGACAGTCTATAGTGGAGACACTGTCTATAGTGGGCTGGGCCCTCTCACACCAATCATTAATTAATGAAATACCCCATAGACAAGCCCACAGAACAATCTGATGGAGGCAATTGAGTTCCCTCTTTCCAGGTGACTCTAGTTTTTGTCAACTAACCAGCATAACTATTACCACCCATCATATATTTAGTCCTAGCCACTATAAAGGAGACTCACGGGCACTTACTAATTAGCAGGGAGTAGACGTACCCTTTCTGATGCATAGACAGCATCAAATAGTCCCAGAAGGGTTACAGAGATTCCTACGGCTGGGCCATTTACTACTGCAACCAGAGGCTTGGGGAAGTCTATAAAACTGTTCACAAATTCCCTAAAGAAATAGAAATAGGAAAGTATTAAACATCTCAATGTGGTACCATTAACTATAGAAAGAATTACCTACATTAAAGCTGATACCACCCAAATGGATCACTTTCCTAACCAAACCAAGATCTTTGTATATGGGGTCTAATGGAAGGTCAGACCATCGCTCCTACAAGCTGAGCCTGATTCACTGTTTTCTGGGCAGTGAGTTCAGGAAGTGGGCCACCTGTGTGACCTGAGAGATGATGGTGGGGACTGAGAGTGTGACCCCGTATTACAGCACAGGGGACTCAGAGACTCAGCAGAACTGGGAAGTTGAAGCCTCAAACCTCCTTCATCACCTCCCAAGACTACTCCCGGTGTACTGCTAGCATTCATAGGCACTGTCTATTGACCCCATGCACGAGAACGCACACTCCCTCTGCTTCCTTCTCTCCTCACACTTTCCAGTCAATCTCCTGTAGAGGGCAGGATGAAGAGGGGATCTGATGAGAATTCTCACAGTTAAGAGTACCAGCACAGACAAGTGGACGTTTTACTGACATGTTAAGAATGAACCCTCTTGGGGGGCTGAGGAGAGGACTCATCCTTTAAAACATCTGCCAATCAAGTACAAGGACTACAGTGAAGTTTGGATCCCCAGAACCTGCATAAACTCTGTGGGTGTGGAGGCCTGCTTGTAATTCTGACCTCAGAAGGTGGAGATGGGAACTAGGGCAAGCTGGCTGGCATGACTAGCCATATGAGTGAGCTCTGGGTTGGAGAGAACGGGTCTCAATAAATAAGCGTGGAAAAAAAAACAATCAATCAAAGATATTGATTGTGATATCTACCTAGGATTCTACACCCATATACATATACACATCCCCAAACACCTGGGTATTCACACATGCAAAACATTTGTACATACAGTTCCACCATAAATACATGTGGGAAAATGGAAAGAGAACGAACCCCTTGGGATCAGACCAATATCACTCTTACCTCAGTAATGTAGCACACTTTTTCGCTACGTCTTGTATTTCACCGCCATCATTCATGAAGTTCGTCAGGTCATTGCCGCTGCTGTAGTAGTCACCAGACCCTGTGAACAGTACAGTCAACAGAGCCATGATTCCTTCCTGTATCCACTCATTCTAGAGCTGTTATGTATCTGCTGTGTGCAGAGGGCTCTGAGCCAGGCCCTAGGAGAACACTGGTGAATCTCATTTACACACTGGGGACTAGCAAGACATGGGTGTTAAAGAACATAAGTAAATGAAGATGGTGCAAGAACAACATGACAGATAGAAACAGGGATGGTCTATGTTGGTGAGCTCACACAGGAAAGGAAAGCTGGACTGAGATCTGAAGGACAGGCAAGGCTGTCAGAGAGACAACGATGCAAACGTGGTTCTGTGACTGAGGTGTGCAGGGTCTTTGTGACAGACTGAAACACAGGCCTCCAGGATGGAAGCAGGGAAAGAACTGGATGCAGGGCGGTTGCTGTAGGGAAGAGGAATAGACAGACAGTGTGGGACTGCCTAGATCGCAGTAAGGAACATTGTCTCTCTGTTATGAGCTGCTGGAGGTGCGTGTGGATCAAAGTATAGTTTGTCTACAATGAAATGGCTACTTCTTAATGAGTTTTATTTTGAGACAGGGTCTCAATTAGCCAGGTTGACCCCAACCTCCCCATGTAGCTGAGGATGACCCTAAGTTGAGGATGCTGATTTCCTGCCTCCACCAGTATTGAAGTTCTGTGTCGCCATTCCCATGCTGGGTATCAAACCCAGGGCTTCATGCATGATAGGCAATCGCTCTCTCTCTCTCTCTCTCTCGCTACTTCTCTATCATCCTTAAAAATTTTTGGTAACTATGAAAACTGGAGTGATCCTAGGTGAAAAGAAGACATAGTGGTTCCCTTTATCCTCAGGGGACGAATTCCAAGATGGCCCTCAAATCCCTGAAACATGAGCGTCGTACCAGGCTCTACAGTGGGCATTGTGTTTTTCCCTTTCCAGGCTGATCCCTCATGTTTTTAGGTCTTATATCTATGGATTCAGCCAATGAAAATATCTGAGGACAAAAAAAAAAAAAAAAAAAAAGTCATCTGTACTGAATATTCGCAGACTTTTTTCCTTGTGACTGTTCATTTCTAAACAATGTAATGAATACTGACAGGGCATCGCTGTGTTGGGCATTGTAAGACACCCAGGGCGAACTTACAAGGATCTGGAATGTGTGGGCTGTCTATGCAAATACCACATGATTTTACACAGGGGACAGCAATGTATACTGATGAGAGTCATGGAACTAGTGCCCAGAGGATGCTGACAGAGACTGTACACACATCCTGTGACAGTGTGTAGGTTAGGTAAGATATTTACAATAACAGGCTTTTAAAAATGACAATATACTATGTGAGTTACCTAAAACATACTGTTAGTTTTCTAGAAACTTTGCTTCTTTCTTGACCAAGGGTGATGAAATTTTGGGAGTCAAAACCATAGAAAGGAGCATTCAGTTAAGAAGGGGCTACTGTGCTGACACCTCAGAATGTTCCAGATGTTGTTTCTAGCCCTGCCGTTCCAGCTGCCTCGATGAAGTTACTTTCAGACTCCATCAACAGATTAGAACTTCTATTCAGTACTGTAGAACTCACACGAGTTGAAACAAACAGCATGTACTTTTATTTTACTGATTTTGCTGAACCATCTTTTCAAGACTCATCTGTGTGTTTGTGTGTATCGAGCTTTGTTTTCTTCTCATTGCTGAGCAGAATCTATGGATGGACAAAGGCTATCTAGTCACGCATTTCTGGACAGCTGAGTTGTTTTCTTCCCTGACTCTTGTGACAGACACAATAAATTTTACTTAATCGGGACATACAATTAAATATGAATAAGTATCAAAGAGAAGTTATCTTAGATTCATGATATTATGGTGCATTTACAAATTAGACCATTGTACAGTGGGGAAAAAACCCTCAAGAATTAACCCTCTAACACTCAGTTCTTTGCATAGTAAGAGACTTCCTGAAGTAGAAATTGACTAAGTCTGAGCAAGTGCCTTACCTGTGAGAACAGTTATGGCTGAGCTATCCGTGCTGGCATTTTTAAGTGCAAGCATAATTTCGTGATACATCTATGTGAATGAAAAGGCAGATAAAAGAACAATGAAAACGAGATCCACTGGACTGGGCCACTGTATCAGTCTGAAAGCCTCCTGTCATCACAGTGCTAAATGGCCTACAGAGATTGTGCTTAGATATTAAAAAAAATAAAATAAAATAAAATAAAATAAAATAAAATAAAATAAAATAAAATAAAATAAAATAAAATAAAATAAAATAAAAAAGGCTGCCTGAGAGGATCTCGGTTCCTCTGACAACTCCTGGGCACACATGATGGACAGGTGTTGTGGCAGATGTACCGACCAACCATTTCGCTCCAAAACTGAACAAGAGAGAACTCAGTCCTTTAGCTTTGTGGATGGACAGCTCCAACAGGGATGGAATGAGGAAAGAGCATGGGGCAACAGTCTGCCAGAACTGAGGTTGTCCATAGCAGACGAGAGGGAAGGTGGCTGAGAAAACTGTCCCTAGAACTGCATCTCAGCTGTGGCTTCGAGGAAGTGAAGTAACAATCTGGGAAGTCACAGTTAATGCCAGAGGCTGGATTCCTGAGGTACCGCTGTTCTGGGAAACAAGGGCATTGCCTTCTGCGCATTTCTGAAAATCTTGCTGTAGTTTTCAAAACTGGTATAGATTTTACTTTACTAAGACTCAACGTGGGAAAGAGTGTTGAGGAGGGTTGGTGTAAACACTGGAAAAGTAAAGGTATATGAATAATGTTGGGGCTGTTTCCCTCAAGGCAAGGGATGGGAAATAATTCCTGAAAATTACAATAAAGGAGACACAGCATCCAAGGTGACTGGCTAGAACAAAGGCCAGGAAAGAGATGGATCAATTTAGATTCTCCTGCTGTAGGAAGTTGGCAAGTTACTTCTTTATCTGCTGAGCTATTTTGTTAAATAATGGTGATAAGGCCCTTGCAAAAACACATAAACCTCTGTGCAAGAAGTCCTGATTCTTCAGTGTGTAGCTGTAAGTATCCAGAAGTGTCTCAGGGCAAACAGACAGAAAATTCTCAGAATTAAGTGCCTTATCAATTTGAAGGCACACGAGCTACCTGACAAGATTCTTAAGGTTAGCATGCTGTTGCATACTGTAGATGGATGCCTTTATTCCCAGTTCACTTCTAAGCATCTAATAAACTCCCTGTAATATCAAGGAGGAGGGGCTTAAGTGATTAACTTATTGTCAGCATAGTTCAAGGGGAAAGTCAGAATCATCCCCTGAAACATTCATTTAAACAGGGCTACTATCGCTCTATCCAGACAAACTCCTCTCTCCTCCTCACCCTCCCTACTTCCCCATCCTTCTTCTTTTGCAAAATTATCTCCCCCCACTTCCCTTTCTTGTACAAAATTAGGGTACACAAGCATAGAAAAGCTCAAAGGCAGTGACTTGAAGACACTTTGGGGAGGTTTATGCTCTCCTTAGGGGGTCTCTGTGCATCTCCTATTAATGCATTTTCACTTAGACTGATTTAACTGACTTGTGCTTCCATTCATAGCAAAGCTTCATTGCCTTCTGGATATGTAGAACCTACTGGAAACTCACAAGTTGTAAATAATGACCAAGTCTGCTGAATGAAACCAAATGCTCTAATCTTTGTCAAGAACAGAAACAATGCTGAAATTCTACAGTTGCATGAGTAAAAGAAATAGAAGAAAAGAGAAATGTGTCCACACAGTAATATCACCTGGAAGCTTATGGCGTTCTTTTTGATGGGCCGGTTGAACATGATCTTCGTGATGCCATCTTCAAATGTTACCACAATGTCCTTAGACTCCTGGACTTTCTCATCGGCTCCACACTTTCCCTGGCTAGAGGCTTCAGATGAGGGACTTAAATTGTACACTTGATCCATGTAGTCCTGTCTGGCAGTTTTCTGAAGAATAGATGACAAACCCCTTCAGCCTTTATAATAAGCAGTTTGAAAAACATACTATGCTAATAAACACCACTATGCAGTAAAGAACAGAGGCTTTGATTCAATAGAGCGACATCCCAACTTCAGCGGCAGTGGGAGAGGTGAGCCTTATGTGTCATTCTAGCCATGGGGAGGCTGAGCCAAGATTGTGAGTACAAGGCCAATCTTGGCCATAACAAGGAGAAAAAGAACTTCGAAAAAAACCTGTAAAGGCTCCATTGACAACCATTCACTGAGAAACCAAGCCTATTGTCCTCTAGTCAATAACATCAAATAAATTTACATTAACGATATCCAACAAATAATAACATTAAATAAATGTACCTTCCACGCATTGGCTTCATTGACGAAATCAAACACACCTGGCTTAGGCATCTTACAGGGTCCTTCTGTGGCCTGAAAAGAGCACAAGGGCGATTAATATTCAAGAGAAAGCCTTTGGGAGAGCAGCTCTAAAAACCTACGAATTCAATAGTTTTGAATTTGTGATTACAGCTTTCACAGGAAGTGAAAATGCTGAGTCCCTTTTAAAAAGCCAAGAGACATTTGGAAGTCCACACTATATTCTAATGCCCCATCGATGGGGACAGAACCAGAAATTTAGCGTTAAACTCCTGCTAACTGCTCAAAAGGGCTGTAGCCGCTGCAGGTAGGGATGGTGTCTTACAGTTCCTGGTCCTAAGGAAGTTTATCTGAGGGCCATGGCAAAAAGACAAGTAATTTTGTGTGAGGTTGGCGGAGGTAGATCAGTAAAATACCCCACTCAGCTACTTTGCAGAAGTGATTTTTAAACAATTTAAAATTTTGTTTTTGTTTTACTTTGTTTGTTTGTTTGTTTTTCAAGATAGAGTTTCTCTGTGTATCCTTGGCTGCCCCGGAACTCATTCTGTAGACCAGGATAAATTCAAACTCACAGAGATCTGCCTGCCTTTGCCTTCCGAGCACTGGGATTAAAGGCATGTGCCATCACTGCCTGGCTCAAATGTTGTAATAGGGTTAGTTTATAGAGGACAGAGGAGGCTTTGAAAACCACAGCCGTGGAGGCTTTTACGTCACACAAATTCACCCTAGAATGGCGGGTGATCTGGGACATTACAGGAAACCAGCTTCACTGAGCTGTCCCTCCCTTCTAGCTGCTTTCTGACACTAACTGCAAGGCTTAAGAGTGCTGGGGGAGGAGGCCCTCAAGATCACCTCATTTCAATAGTCCACTGGGAATGCTCATGGCAGCCCTGCAAACTGTGGTATTCATGGTTATAGATCCTCCCAGGGAAAGGATACAGAATAAAAGCTCACAGGATAGAGTAGAGGATAAAAGGATACAGGGCAAAAGCTCACAAGATAGAGTCAGAAGAGATGCCAGTGTGACACTTCTATTGTCCTCCCGCCAAGAGTTAGGAAAGGGAATGCCCCAGACTGAAGGGTACGTGATAGTGTACATAGCTTCTTGCCAACAAAGAAGCTCCTTTGGGGTCTAGTGTCCACTTTTTGCCAGTACTCTAACATACAGGCAGACCTGCCTAACCTAAGGACACCCTGTACCTGGAATCCAGTGCTAGACTCTCCAGGCAAACAAAGCTACATGCCAAGCATGGCAGGTCACAGGGTTAAAGAATACCTCCCAGCAGCTGAGGGCACAGTCTTTTCAGACAATTAAAATTCTTGACTGTACACATTCGAGATAAATAGATATTCAGGCCAATCATCTAGTAGAAAATTAAAGGGTAACGCAGGAGTTTAGAATAGCAAATACACCAAGGACAGCTTTACCATTACAACTGAAAAGCTTTCTCAATATCATTGTAACAGTTGCCAAACACTCACAAAAAAAGGCCGTTACAATAAGCAATTAATCCAGCTGAGCACTTTATTAATAATTTAATAAATTAATTAAAATTTATAACATGTACTTTACTTATTTTCTTTCTTTTGTGCTTACTACAAGGAATCCAAAACATCCCACACACCACTCCGCTTCAGCCTTGAATACTTACCATGCATTTCTCAAAGTACCAACCTTTTATTCTGTAGCCAGTGGCACCATTAACAATAACCTCAACTCCACTAAATAATAGTTGCTAAAACTCAGTCCATATTCAGATTTCCCCAGTTGTCCCAAAATATCTTTTCTGTGGCTTTCTTCTAATCAGAGGAGAATCAAGCAAGGACCAATCACCTGACTGTTATATTTATCGCATCTCTTTATGAGAGAAACTCAGGGATACCCTGTGCTTTAACAGTATCCCATGGCCTAACCCTAATCCAAAGCCTGCATAAATGCACTCGATAGCGGGTCAGCCATGCAACCCAAACTTTCAAGCTGCTGTAGATGAGTGTTTTTTTCCTGTATGTACCTATACCAGGGGCAT
This sequence comes from Psammomys obesus, assembly GCF_907164565.1. NCBI lineage: Eukaryota > Metazoa > Chordata > Mammalia > Rodentia > Muridae > Psammomys > Psammomys obesus. The sequence continues at coordinate 1,001,430 of NW_026596162.1, forward strand.
GCCTTGTGAACACAGAGGTCTGAAACTGGGGTCAGAGACTGTGTGCAGGGATGTGAGTGCTGAGAACCAAACCTGGATCCTCTTAGAAGGTCAGCAAGTGCTCTTACCTGCTGAGCCCTCTCTCCAGTCCACTGAAAATGTTTTTTAATACAATGTCAGATCTCAGGCGTACATAACTCATACAGTGCATAGAGTTTTAGCTTCACGACGTTTCCTGGGTTCTTTGTTTGTTTTGAGACAGGGTTTCTCTGTGTAGCCTTGGCTGTCCTGGACTCGCTTTGTTGGCCAGGCTGGCTGGACCTCACAGAGATCCCCCACGTCTGCGTCCTTGCCTGCCTCTGTGTCTCTTTGTGCTGGGATTACAGGCATGCGCCACCATGCCCGCTTGGGTCCTCTGTCTTGAGTCTCACTCGGTTCATTGCATTTTCAAAGTCCTGCTGACTGGCTCTCATGGTTGGTCTGTCCAGGTGCACCTGAGCCACTGGAAACCTAACGAGCTGCTGGAGACTGAAAACAGTGCTTCTGTTTGTTCCTAGCCCTTCATTTCTGCAGCAGGATTGATGATTTGTCTGCAACCCTACAGAACAAAATGTCATGCTTATCTATACTTTCTCTCTGCTGTCTCAACAAGCTAGCTTCAAAATGATTCCTAAATAAAATCTGTCTACAGATATTTTTTTCTCATAAGTAAATAAATAAATAAATAAAAACCTACATTTCATTTGAATCTGACAAGGGCCATATTCCAAGGAGAAAAGAAAGGAAGTTTTAAAAATGTCCTGCCAAGGCTCCTGTAAGCAACTTCCAACAGAGTGTGGTGCAAACTTATTAAAATGAAGTGTAGGTTTTGCCTTTCAGCCCCTTCTCTTAACATGGCGAACCAATTGCTTGAACCCACACGGATGATAACGGATTACGCATCTATTGCGCTCAGCTGACTCAATGAATAGGTGTCTGGACAAAATGTCACCTTAGCCAAGGCACTGCGCGCCTTAGGAAGTTCCGGGCTGGGGCTACAGACCCGGACTCCGCGGAAGACGAGAACTCGCTGCGGGTCCAGGCAGGCTTGCCGGGCTGCCTGAGCACATCCATCCTTACCCTTTGGGACTCAGAGGAGGAAGGACACTCAAGGCCACTCGCTGGGAAACCACCAAAGGAAAATCCTGCTGTCCTGCTAGCTAGACCGGATGACAGAGCGGGCGGCTCCGCGCATGGGCGACAAACCCCGCTGGCGACTTTGGGCCGGACAGCCGAGGCTGCAGCCTTACCTGGGACACCAGCACCGCGCCACTCTTCTGGTCGCAGATGCTAAAGCCGGCGTTGAAGGCGGACTGAACCCCGACGCTTACGAAAGGGTGGAATCTGTAGGAGGAACTGGCAGGGGCGCATCCAGAGTCCTGGCTGTGGGCAGAACCAAGGACTCCAGGAAAAGACGAAGGCGGAGCCAGTAAGTGAGGCCTGGGCATAGGTGGGACTGGGGGCGTGGTCTGAGTTGGGCATGGGCGGATTGCTGGGATGGTACTTGACCAAGTGAAGATGCAGGACTGAGAGAGCGAGGCAAGGCACTTTGCTCTGTCCGCAGAGGACCGGGCGCTTTGGGCAGGGAAGGACCTATGGGTGCAGAGTCCAGTGGCCCAGCTCTGGAAACTGGGTTCAGAGAACAGGGCTCAGGGGATTAGATGCAGAGGGTGGAGTTCTGGACTTTGGGGCAGAAGGCAGGGAACCAGGTTCTGGGCATAGAGAGGAGAGCGCTGGGGGTAGAGGTTGCTGGGGTCAGGGGACAGTGGGCAGGGCCGAACTGGCCACAGGGCACTGGGTTCTAGGAGGGGGCACTGTGTGGAATATGAAGGCTCTAGCTCGGTTCAGTGCTGGAGGAGAGCTGCGTGTGGAGGCTGCCAGAGGAAGGATTCTGACATTGCTCCATCAAATGTGAAAGCTAGAATTTGAAAGAAGCCTGAATCCTCTCTGTCTTACAGATGGCTCCTCTCTGTGGATCTACTGTCCTTTCACAGCTGCTTCTTGGCTTCATTCCTCCCTTCCCCGCAGCTTCCCTCGTTTGTTCAGTCTTTCTTCAGACCTCACTGTTTCTATATTGCTGTTCCTCGACCAGCGCTGACTGGGTTTGCTCTAATTCCCATCTCTCCAGTCCGTTTTCTTCCTGTTCTGACTGACCTCCCTACGTTGTAAACCTGACTGTTGTGGTTTAAACCCCCAGAGTTCACGTTTGAAAGACATCTCCCCATTGTGGAAGGGGTATTTTGACTCTTGTTGGCTTTTCTACCTCGGCTAGTTCCCAAATAAGCCAGACAGAGACCTCTTGGATTTATAAAAGCTTTAAGGCACAATCACTGGACAGGTATCAACCCTCTAAGCTATTTTGATATTTCCGAGCTACCCACCCCAAGTTACTTGCCATAATAGTTCCTGCCTGGGCTGCTTCTGTTCCAGTTGGTCCTCAGTGCAAACTTCCCTTAGCCAAGTGCTCATGGCCCACACTATCTGGTAGAAAAACACTGTTATTATTTATTAAAAAGCCTGAGGCTGGTGTCAACCGATATTCTCTGCACGAAGTTTATTAGGAGGGAGGGGGGAGCAGAACATGGGAGGAGGGAGAAAGAGAGAGAGAGAGAGAGAGAGAGAAAGTAAGAGAGGAGAGGAAGAGAAGAGGGAGTAAAAGTGTAAGAGAGAGACCACCTGTCGGGGTTGGCCCTTTCAGGGGCAAGGTAACCATGCCTTCCAGGTGTGGCCATCTAGCTGGCAACAGGCATGGCCATCTGGCTGGCGACACATGATGACATCATAGGTTTCTGGGTAACACAGGAGCAGGTTGTGTTCCAAAATACTAACACTTATACTAACCATGGCAACTCCCTCCTCTCCGGATTCCTCTTCTCCTGCTACATCTTCTCCTTCCTCTCTCCCCTCCTTCTGTGGCCTTAAGGTCCTTCTCAGACTTCAAGCCTGGGAAAGAACGTAAGCTCTACTTTCCTCTCTTCTACCCAGTCATGGGATTCAGAAACTTTATTAAGCAACTAATTTTAAATTAGGTAGAGCAAGGTTTACACAACAAAGATCACTGTATGTAAAAATGTGCTTCTCTGGGCAGCAACCAGATCTTGGGGGGCTAGTAATTAGCATTATAATACATAGCACCAGACCAACCCCCAACATCTCCCAGTTCCTGTGCTGATGGCATTTGGATGTAAGGACCTTGAACAAAGATTAAGGTTAGACATTAACATGCAGTGAAGGCCCTGGCCAGTTGCCAGAACCTTGACAATTAGACTTCCCAGCTTCCAGAATGCTGAACTGGCTTCTGTTTATCCAGTTGGTGGCTTTGGTTGTAGAAACCAAACGGACCAGGATGCTGACATGACTCACAATGTTCTCTTGATCCTCCCTCTGTCACTGGAATTTGTGTGGGTCCCTTTGCTATTAAGTAAACCAAAGTTCTTAGTGTAACACATAAGGCCTTTGAGATTTGGCTCGTAATGTCTGCCGTCTCTCGTGCTTGCTCTTTCCATTTCATTTATTCACTCATTCATTTATTCATCTTGTTAGTTTTTTTTTTTTTTTTTGAGAGAGTCTCACTACATATCCCAGCCTGGTTTCAAAGATGTGGTGATCCTCCTGCCTCTGCCTCTTGAGTTCTAGAATTACAGGTTTACACAACATGGCTTTTAGCACTTTGTTTTTTATTTTAAAACATTTGTTTTGAGGCAAAAAAAAAAATCTTGCAATAAATGCTACCCTTGACCTTGTGTTGATTTTCCTGTCTCAGCCTTTCAAGTGCTCAGATTACAGGTACACACCCCTGCCTGTTCTTTTCATTTAGGAATGGGTCTCCGCAGCCCATGCTTTCTTGGTCCAGATACGGTTTTACGTGGGAAAGCACAAAACCCTAAATAGCAATTCCTCGTTGCATATAATCCAGCACCTGGGAGGTAGAGGGAGGAGGATCAGAAGTTCAAAGCCATCCTCAGCTAAAAGGAGCTAAAAATGGAATCCCTTCATCCATTCTCTTCTCCTACTGCAATCCTACTCCCCAGAGCTGGTCTATATCTTAGGACAGATGTCCCTAAGTTTATTTCAGACTAGCATTTGTTCAGCCCTCGCCTGCCCTGTTATTAAGCACCATTTCCCATTCCTGGACACCCTGCTTGACAAGAAACACTGTAGATGTTTGTTGTATGTAAGTGAACTATTGAAAGTTTCTGTCTAGCCTTTGTGTTTCTACATGTGATGACAACTTTGGGGTCAGTTGCCACCTTTTCTGTAGGCAGTCATGTTAGTATTTATTTTAAAGTGATTCCACACACACACAACAGATATTATATGAAAGAGATTTATTGGATGGAGGTGGAGAGACAGAGAGGAAAAGGAGAGAGAGATATGGTGGCTGTCCCCCAGGAAAGAAAGCAAGGCAGAGAGAGCAAGAGAAGAGAGTAAGAAAGAGAGGAAGGTAAGAGATATGCAAAGTGGCTGGTTGGTCCTTTTGTAGCTTGTGCATGCGCAGCTGAACCGTCCCTGCCACACACCTGGTGGGCAACACATGATGACATCATAGGTTACTAGGCAACCCAGAAGCAGGCTGACTATACACTAACAAGTGGAAGGTGTTAACTGGAATGACTCTATGCTTATAGGTATTTCCTTCACTGTGGGTCACAGTTCTAGCAAAGGAATTGGACTTTTGCCAGGCTCTATACCAAAAACACTAGGGAAAGTGGTATCAAGGAAACTGTGATGTTCACCTGCCTTTGCAGGGGGAGGGGCCTATTATGACTGTATTAGTCACAAAGATTTCTTTGTGCTCTTCTCCCTGCTTCAGTTTCATGATGCTGCTTAAGATGAATTAAACCTATGTAACTGCAACAGAACAGATTGGATTTATGCTTCTAGCTCTCTTTCCACCCTTTGTCTTTTCTTTCCTCTTTTTGTTGTTTTGAGACAGGGCCTGATAGAGTTCAGGCATATTTCAAACTCTTGTTTCAGCTGAGGATGACTTTGAACTTCTGATCCCCCTTCCTCCACCTCGCAAGTGCTGGATTTTATGCAACAAGGGGTTCCAATCTAGGGTTTCATGCTCCATGGGCAAGCATTCTACAACCCAAACCACATCCCCACGTACCCCTCCCACTTTTTTTCTTATTCTTATTATGTAGCCCAGGATGACCCGAAAGTCATTGTCCTGCCTTGGATTCATCAGAGCTAAAACTGAAGGTGTACACTAGGCCAAACCTCCTCTCTTTTCCTCTTCTCTCCTCCCTTCTTCTCTCCTCTTCCCCTTCTCCTCCTCTCTCCCTTGCCCTCCTCTCTTTCCCCTTTTCTCCTCTCCTACCTTCCTTCAACTCCAGGTCTTACCATCTAGCTCGTGTTGAGCTCTAAATAAGGATTGTGCAGGCTTTCTGGCAATATACATGTATGAAATATGCTTTTCTTTGGCCTTATCTTTTAAAAAAATCTGCCCCGTCCACAGGGTGTTCTAAAGTCTAAAGGCATCACTCTGTAATGATCCCCATCCTTCCTCATCTCATATGGATTCAGCTTGCAAACAAATAAAGATGTCTTTAACACTAGTCCACAGAGGTCAAGAACTAATTGATTTTGAAGGAGAAAGAGAAGGAAGGAGGAGGAGGAGAAGGAGGAGGAGGAGGAGGAGGAGGAGGAGGAGGAGGAGGAGGAGAAGAAGAAGAAGAAGAAGAAGAAGAAGAAGAAGAAGAAGAAGAAGAAGAAGAAGAAGAAGAAGA